>NC_051320.1:73565368-73869685 GCF_015220235.1 Choloepus didactylus | reverse complement strand
ACATTTGCCACCACCTGCCGTTCCCAAGTTCACAGCAACATCACTAATGGAACACAGCACTCTTCCTTGCTGAACCAGATCTCAGTTTCACAGTCTTTGTCATTATGGCACTAGACATAGCCACAATTAAATTATAGGTGCTGGTTCTTTAGTTAAGAACACATTGTAGCAGGAGCTTTAAAATGTGATTGCGTCGTTTGGCTGAGGATCTTTTGTTCCAGCCCTCAATCACATGAGCATCACGTTACATGGTGGCTACTTTGGCAACCTGGTTTCCGACGTGAGATGTCAACTGACTTGCCCTGCTTTCTTCCAGAATAAATCCAAAGGTACAGAGAAGCCAGGTATGGGTGAAGCATGGGTTGGGTGGGTGGTGTTAATATAGTCAAGGTATTTTCCAAGAGATCTGGGCTGATCTGAAATCTGGAGTTGTGGTAGAATTATCTCCAAACATAGGCCCTTAAAAAGACTGCATCATTAATGAAGGAAGTGCAATTTAAAACATCAGTGAGGTATTATATTTACCTTTCCAATTAAAAGTTTAATAATACAAAGCATTTGGATAAGGTTTGTGGAAACATGTGCTCTTACACATCCTGGAATAGTTTAAGTCAATACCATATTTTTGGAGGTCACTTTAGGAGTGTCCCCCCAAAATTAAATGTGTACACCATTTGTCCCAGTAGTTCAACTTCTACAGATATATTTCCATAAGCATTTAAGGATATGTGTTTTATTTATTTTTATTAGAGGAGATTTGTTTTAAAAATATCTATTGCAGCATTGATTGCAATTTTTTTTTTTTTAGAGAAGGATACAATCTCTATGTCTCCCAATGGAATAAATACTATGCAGACACTCAGAAATGGTCTGGGTACACATGTGGTAGATGTTTTTTGTTTCTTTACCGTTATTCAATTCCTTCTCATTCTGGCCATGTTTCCCTTCCTGTCCCATTGCCGTCATGCTTGGTCACATGATATACCTTGTCAAAGGGATGTGAGTAATTGTGATGTTTGTCACATTGTAGCAGGAGCTTTAAATGTGATTGCATTGTTGGGCTGAGAATCTTTTGTTCCAGCCCTCGATCACATGAGCATCATGTTACATGGTGGCTACTTTGGCAACCTGGGTTCTGACGTGAGAAGATGTATAAGTGAGATGAGCAGAAACAATTGGGGCAGAGTCAGAGGAGCACATTTGAGCCTGGCCTAAGCTCAGCAGGGTACCACAGAATCACAGCTGACCTGCCGTCCTCAGGTGACATAAGCAAGAAATAAATATTTGTTGTTGTAAGTCATTGAGATTTGTTAGGTTGTTTGTTACATGGCATTACAGTAGCAAAACCTGACTGATACATCTGATTTTATAAAGATCTGTAGAATACTACATGAAAAAACAAATTATATAACAACCTAATCAATGTGACTGGTGTTATTAAAACCTATCACTTATTTATCCATCCATCCTTTCATCTGTCTTTGCATGTATATGTGTAGAAAATACGTAAAATGATATATAGGACACTGTTAGCAATGGGCTTCTCTGGGTGGGTAGGGGTGGTGGCCAGCGGCAGGAGGGATAGAGGAAAGAGAGACTTAGTATTTCATTAATATTCTTCACTGTTTGATTTTTTTTCTATCAAATATAGATCACTTTTGAAAATAAAATATTAAGATCAGTCTTCATTATTATTATTTGCTAATTCAGGTATTTGAGTCAATTTTGATTATTTATTTTATTAAGTGATTATACTTTTAAAGTATTATAAATCCTGGTGGAAAAAAGTCCTTGAGAGATGGTGAGGCTCTGATAAACAAAATGCATAAGTTCTTTATCCATTCCATAGAGACACAATTTGTCTCTATCCTTAGGGACTGATCCCAAATGCTGAGGAAGTAGGTAGAGAAGAATGGGGGAGGTGACAAAGGTGAGCTGATACTAAGCTTATACTCTGGGATTCACCAGAACAAAGATAGTATGAGAAGTGTGAAAGCAGAGTGGGAAATGGTCTCTCTCTCTTCAGGCCAGAATTTATCACCCCCCACCCCCTACCCCAGGAAAGCAAGGTATCATATTAATGGAGTGTTTAATGTTTCTCTGGTTTAAAAAATAACCAAAAAGGCTGACTGCGGGCAAAACTGGGAAGCAGGTAGCCTTTTTATGTTATATCCTGGGCCAAGAAAACCCTTTTTTTCCTTTGTCCTAGTGCCTTGTGATCCATATGCTTGCAAAACAAAGGTCTCTTTATCCTTGAGGGCTTTGTTCACGCTGTTCCCTGTGGCCTACTCCCTCCCTCACCTCTACTTTTCACCTCATTACTTCCTGGAGGCCTTCAGGACTCGAATGTCACCTCATCCAGACACCTGTCCTATCCCCCAAGGCCCTACTATGCGCCTCCGTCTTAACGTGTATAACACAGAAGTGTGGGACTCTCTGCTTTCAAAGTGCATGTATTTGTCTTTCTTGCCCCCTGGCCTGTGAACTCCTTATTATCACAGCCTGTTCCGGTTTGCTAATGCTTCACGGAAGGAAGGCCAGTGGCTCTGGAAAACCTCCAGTAGCTGGGAAGGCACGTGGCTGGCGTCTGCTGATCCCAGGTTGTGTTCCAGCTTCTCTCTCAGCTCCTGCATTCTTTAAAATGTTGCTCTTGGGGTGTTTTGTCCTCTTTCAGTTGCTCTTAGCGCCTGTGTGTGAGCTCTTTTATAGGACTCCAGTGATTAAATTAAGACTCACCCTGAATGGGTAGGGTACATAGCTCCATGGAAATAATTTAATCAAACATTTTTTCCCCACCGTTGATTGAGTCATTTCTCCATGGAAACAATCAAAAGATTCCAGCCTAATCATCACTAATATATCTGCCCCCATAAGATTGCATTAAAGAATATGGCTTTTGGGGGGACATAATTATATCCAAACCAGCATATAGCCCTAGGGCATCATTCTGTGCTGAGAGTGTAATAGGTGCTCAATAAATTTTTGCTGAATCGACACATAGTGTCCTCATTTGATAAATTGATCTGTCCTCAGGTATTTATGTCTCAACTCCTCAGGAATCTTTGTTTTTTAATAGGACAAGGTGGAAATTTTAGATTCTTCTGTTAACAGTTTGGTGGGAGATCTGTCTTTGCCAGCAGAGCCTTCTGACTTATGGCATGACAGATTGTCCTTTCAGTGCTAAATCCAGGTCGGACCTGGGCAAGTGGTGAGAGTTGGTCCCTCTACTTTTAGATCAATCACACAGGAGACCACTAGGTCTCCTTATATATAAGATCAAGACAAACTGCACCACCTTCCCCTCTACACTTCAGAAAGAATACCACAATTAATATGTTATTGCCATTATGTATATTTCTCCTATCCCTTAGGGGATTATCACATGCCCATTTATAATTCATGTGGTTTCTCAATGGACAAATAAAAGATATTGATTAAAATCTTCCATCCCTTGCTGCAGGGTCCATGGAAGGTGGTCTCTCAATGCGAGGAACTTACAGAGAGAATAATGTGCGTTCTTAAAGGGTAGAGACTATGGCTATTCTTGTATTGTCAGGAGCAGTACTAAATAAATGCTGCTTTTTATCCAAGCCTTTTCATGCTGTTGTTGATGATGAGAGAGGGAAGGATTTCAAAACTGTTAGGCATACTAAGTTACCAAAAATTATTCCTTCTGGCTTATGGTCAAGGACCCCTTTGCAAAACACACCTAAAAGATTCCTCCAAGGAACTTGTATATACAGAGCCAAACAGACAAGCTCTTGTCTTTGTCAAGCCTGCAGGTTTCTTCCGGAAGTTAAACTGCCTCCCCCCAGAGGGTAAAGGGCTGGCTCAGGCCAGCTGTGGGCACAGCTGTGAAATGCCAGGATTTCCAAATCCAGGCTCCGTCAGGAAATCAGTTCTCTGGAAGGCAGCTGTGCTCCAGCTGTGACGGAGCCAAAGGGCTTTCCCAGAAGACAACTCAGACAGAACCAAATCCCTGCTCCCAACTGCTCAGCCCCCAACCTCAAAATCTCTGGAAGCGTCGGGTTACACCAAAGGGGCGGGGGACTTTCTCCAAACTGTGGCTTGGCAAAAGCTTTGACTTCCCCACAGTCCATCTCTTTTTTCTGTGCTTTCCTCTGGGACCTGTGATCCCAGCCAATTAGAAGCCTGAGTGAGAAGAGGCAGAGAGCAGTAATTCAAAAGAAGCAGCGCCTGGACCATTTCTTCAGTCAGCAAATATTTATTGAGTACTTACTTTCAGTTGTCTGTTCTCTGTGGGTGTGGGCTTGTAATAAGCAGTTACATCTGCGACCTTCCTAACTCCTTCTGGGTGAGGCTCCCGAAGCATCCTTGAAAAGAACACCAAAGTAGAATATTTCCAGGTAGAAGTACGTTCTACAAAACGCTTTTTTTCCAAGATAACACAATGATAATAAAACTCTGATAATAAGGTATTAGAAGAAGCAGTATGAATGTGCAAGACAGTGCAACCAAGTGAGATGGAAGCAAAGGGGACTTTTGAATGACTGTGTAGTCCACCTCCTACTCCTTTCCTTTCCCTCACTGCAGCTTGCTCTCTCGGTGTTAGAACCTGGCTGAGCATCTGATACCAGCGATTCTATGATGTTGGCCTCTGTTGGTTTCTTCTATGGCTCTAGGTAGGATTGTGCTCTTAGAATGGGAGTGCCAGCATGAGTGGTGATATGGTATGCATCATCTGTCCCCCTAGAAAGAGAAGAGGGAATATCTTCTGCCCTGGTACTGTTACTGAGCAACAAACCATCCCAACACTTAGTGATGTAAAGCAACCATTTTATTTTGCTCACATATTCTGTGGTCAAGAATTAGGACAGGTCAAAGTAGGGATAGACTCTCCTCCATGGTATCTCGTATGTCAGTTGGGAAGACTTGAGAGCTTTGAGTGACTCAATAGACAGATGCTGGAATCATCTGGAGGCAACTTTACTTACACCTTTGGAGGTTGATGATGATGTCAGTTGAAATCTCAGCAGATTTGTTGGCTGGAATACCTACATGGGGCCTCTCTGTGTGGTCTCTGCACATAGACTGCTTTGGGCTTCCTCACAGCGTGACAACTGGGTTCTAAGCAGGAAGTGCTCCAAGGCAGCAGAATGGAGTGCATGGCACTTTTATGATCTATCCTTGGTGGTCCCTTCTGTCCTCTTCTGTTGTTTGAGACAGTGACAAAGGTCCACTCAGGCTCAGGAGGGAGGACATGTAGATCCCATCATTTGCACTTGAGGTTCACAGTGCCATCATTGTTCTCTCCCACCTTCTATGTCAGGCATCCACTGACTTAGTGCTCCAGATGTAGTTCTATTGTCACCTCGTTGGTAAAATCTTCTCTGGTGAACCAAGAGAATAATCACACATTTCTCTCTGCTCTAAACAATAATAGCTAATACATGGTGAACACCTTCCTATATAACAGGTACTGTTTCAAGTAATTTACATATTTTAAATATTTTTCTCGTCATAGTAAGCCTGTAAGGTAAGGAACATTGTTTTCATTTTTATTTTATAGATGAAGAAACTTAGGCACAGAAGGGTTCAATAAATCAGCTAAGAGCATACAGCTTGAAAGTTGTGGAACCAGGATTTAGAGGGAGCCAGGCACTCCAACTCCCAAACTTGTGTTAGCCACAAAGGATATTCATTTATTCTCATGCAATTCTGGCCATATTGAACTATTTCTTTACCTGTTTGTGTCCCCAAACTGTGAAGCAGGGAGGATTAAATCTTTTTTTCTCTTTTTTAGGTGTTCAATATTTATTAAGTGAACAAGTAGTTCTTAAGAAAGTCAAGACCCACATATCCTTCCCTAGCAGAAAGAATTTAATTAGATTAATTTCCCCTTGCAGAGTACTCAATGATGTGGGTCTTTATTTTATATATACATTCCTATTTTCATATTTTCTGTTATATGATTATCCTATTATACATATAGGAAAAAATGTTAGTGTCATTAACAAATCAGAAAAAAATATTTTGGAAGTGAAGGAAAGATGGACCCAGCAATTTGGTGGTCACATGAGGACTGCATTTCAAATAGGAAATGAGGACGTTGAGAATGAGCAACATCTAAGAAGCAACAAAAATATTCTTCATGGAGTAGTATTACAATTGGTTTCGCTTCTTACCTATGTTAATCGAGAGCAACTCTCAGGTAAAGATATTTGTGTGGGGTATGGTATACAAAAAATGCTTTTAGAGTAATGGCTTCTGAACAATCAGTTATCATATGAGGAAGGAACTTAGTTTTCTCTAAAACCTCATTCCCCAAAGACTGTGGCTTCACGTGTTGTCAAAGGCAAAAAGGTCAACAAAGATATTATAATAGAACAAAAACAATGCTCTCTGTCTTTGTTTTCTAGTTCTGCTATGACAAATACCATGCAATGGATTGACTTGAATGACAAGAATATATTGACTTACAGTTTGGAGGCTAGAAGTCCCAAATCAAGATGTTGGCAAGGCCAACAGAGTTGGTAGCATTCTGGGGTGACAGTCCTCTGTCACATGGCTATGACATTGGTCTCCTCCTGCGGCTTTCTCTGACTTCAGCCTTCTCCATCTAATGGCTTCTCTCAGGGTGTCTGAATTTCCTCTCTTTATAAGGCCCCTAGTAATATGGATTAAGGACCCACCCTGATACAATTTTACCAAAGCTTAACTAATAATAACATCTTCAAAAGATCCTGCTTACAAGTGAGAGTGCAGATTAAGATTAAGAACGTATCTTTTGTGGGGTACATGATTCAATCCCCAACATTATCCTTGGACAAAACTTGGATCCAAGTGAGAACAAATTGTGATTCAGCACACAAAGTGCTTGGAACAATTCCTGGCACACATTAAGTTGTCAGTAAGTGTTACTTATCATTATTATCGAGAAATGAGGATAATTATGAGACCTACAGTGCATGCTTTTTGTGAGGATTAAAGGAGCTAATACAAATTAAAGCCCTTAGCAAAGACCTGGTGCACAGAGCACATTCTAGTTGTTCTTATGATTTATTGAGGAATGATGTCATCAGTTCACTATGTGGAAGCTCTCTGACAACGAGTTATTAGAATTGAAGTGGAGCCTCAATTGACCACTGAAGAGTGAATGACCATTTAAAGAAAGATGTGAAAGGAAATGGTTTCACTGGTTCTGGGAGGGAAATTTGACTAGACTTTGAAATTGATGTACAACTCTGTCTGGCCACATACCCTTGTCCCAGAAAATGAGACATCAGAGCATTCTCTTGAGACTGCAGATGGGAGGATGTAAGATACAGTTAGAATAGATGTTATCCTTTTGAAGAAGAGGTCCAACACACTTAGAGCCCTCACGTATGAATTTGCTTGCTCTGGGACCCTGTGCCCAGTAGAAGCCTATGAGTCTATCCCCAACCTCTTTGTGATCCATGCTTGTGGTTTGGTGCACAGAGCAACACCCAATCCCAAGGGAGACTGCTATCCTCTCCTGAACCAGACAAATGGTGCATTTGAGGATGCAGCCTTACTTGCCTAAAATTTTCTGTTACCCAATTTACTTGCCCGTCTGTTTGTAACTCAGAGTGATTCACTGCACTGGCCTTTATTAATATATAGTGTCCTTCTTTGTCCCTTTTAACTGTTTTATATTTGAAGTCTAATTTCTCTGATATTAGTATAGCTACCCCTGCTCTTTTCCGGTTGTTGTTTGTGTAAATATCTTTTTCCAATATTTCACTTTCAACCTGTTTTTGTCCTTGTGTCTAAAGTGAGTCTGTTGTAGACAGCATATAGTTGGGTTCTGTTTTTTAATCCATTCTGCCAGTCTATGTATTTTTATTGGGGAATTTAACCCATTAACATCTAATGTTATTACTGTAAGGGCAGTGCTTTCTTCTACCATTTTGTCTTTTGGGTTTTATATGTCTTATCTTATTTTTTTCTCTTTCCTTTTTACCCTTATCGATAGTCTTCACTTCTACACTCTTCTCCAAACCTGACTCTCTCTTGTCTTTTCCTATCTGCCTGTAGCACTCCCTTTGATATTTCTTGTAGAGGAGGTCTCTTGTTCACAAACTTTCTGAGTGTCTGTTTGTCTGAAAATGTTTTAAGCTCTCCCTCATTTTTGAAGGACAGTTTTGCCCGATACAGAATTCTTGGTTGGCAGTCTTTCTCTTTCAGTATCTTAAACATATCATGCCACCACCTTCTCTCCTCCATGGTTTCTGCTGAGAAATCTGCACATAGTCTTACCGAGCTTCCTTTGTATGTGATGGGTCATTTTTCTCTTCCTGCTTTCATAATTCTCTCTTTGTCTTTGACATTTGACCATCTGACTAGTAAGTGTCTTGGAGTAGGTCTATTTGGGTCTATTCTGTTTGGGGCATGCTATACTTCATGGATCTGTAATTTCGTGTCTTTCATAAGAGATGGGAAATTTTCAGTGATTATTTCCTCCATTATTCTTTTTGCCCCTTTTTCCTTCTTTTCTCCTTCTGAGACACCCATGATACATATATTTATGTGCTTTATGTTGTTATTCAATTCCTTGAAATCCTGCTTATAGTTTTCCATTCTTTTCCCTATCTGTTCCTTTGTATGTAGGATTTCAGACATCTTATCCTTTAGTTCACTAATCTTTTCTTCTGCCTCTTCAAATTTTCTGTTGTTAAGCTTCCATTGTGTTTTTCTTCTCTTCTGTTGTGCCTTTATTTCCCATAAATTCTGCCATTTGTTTTTTCAAAGTTTCGCGTTCTTCCTTATGTTCACCCAATATCTTCTTTATATCCTTCATCTCTTTTGCCATATCTTCCCTCAACTCATTGATTTGATTTTTGAATTGATTTAGCATGTTTGTTTGAAGATCTTTAATTAGTTGTTTCAATTCCTATATCTCATTTGAAGTGTTCTTTTGTTCCTTTGACTGGGCCATATCTTTTTTTTTTTTCCTAGTGTGACTCATAATTTTTCATTGATTTCTAGGCATCTGGTTTCCTTGATTAGTTTATTCTAGAGGTCATTTTCACTTTTTTACCTTGGATTTTCTTGTTGGTTGACTTTGTTCTTTATCTGTTCTTTGGTGTTCAGTTCAACTTATTCTAGATTTCTAACATAGCTTCTGTTTAACTGATCAGAATTTTTTAGTTCTTGCTATTCTGGTTCATGCCCTGCCTATATCTCTTTCTGGCCAGCCAGCTGTCAAATTAGCTATGCCCTACAGTCTCCCCCACCAAACAGGTGCCCACAGCAGCCTGCCTCTGGGGGTAGGAACTAGACACCACAGCAAGTTCTCTGTATGTGGGTAAAACAAGTCTGTTAGTTCCCAGTGGTGCTCTGTTTTTTTGTTAGCCAGAAAGCTCTGGGTTTGTTTTAAGCACTGCTTTAACCGTTGGGTCATCCATATTTCTCAACTTAAACAGGGCCAGGTTCCTGTGCAGGGGGTGTAGTGCAGCTCCAGTGGGCCTGTGATATGGCCTGGAGAGGTTCTAAGAAGTCCTAGAATTCCCTTGTGCTTTGCAGTCTGCCCAGCAGGTGGCGCTGTTTGTCGACTTAATCATCCTCAGAAAGTGTTTATTTTCTGGATGCAAGGCTGTGTCTGACCGGCAAGGCTGAATTACCTCTTGGACCCCAGCTGAGATGGCTGGGCAAGGTTGAATTATCTCTTGGAGCTTAGCTGAGTCTGGCTAGGTAGGGCTGAATTACTTCTTGCAGCTCAGGTGAGTCTGGCAGTGTGGGGTGAATTACTCCTGGAGCCCCTGTCTGACTGTGGGGGGGGTTAAAGCTGTAGAGTTCCTGCACCCTCACTTTGCTGGGCAAAGTCTGACTCAGTGTGGGGCTGTGTTCCCCATTCTCCCTGTAGAGAGGACTCCCCCAGGTGCCACAGTTTTCACCTGTCCCCCAGGCAAGTATCAGGCTGCTGGCTACTATGTTTCTCAAGGGTTGGGGAAGGGCTTTCAGACCCAAGGCTGGAAACAGTCTCTCCTCACATTTTCTCAGACTCTTCATTCCTCACTGGTCTGGGCCTTGACATGTCCTCCCCATCCCCCTGATCTGCAAATGATGGGGATCTGTCTCATTGCTGGGTGCAATTTTATAGTCTGTGTTCCTGGTGGGAAGTGAGAGGGATCCCAACTGCTGGTTCTGTGTTCCTCCCATGCTGGGCAAGACTGAATGACCGGGAGGGGAGAAGACCCACCAGCCTGGAATGGAGTTCTCCTACCCAATCTCTCTCTTCTTCTTCAATTTGGCATCTGTAGGGTCCTTCTCTCATCCATACCCTCCTCCAGGGTTCCGAACAAGTCAGGGTATCGCCCTTTTTTTGCAGAAGATCTGGGGAGAAGTTTTCTGAAACTGTTTATGTCATCATGTTGATGACATCACACACACACACACACACACACACACACACACACACACACACACACACCACACCACCATTGGCTTTTGAGTGAGTTGACTTTCCCTTACTTTGGCAAACAATAGGCTCGGCTTTGTTTTTTCTTTTCTTTTCTTTTTATCCAGCTCTGATGGGCTTTTTAATTTTGATTTGACAATAGAATAGGTAGGAAACCTAAGAATTTGTTCCCTCATTTTAGGGAGATTACTGAGAATAGATATGTGTCTATGTAGCAACGATGGTATGTGCTTCCATAAGCCTCCTAAAGCCTGAATAAGACCAACTGCAGCCAGTGCTGCATGCACAATAATCACTTGCTAAATGAATGAATAAATGCATGAATTTAATGGACAAATGAGTGGCTCTTTCACCCCATAGATCTTGGAATCTGTGCCATAACTACACTGTGGGGGACCATGGAACAAAGACTTAATGATATTTACAGAAAATATTCACTAAATCATTTACCCAAAGAGTGCAGGTATACGTGGAACCAAATTCCTGAAACTTTGATGAACTCAAGTTCCTTCAGCAGCCCTAGGCACCAGCTCCCCTGATAGTGTCCCAGTTCAGATCAGACACCAAATTACCGACAGCAAACATTTTCCAACAACACAAACCCACTTTTAGAAGTATAAGAGGAACACACACATTTGAAATCATTCTTTCATAAATATTTCCATGAAAGCGGGGAAAGGTTAAGGATGTGATAGTCTCTTTTATCCCTGTGGAAGAGAAGCAGGATTGTAAATACCTCCATTTCCCCAGCGTGGCAGTGTTCTGACTTAAGAGGATGCCTCTAACTGCTCAGGATGACCCATCCACCCTGCGAGTTCTGGCAAATTCATTAGGCATTTTACTTTTTGTTTTCAGCATTTCTTATTATCCTCCCACCCAAAACATACCTGCACAGTAGCTAAGCATGAGACTGGGTTTACATACCTCAGTCTCCAGGCACCCTTTGGTGAAGAGATCTTAAAGTAAATGGCCAAGGAATGTTCCAATGTCATTGGGTCATTCTTAATTTTCCTCCAGAGAAAAGCATGTTAACTCTAGTCTGGTTAAATGGGTAGATGGTGTCAATTGTGCAAATGCCTGAGTTGGCATGAGTTATTAGTCAAGATGCCAGGGATTGCAGAACTCAAAATATTCCTGTGCAGGGACTTCATCCAGAAATAATCTCAGACATTTTTTTTTCTCACAGGATGTTTTCCAAAACTTGTGTGATTCCCACTTCTCTGCTACCAATGCTGCTGCTACTGCCCTGCAGCTGAACATACCCTCTAAAATCTAAGTGAGGTTATAGGAAGCCATGAATCATTTCTAACTTTGGAAAACCCAACTCAGTTTTTGGCAGAGTGCCACAAAGTAATCCAGATCACAGAGAATCTGCTTCACTCCTTCCTCCAAGTCCCTGTTTACCAGCAAGGAGTCCATCTGAATAGCTCACTATTGCTCTGCAAGTCATCTTTTTATAGCCCCACTCTATTATTTACCTGTGATTGAATAGTGAAAGTTAATGCTCATAGGCAGCTGTGGGCTTTTGAGACTGAACATGCCAGAAGTTAAGATTTAGATTGTATATATATTAATAGAATAAAAAAATTTAAAAAGCCATATAACTGGCTTTTTAAACAAAAAGAGTTTACAAAGAGTGAACTCTAATGTAAACCAGATGATAGTTATGGTTAATAGTATAATTATAATAATGTTTCATCATTTGTAACAAAGGTACCACACAAATGCAAATGTTAATATAAGGGAAAATTGTGTTGAGGGGTATATGGGAAGTCTGTACTTTCTGCGTGATTTATCTGTAAACCTACAACTTTTCTAATTAAAAAACTAAGATGTTAAGATTTATGGAATTTTCAGTAAGTGTACCCAGAGGGGACTGTTAGCCTTCAAAAATGATCTTGATAGATGAACATTTTCTTCTTGATGAGTTTCAGCCCAACAGGCAGTCTCAGTCATTTTTGTTCCCTCATTTCCTATTTATTTGTGAAATAATTGATTGGAAATTGGTTCCTTGAGCTAAAAATCATTGATGAACTTTTGTTCCTTATTTTAATTTTTTCTTTTTTGCCTTGAACCTCAGGTAGAATTTCAGATATGTCATATTGGTCTAGCTGTGGCTACTTCATTCTCAACTCAGTCTGAATATCTGGTTGTAGAGAAGGGATACATGGCAAGAAATGTGAATTGCTGTTCTCTGCTCCTCAGTCATCAAACATCCTTTGTTAACATTCTCATTTTCCATTAAATGAGCTATTGTTGTTACAAGTCTGTGGTTCCACTACAGAATTTGTAGCACAATAAACAAAGTGTAAACTGTTTGTAATGAGGACGGCCTCTACTTCCCCTTAATTGCACATTGAGTTACAGCCAGTATGACCCTGAAACCAACACTACTTCCTCAATACATAGCCTTGATGTACAGCAAATTTTTCTTCCATGATAGGTTTATTTCTTTGTTGAAGAATTGTTTAAGAGGTATTTCATTGTATGGTGCAACGATGTAATTGGGCTCTGGCTGGTTTATTCACTTAATAGGTGTGGTAATAATTATATGTCACTTTTTAGTATCTGGGTTTCTCATTTCTCTCCAGTTTGATTGCTTTATCTAGGAAGCATTGAATGGAGTCACTCCAAAATAACATCTGTGGAAGAGATAAACCTGCAGATTTATTTCTCTCTTAAGCTAAGAGCTTTAGTGTGTTCAGAGAAAAATGTCTGCTTCATATCAAATAACTCTAAAAAAAAGGGTGGGATAGCTCTACATAGATTTATTTTTCTCTAATATTTTAAGTATTTTTTTCCTGAAAAATTTTGTGAAAATGGCAGGAAAACCTCTAGAGATATTGACAAGTTACCAGCTAACAGAGAAAATGGATGGTTGCATGACGATTAAGTACCAAGAAAAATACAATGATAGATGTTTTCATTTACAATATATCATTTAGTACAAAATTATTCTTTAAGTTCTATACCTGCAATCTCAGTCCTAACTACCCATCCAGTTTGAGTGTTCTAATTATTCTATTTTCCATACCCGATTGCTTTCTCAACTCTATGTTGAGTCCAAGGTGTATTTATCATAGAATTCAGAAATACCAACACAAATGTTCAGTATGATGGTACAGAGGGTAGGAAAGACACAGAAGTTTGGAAGGCATGGGTGATTCTGGGCAAAGCATAGTAGGAATAAGTGAATGAATCCCCAGCAGCGGTCTCTGATGGGTCATTGACTTGGATGATGACAAGAGTGACATTGCTTGGACAAGCTGCAGGTTTGATGTGGCTACAGGAAAGGTGGTGCCAGGAACATGGCTGACTATAGTAAAGACATTGGTGGGCTTATTCACTGACTTTGTTACTTAACAGTGGTAGCAGCAGCAGCAGAGCCTTCTTCAGACAAAAGCAGTTGCCGTGGTACCTTCAGTGGGTACCAATGGTAAGACTGAGAATTTTGATGTCAGTAGTGACTGAAGATACCACCAGAGCAAGCCAGAGAGGGTGGGGAAGAGAAGAAATGAAACACTGTGGTCTTCAATTAAACTAGTTTTCCAAGGAATATATCCAGTGTGGATCAACAGGCTATCTGGCTAAGGCTTGAGTAGGAAGTAGAAGTAGGGAGGGTATTTCTCCAGCGGTGCTGATAGAGGTGAAGTCAAAGAGTAATAGAATTTATCTCGTAATACTGATGTTGTATTAAATGCATTTAAAGCACTTAGAATAATGCCTGGCACATATTACAAATTAGCTAATTTTATTAATTTCATATACTTTATTAGTTTCATATAGCTAGCATTAGTTTCGTGTAGTCATAATTAAATTTATTACTTTCATATAGTTCCCATTTATTAAGCACTTATTAAATCCAAGTACTGGACTCTGATCTTTACTTATATAATTTATATAGACAAAATTTTATATGCTACAACTTTGGTTTATATCCTACTGACAAACATAAAAGCCAATCTCTCCCCCCAATCTTCCTTGAATTTCAATAATTCAATATATTTTCTATGACTTTACCTCTTGCTCTCCTGCACTACTGATGGAACACACTTGATCTTACCATAATATCTTCTCAGGCTTCTGGTTCAAAACAGACTGTTTTTGAAGTTACTCCCTCCCCTCTGCCTTCCCAGGATGGCATTTGAGGGTTGGGAAAACTGACTTCTTCTTGAGTGTTTGGGCATGAGGTCTTTCTGCTCTTCTCTTGGGAAGGGACTGGTGCTGTATCCACCAGTGAAATAATCTGCAGCAGGTTGCATTTATAGCGTAGTGATTTCCCCATTGTGGGCTGTGACCCCTCCCATCTTCAGGGATCCTGGGAACTTTGGATCCCCTGTATGCCACAAGAAAACCAGGGGAATGGGAAGGAGGTGGGGTGGAGGGTATAAGGTGGGCAAATGCTATACTTTCTTTGGTCATTTCTATTCTACACCTAGTCACCACGTTGGCCTTGCCGCCAGGTGGATTCAGGTAATCTCTGAAAGGCACTGGAGACTCAAGGAATTACACCTTGATTTGTGATCCTCTGACTCCCAACTAGAGGTTTCTGGTTCTCCCCAACATTGATCTCAACAGGGTAGGGCAATGAGTTCACTTATGTTTGCATCTGACTTACCTTCTTCCTTTCTCAGGCTCTACTTGCTCCCCTTCTTCCAACTTCAGTGGCAGTATCTGCCCTCTGGTCCCATCCTCTCACTTCACCACCCTGAGGCTTAAGGTAAAACCCTGTGCTCTAGTTTTTCTAGCCCTGGTTCTTGATTTTTTAAGCTCAGCTTTGGGAGATCAAAGAAAACACTTCATCCAAATCCTGGTTTCTGAAAACTAAAGGCACTTGTCCTTAGTCTATTGTTGGAATAAAGAATAAAAAACAATCTATTTTTTAAGACTCAAAGCCAAGCAATGATTTATTTAATCTAGGATGTTCTACCTTCCCCCTGAAACACTGAATACCTCATGGGTAACAGGGAAATGAGCAATAATTAAAGGCATAACAGGAAAGAAAATACACTGATTAAATATTTTCAAAGATACTCTCCCTGCTACACTCTTCTCTTAGTAAATCTCTCTACCTCAACCCCTTCAACCCAAACTATCTTTACCCTTACATTGGTATCTTCCTCCCTTCAGGAGAATGGGAGGTAAAGTTTGTCCAGATTCTGTTTTGTTATCCCTTCCCTCTTCTTCATGGATCTGAATCACAAGTGCATGTAGAATGTGGTTTTTGTTGTTGTTGTTGTTTTGTTTTTTTTTTTGTCAGGGATATCCTTGAGGGGGCCTGAAATTACTAGGGGATGTTAAGCAGCTTTCTTGGTCAAAAGTTAGAGGAAGCAAGGCTGCCTCTCCTACCCCAACTGCATCACCTCCCTGCCTGAGTGACTGGCCTGTCTCTGGTTTCAAGAACCCAAAGAACAATAAAAGCTGAATAGAGGCCACCAGAGAATGAGTGAGAGCTGGCAGTGTGACTTTGTGATGTGATCCCAGCCTTACTTTTTGCAACCCAAGCCTCAGGTTGTCTTTCATCCTGCTTTTGGAATCTACTTTCTTTCTCTAAAATATTGCCACTCCAAATGCCACCCCCACCCCCAGTCACTGAACTGATCATGTGATTTGCAGCTGTAGAATCATCCTTCCCTTTCCAAGAACAATTGAGTTCTTCCAAAGAGTTAGATGTCAAGAAATGGGCTTTTAAATTATTTTCTCTGCTCATTCTTTTCTTTCTCCACTTGGTTACCTGTACTCATCATTTCTCAATAGGTAAAGACAGTATACAAATTACAAACCCAAGTTGAGGGTTTGTAAGTAGTCCAAAGTCACTGCTTCACTGAGGGGGAGGAGGTTGGGTAGACTGAATCCTTTCAGGGAAATCCCACTGTTGGTGTCATTCCTTTTCTGACATGGTGGAGGAAGTATAAATTATCAGTGATCAAAGGATCGGCCTAGGTGGTGAGCTGTGGGTAGCTTCACAGGGTCTTATGCAGTCTAGTATGGTGTGAAGGAAATAGTTGAGGCCCCATAGGGGCTACAGAATTTTAGAAAGAGTGGTGGACAGGAAAAGGTCTGAGGTCAGGACAGGGAGGCTGCAGAAAGCAAGGACATTTTGACCAGACATTGGCTGAGAATGACAGTATGTCATCATAAAGATTGGGCAGGACCAGCTCTATTTGAATGGATGCCAACTCAGTATGTCCAGAGCCTGGTGGACCTAAAGTTACCAGAACAGATGAGAAAGGACAGAGGTCAGTGGCCAAAGACCAAGCAGAATGAGATGCTTCAACTGCAGACCAGCAAGGGTTAGCAGCTAGGCCATTATATAATATTCTTCCTATGCACAAACTACTCACCTTCAGGTAGGAGGTGAGATGCAGTAGAGGAAACCTTAGGAACACTGAATTCTTAACCAAAACTAAGATTTGAATAATATAAAGATTGAGAAAATGGTACTTTAATTTGGCCTTAGGAAATCACAGAATAAGAATTGAGTTCACTGGAATGTGATAAACTATATCTTCTGCTTTTCACCAACTGGGCATTTTATAAAGGAAGTAGAATCCAGCTGTAAATAGAAGTAAGTTTTTTTTTTTTTCAAATCTGAGTTTTTATATTCACAGTACATATTTAACATTTTAATCAACCCTATGAGGAAAGCAGGTTTAGAAAGATGAAATATTAATTGCTCAAGGTCATAGCTAGTAATTGGTAGAGCCAAGATTTGAGACTTAAATTTATTTGGTATCAAATTTTGTGCTTGTAACCACTTTGTTTAAGCTTCCTAGTTGTGTGTTTATTATTTTTACTCTCTGGATTGTTTATAATTCATAGGAGGTTATGACCTGAAAAATACATTACAACTATGTCCTGTTGTAAATATTCCTTTTGCCTTTGTCCTTTGTTCGTATTTGTCTTCTCCACTTAATCTCTCTGGCTTTGCCCCTTCTGCTTTATTAGTCTTCTGTTTTGCCTTTCTCTTACCACTGCACCGAGCCCATGGTTTAAGAATGGTTCCTTGGAGAGCTTTCTTGGCCTACACTGAGCTATGGGGTTTGCAAGATAGAAACTGTGGCAGATTGGATTATGTACTCCAATTTAGACATGTTCTTAATCTTAACCCAATTCCTGTGAAATCCACATTCCATTGTAAATAGGATCTCTTGATGTTATTTTTGGTTAAGTCATGGCCCAATTGAATGAGGTTGAGTCTTGATCCATGCTACTGGAGTCCATTATAAGCAGAAGAAATTAAGACGCAGGGAAAGCCACGGGGAGACATTGGAAGCTGGAAGTCAATGGAACCTGGAAAAGAAAGGAGGGCATCACCTTGTGACTCAAGGAAAGGATATAAGCCAAGGAACTCCAAGGATTTCTGGCAACCATCACTGGAATGTTACTGTCTTTGGAGATGAAGTATCGCCTTGCTGCTTTCTCTATTTTGGACTTCTGAGCTCATGATCTTGAGCCTATAAATTCCTGTTGTTTAAGCCAACCCATTTTGTGGGATTTGCCATAGCAGCCTGGCAAATTAAGTTATAAGCCATATCATATGGAGCCACCTAGCATGGTATTTTTCCATAACTCAGGAGGCAGAACTTGAAGACAGCACAGTCTTTGGATTTCGAAGTCTACGAATTAAGAGTTCATTGTGTTTGAGAGGGCCAGAAGGTTTGGGTTTAAGATGAATGGAATAATCATCTTTCAGAGAAGTAAATTTACTTGGTGGGTTTCCACTAAAATGGATTCTTAAAAATGTCAGATGGAACTAAAACATTTAAGACATATGGTGCATTAACTAAATGTTTAAACATTTGCCTTTAGCTGCATGAACATATCTCAGTGATGGAATGAGCTCAGTGAGCTATGTTGAACATCTCTGACTGAATCACTGTCCGGTAGAGAGCTCTATTTCTTAAATCTTTTAAATATAAACCATCCCCAGATGCTTACAACAGATACCAAATAGGTGTTATAATTTCACTGCTGAATGCAAATGCACATAAAAATGAAAGGTCCAAATGAGAAAATGTATCTACAATTTCAGCCATTACATTTTATTTGAAAAGGTTCTGCAGGAGAAGGATGCAAATAAAAGTATCATTAAGCATGCAGGGGTGTAAGCCACTGGGATGCCACACCCCATTCTATCTTCCAGAAAATCCCTTAATATTTTAATGCAAGGCCAGCAAAAAATGCAGCAAGTATGGGAGTTATCCTCTCACCCCTTGTCCATAGCAGACATTGTTAATCAGTCACAACACTTATTTTTCCTGTTGAGCCTACTCTTGGATGGAGAATTCTCCAGAGTACCTCCAAGCAACCACTGCCAATTGATCCAAGTTGGCAATTGAAAAGAAACCTGTTTGCAATCCCCAGATACAGAACAATGGAGGAGAGGTAGGCTATTTCTAAATCTGGTATCTCTAGAAGGTGTGATAATTGTGAGTACTAGGCCATTGAATACCGTTGAGATTTAGCCCTTAAATAAAAGAATGGCTTTGGTGATCCTTGGGATATGGGAGAATCCACCTGGACTTGGATTATTCTCTATCTAGTTGTTTAAAGGGACACTCTTCTGTTTTTCAGGAAGCAGACTGATTCCACGTATACCTATGTCCCTTTCTACTTTATATTCTGAGTTTTCACAAGCCCAGTGAAAACATGGGAGATTCCAGATTCATTTGAAATAAACTGAGTCAGGAACTACCAGAGATCTTGAAACTAAGAAAATCACTTAAATTTTGGATACTGCAGAGAAGTTTTTGAGGTAAATCAGGGAGCAGAGGCTTGTATATAAGGTCTGACTTGATCTGCATTCGTATTTCTTATTTAAAGTGTATATAATAATAACAACTCTCATTTATGTGCCTAACAAGGTGCTAAGCACCCAATGACATGCCCTTTCATTTAATCCTTATAACATCCCTTTGAAGTACATCATCCCATTTTGTAGATGAGAAGACTGAAGCTGATGAGGCTTGGGAACTTACGTAAGATCACACAGATGGTAAAGGTCTGTGCCAGCCAGAGTCATGAAGGAAACAGATGGCAAATTCTAAAACACAATTGAAGACACTTTAATGAAAGGCAATTTACAGAGGTGTGGGCAAGACTCAGTGAACCAATGAGGGATGATTCTAAAACCTTCTGGTACAAGAAATGATGGGAAGACTTTACCACCCCTGGGAGCAAGGTTACCAGAGCAGAGCAAAAACAGGAGTGTGAGAGGAGTCCCCCCCATGGAGCTGTAACCTTAGGGAGAGGAAGTCTTTGGTGTTCCAAACCTAGCAGGTCTCGGCAGGCTGGGGAGGAGGGGAGAAGGGGCCGGCCTGTGTCATATTGGCCAGTCTAACTGGGAACCAGAAGGTGGAAGCTGCCCAGGGGAGCAGTCCACAGAGGTCCGCACAAAGCAGAGAATGGATCTGGAGGGGAATGAGAATAATGAGCGTGATGCCAGAGTGGCAATTAAACCCAGTATTGCTCTGAGCCCATCCTCTTAACTCTCTATTCTCTCCCTGCCTGGGGTTTAGAGATGTGGTACCAGCTGGTGCTTGCTTTCACTGGAGGAGAGAGAGGAAGGGAACTTAAACTTCCCGAGAACACACACTGACCCCGGCACATGACAAGTGCTCAGTGAAAGCTACTTATTATGTCTTCCTCTTCCTTTGTTCAGTTTTTCCCTTTCTAAATCTTAGGTCCTTGGCAAAAGTGATGGCATTTAGTGTAAAGGAAATAGAGTTGGAATTTCCAATGATTTTTTTTTTTTTTTTTTTTTTTTTTTTTACATTATCTCATTTTTATTGAGCTATGAGGCGGGTATTTATTCCCAGTTCCCAGGAAGGAACTTGAATTTCACTGATGTCAAAGCCAGTGCTCTAATACCTAAAGGCCCCTCTAGCAAATCATCTGGAGCAGACTGTTACAGTACAGAAAAAAAAGACGACTGTTTAATAATTGTTAAATTTGTTCAAGATTCACCAAGGCAGAAATTACCCAAGCTGTGAACTCTGGAAGATCTGGGAGCTGTCATTCTCTCCACATGCCCCTCTCCTCTCTCTCTTTTTCTCTCTCTCTTTTTCCTCTCTGTCTCTTGCTTTCCTCTTCCTTCCTCTTCACTCCTTTTCCCACATCACCCCATCTTCCTTTCCACTTGTCTTTCTCTCATCCCCTTTCTCCACGTTTTTATTTTTCCTTCATTTTCTTCTGCTAACACTCTCAAGAGGTACAGATTCAAAGTTGTAAGTGTAGGCTCTAAAAGCAAACTGGATTCAAGCCCTGGTTCTGTCATTATTAGGGATGTGACTTTGTGCAAATTAATCTCTTTGAGCCTCAGTTTCCTCATTTGGAAAATAGGGTAATAAAAATACTCATAGTGTTGTGAAAGATAATATAGAGGTAAAGGACTTACTAGCACAATTATTATTTCTCCCTCTTCCTATTTCTAACTTTCCCTTCCACCTTACATCTTTCTTCCAAAGCTGTGGTCCTCAGTGCCAAAATGTTTGCTGACTTGTAAATTAAGGAAAAGGTAGCAGACAGGTGAATTCCACTACTTGGATTCTAGGAAGAAAATCCATAAAGCAGCAGACAGCATTAGAAGTGTGCTGAGGAGTGTTTACAAATAAGAAGTTTGTTGTTCATGTATATTTTGAAAACATTTATTTTTGTAGTATGAAAGACTTCTTGAAGGCAATTACCCTACTGCATTAAGTTGAGAGAAATCAGTAGCAGCCTCCAGGAATAGCAGGTATCCCTGCAGAGACTTCCTCTTAGATAGCAAAAAGACAGAGATGAGTTGCATAATTGTTTAGTATTTAACTGTCCCTTGAATGCTCAAAGAGGTTGCTATATGTGACTTGTGGATAAATAACTAGCACCGAGCTCCACACCATCTGCAGGCATTGCAGAAATGAGCAGGGGAAGCCAACGAGCTGTGAGTGACAGAGATTAATCTCCAAAGTCACAAAGACTTGTAGTTCCGTTTGGAATGCAGGCAACACTGGAGAGTGTCACAGCCCTGGAACATTTCTTTGAGGCAATGAAGACATTTGTCAGCCATAACTCTCAGGTGACTGCATGTCCTGAAATTCTTGATGTTCTTGAGTCAAAAAGAACACCCAGAAGAAAGACACTTACCTTTTTTTTTTTTTTTTTTTTAACTGGGAACATTTAATTACCAAGACAAAGAAAACAAAGATATAATATGTGCAATATAGAGAGGCTTATACAGGTTAATAAAATAGCTCCAGGAGATAATGGGATGATAATATGACAATTAATAAGAGAATTAAAAATTGATTTACCGTTTCAGGAACATGGTCCACTCACCAATAAAAAAAAGAAATGAAAACTAAAGCAAAGAAATGCTATTGTATCTATCATAATAGTTATGGACTTTTAAGGGCAGGGGATGTAGACAAAGGGCACTCTCATTTGGGCATTTTGGCAACATGCATAAAGAGCCCAACAAATGTTCTACCGATACATTCTACTTCTGAAAATATTAAAGGTAATGTACTATAAATATAAAAATGATTTCTTCTTAGAGACTTCCTTGTATTGTTGTTTGTAAGAGTGAAAACTGAGACATTCCCTAATCATCCAAGAATAGCGGAACAGTTATATATATCATGAATCTTGCTTCTGATGTAATCTTAGGGAGCCAAATGTTCATAAGAGTTAATAGTAATATAGAGACAACTCATGTTATAAGATTAAGTTAAAAATATATAATGTACCTATTGTATTTTCTCAATAAGTAAAAGAGCAATTAGAAAAACAGAAGGGAAATGTTCTAAAATACTAACAGTGGTTGTTTTTAAATGGAAGTATCTGAGTATTTTCTCCTTTTTCCTACCTGTTTGTGTTTTACTAATTTATTAAAATAGACATGCATTGTTTTTCAGTAGAGGCCAAATAATAAGTCAGAGTATAAAAGCTAAAGAATGAAAGAGTTGTCATGATAACTAACAAGCATTCACTGCCAGGATCTTAGAACTAATTCCAGTTGTGTGATTTTGGACCAGTCTCCTGATATATCTGTGCCTAGTTTCTGCCTGTAGAATTATTCTTGCTGTCTTTTAGTTCCAGCAAATAGCCTTCTCCATAGACACTTACCTTTAAAATTAGAGAGGCAGTGAGATGATTATGTTCAATTCTTTATTTAAAACAACTGTCCAAAGGACTCACGATGGTACCATGGATGAGGATGGCCTGCCACATTCAGAGACTTGGAGAGAGTCACCAGACCTTATCTGGCTGTGCTTCCATTAGGTAGCCCAAGAACTCCCTGTTTGGAACCTAATACAGCTTAGTAATGGTGGCCACATAATTGTTAAATTGAAAGGGCATGCTTAAAATTGAAATTATACAACTTTTTGGAATATTTTCCTATTGATCAATGCATTTGCTTTGTAATATTGATAAACTTGTAAGATAGTTCTGTTAAAAAACTTTTCAAAAATAAAATCCTTTTAAAAATAAAAATACATATCCATTAATATTTAAGACAAAATAAAAAATTTTTACATTGATTACCTGATTTATTAAAAATAACATAGAATGACCTTTGTTACACTTCACATTCATTAATCAATTTATTAGCCATTAGTTTTTTCATAAAAATTTTATAAAATGGAATGCAGTCTTCTTCAAAGCACAATTTATGGCTAATAAATTTGAAATTTTTAACATTCACTTGGTTCTTCTGTAGGCCATGATATTTTTAATAGAAAATTAAATTAATTTCTTCAGGTACTCAAGTACCTGGTAAGCTCAGAACCAATACTGCTCAATGGAAGATAGTCTCAATTCTATTTTTTTTAATTTGGTTTTATTGAGGTATATTCACATGCCATACAATCATCCACAGTGTACAATCAGTTGTTCACGGTATCATCATATAGTTGTGCATTCATCATCACAATCAATTTTTGAACATTTTCAAAACTCCCAAAAAATAAAAATACAAGTAAAAAAGAACACCTAAAACATCCCATCCCTCACCCCCATTATTCATTTAATTTTTGTCCCCACTTTTCTACTCTTCTGTCCATACACTGGATAAAGGGTGTGTGTGCCACAAGGTTTTCACAATCACACAGTCACACTGTTCAATTCCATTTTAAAAGTCAAAATGTGCAAATATGACAGACCAAATATTTCTGTAAGTACTCTCTTTTTGCTTCCTT
The DNA here is from genome assembly GCF_015220235.1 of Choloepus didactylus. Taxonomy (NCBI): domain Eukaryota; kingdom Metazoa; phylum Chordata; class Mammalia; order Pilosa; family Megalonychidae; genus Choloepus; species Choloepus didactylus. Next base: position 73,846,102 of record NC_051320.1, on the reverse strand, counting down.
TCAGATTACCTTTCTTTGAAAAGCATTTCAATTAAGTTGTCTCTATGATTCTTTTGAATGTTTTTCCAAACTCCAGTGTTGCAAAATCATTGACTTTCTTATTTTCACTTCTCTCTAGCACAGAATATAAATTTATCCAATTAAAAATAGGAGTTCCATCAAAAGTCTCACCACAAGTTGAGATATTCTAGAGTGCATTTATAGATTTTCAAATTTAAATATTATACATGGTACCCAGCACGAGTGCTCATCCTTCCATTTGTTCACTGCCTCCCTTGCTATTTTAGTGTTAAGTTCCAATTTCTTCCTGTTTGTCAGTTTGGTGAAATCATCATTTTCCAGAGTAACCATCACAAAAATACTACTGATTTTTAAAGTGGATGCTGATATTTCTTCAGTAGATTTGCATCTTTGGTTTCCAAATGGTCACTAATATAATTTTGGCCCCCAAGATAGATGTTAAATACTACAAACACTTCGTACAAGTTGCATGTTCATCAATTTTCTTGAGAAACAGAGATTCAGTACTTAAATTTTCATTAAATATTCACTTTTTTTCTAGAATTCATTGCTACTGAAAAGAGTTAGTGTAAGTTTAAAGAAGGTTACCAAACTATAACATAAATACTTGCAGACTTATACCATATAATAAATGATAAAACCACTAAAGTAGGAGCTACTCTGTGTAGACTCTAGGTGTGCCAGTTTGGATATATTATGTCCCCCTAAAAAAAAGCCATATTCTTTAATGCAATCTTGTGGGGCAGACTGATTAACCTGTTGATTAGGGTGGAAACATTTGATTAAATTATTTCCATGGAGATGTGGACCCCACCTATTCAGGGTGAGTCTTAATTAAATTACTGGAGTTCTGTAAGAGAGCTCACAGACAGAAGGAGCTCAGAGCAGCTGAGAGAGACATTTTGGAGAAAGCCATTTTGAAACACAACCTGGGAGCAAAGGACCAGTTCATGCCAGCCACATGCCTTCTCAGCTGACAGAGGTGTTCCAGACACCATCAGCCATTCTTCAGTGAAGGTATCCTCTTGCTGATGCCTTAGTTTGGACACTTTGGCCTTAGAACTGTAAATCTGGAACTTAATAAATCCCCTTTATAAAAGCCAATCCATTTCTGGTTTTATATAACATTTTTGCATAACAGCAGCATTAGCAAACTGGAACACTAGGGAAGAATTCTCAGCTCTGTTTCCCACACGTTTCCCACTCATCTAACCTATTGTTTCCTGCATTCCACCTGACGGTGTGCCTGGCAGCCTGGTGACTTCATGCACCTTGCAGGTAGCACTAGTCAGGGCACCAGCAATTCCTGTGTTTCTCCACGTGCCTGGTAGGGGCAGCACTGCTGAATTCTCCCACCACCACTACCACCAAAGACCAGGAGGTGTGTCTTCCCACATCCTAGTGTCCAAGGTCACATTGCTGCCGTGAAAGAGAAGCATTAGTGACAATGCCTCTTGAAAGTGTCCAAAGAAGAAAGATTGGTCATCTGTGGTTGTTTTCCAAATATAACCAAGTGTTAAGTTGACAACTCTGTTTCTGGCTTATGTCATTCAAGCATGGACTAGACGAAATCGTAGCAGAAGCTGGAAGTAAAAGTAGGGGCCTAATAAATAGATCTCAGCTTATTTTTGCGGATTTTAATGCAACTATTAATAATAATGCTTTCATAAAAATGAAAAATCTGGGGCAAACACTGAGCCAGATAGAATGCTGGGATACTAAACATAAATTGAGACTGTTCTGGGCAAAGCCCGATACATGTTTCCTTACTTCATGGTTAAGAGCCCAATTGTCAGACTATCTTGGATTAAATTCTTGCTGTAAAAATTAATATCTGTGTGACTGTAGGCAAATATCTAGCTAAAAGTGTCTGCCTTGCTGAGCTGTTGTAAGGAGGAAAATGCATGTAAAATGCCTAGAGCAAGGACCAGGTACACAAAACAAGTGCTCACTACGTGAGGCAGAGCTATTATTATCACCAGGCTCCTCTTTACCAGTGACTTATGGGGCACAAATGCCATGGATGATTGCTGCACAGGATGATTTTTCTCATGAAAAATGAACTAAGATCAGAGAGCACTGGGTAGAACAGAAAAGGTAAGAAAAGTAGGTGGTAACAAGGAGTCACAGCACTGCAGTTTTGGCAAGTTGGTTTAAATTAGTGTCGTTATCCCTTCAAAACTAGAAGAGAGGCACAATTTATTGAGCACTTCCTCCTCTAAGGTCAGCCCCTGAGCAAACATTCACTCTTTTTTATAATGGGGTTATAATATTATTCTTACTGGGGCTTTCCTCATAACCACCACATAGGCAGTATTGTTATCCTCGCCGTTTTAAAATGAAGAAACTGAGGCATCAAGAAGTCAGAGAACTGGCCAGAGTTACAGAGCTAGCAAGGAATGCAGTAAGAAAGAAAATCCATGCACCTTTGTCAATGTCAATGTGTTTTTCATCTTGACTACATTACCTCCCAGAGGTTAAATATATCCCCTCTAGTTTACCCACATCTAGAATGTCCAATGCGCGATTCTGTTCAGCAGCTCCAAGTAGAATGTTATGAGACTATGTAGTGTCCTTTCTTATTAACAACCCCCAAAGTTAGAAATCCTTAAAATCCTATTATGGATGGTTCATCTCTAAATTTATCTAAACAGCATCGTGGGCTGATTTGTAATTTTTACCTATTGCCAATGGCAAGATCCATAATGTCTTAGCCATAAAGTTTAAGATTAGCTTATGCTGCAGTAACAAATAAGCCCCAAATCTCAGTAGTTTAAGGTAGCAACAGATTATTTCTTGGTCATGCTAGCTATCTATTGCACTTCAGCAGGGGTGGACTCCCAACTCAGAGATTCATACTGAGAAGATAGTCACCATCTCAAACATTGCCAATTACCAGCTAGAGGGAAAAAAAGAACTCTTGAGGATTTTTGCATTGCAAGATACAGCTTAGAAATGACACAGCATCTTACCAGACATTGCATTGAGCAGAACTAGCCACATGGCTCCATTCAACTACAAAGAGGCCAGGGAAGTACAATTGTGCATGTGTGTAGAAGGGGGGCAAATGAAACTATTTGGGAAACAACAGGAATCACTGCCACACAGAGTTGCTATAAATGCTGAAGTTATTATGCTCTCTTAAATTTCATAAATTACCCTATTTTAAGTTTTATGTACTTCCCTCTACATAATTTATTCTATTATTAAACAAATCCTTGTTGGCCTATTTTAACAAAATGTCCACCTTCTTATCAATAGAAGAACCCAGATTTTAAGAGCCACTTCTGTCTTTTATGGAAGTTCTTAAAAAGTGATGTCATTAACTAGGGGATTCCTTAAGAAAATGTGTCATTTTATTATCTATGAGTCAATGAGTTCAAGGAAAAATAATGTAGGACTGAAGGATGCAGAATAAAAGCCCTAGTTAATGCTTAAAAGGTGCCAAATTGGAAAGTGTTACTGGTTCTTGTATCATCTATCACTGCAAATGGCTCAGCAGGAAAAACTCTCTCAATCTGGCAGTCTTGTTGTAGAAATAGATCAAATCAATAAGGGTGGCAGAATTACGGAGCCCAGCATGGTCAGGGACATTCCATCAACTAGTTGAGAACCAAGAAAAGGTAAGAACCGAATTAAAATTCAATCAGATCTTAATAAAAATGAAGTTCCATAAATCTGCAAAATATTCTTGTGTTGCAAATTTTATTTGGTCCTGAAATATTAGTTGCAAATTACTTTCAAATTATCTGTTTACCTTTTGAAAATGGACTGGTCTTTTCATAGAAATCTGTATTCAATGGTAAAGATGGAATCTAATGCCCTTGGCTTAGTTTTTCTTAGTTGTACTTCATAGGGGTGAGCTGTCTTTTTTTCCTGCATTCTTAGCACAAAATAAAGAATGAAATTGCAGCAATCGTTTCACATACATGGGACTGGGGATGCACATATATAGAGATTGGGAACAAATTCAGCTTTCAGTGCCACATACTGAACTCTTGATTGTGTCATCATTAAACTTCTATTTGGTAACCATGAAGAAGCAGGATAATTCAATTCAACAAATAGTTATTGAGCACCTAGGAATGTGCCTAAAAGTGCTTTGTATACATCAAAGAACTTTGAGATGAAAGATATTATTGTGGTTGTTATGGCACCATACTTGAAATTGCAAAGAAAACACAGGAGAGCATAATAGCAGGCAATGAAGAGAGAAGTGGTAAAATAATAGATCGAAGCATTGACGTTATTGATAAGGAAGTTTTATATTTTGAAGATAAATGTAAGTTGAGAGCAAGTATGGATGAAACAGCAATGGCTCACTTTGATGTCTGTGTCAAAGAACATTTTAAATGTTATAGAACAGAAGATATTTAAACTTAGTTTTGTGACCATATAGTTCTAATCCCAGAATAGTTAAATTATTTATCATATCAGCTGATTAATTCAGAAGGTTCTTTGTGTTGAGTTAATTAAGTGGGCAACTCTATTTAGGTATATTTAGGTTTTGACATATCTTATGACATAGACATTAGTGAGTTAGCAATTCATAGTTGTTAGGTGTTTTGAGAGATTGTGATAGCAATATCAGATGTGCTTAAATTAAATATTTGAAAAAAGCATAAGGCCACATGTGAAAGTACTTAATAAAATTTAAAATTCTAAAATTATTCTTATTAATAATATAATCAGTGGCACATCAAATGTGAAAGAATCCTTTAATAAACCTACGGTGTTGGTTGAAAATATATATTAATTCAGCTAGCCAGTGTAACTATATTAATATCAGAAAAATTACAGTTTAAGGAAAGAAGTACTACTAAAGATAAATAAGGCCATTAAAAGATGATAAAATATTCAAATAACCAGGAAGTCATAAAAATTGTAAATTTGTATGCACCTGATTGTCTCAAATATATATACAACAAAAATTAATAGGACTATAAAGGGAAAGTGACAATTTCACTATCAAAGTGGGAAATTTTAACATATCTCTCTCTGTTGATAGATCAAGCACATAAAAAGTCATTAGGAGTATAGAAGATTTGAAAATAATCTGATAGACATTTATAGAATACTGTTTCCAACAATTGCAGAATAAATATTCTTTTCAAGCAAACACAAAAGATTAATGAAAAGTAACTATGGCTGACAAACATGGTATTGTACAAACTACATTCTATGACTAAATTGTAATTAAGACTCAAACATAATGAGAAAGAAATATATATGTTTTGAAGTTTAAAAACACATTTTAAACAACTGATTGGTGGAAGAATAAATAATGATGAAAATTAGAATGTACTCAAAACTGTATGATAATTTAAATACCAATTATCAAGATTGTAGGTAATCACTAAAGCAGTATTTATAGGAAAATTTTAGCTTTAAATATTAGTGTTAGAAAATAATGAAGGCTCAAAAATAATGAACTAGATTTCTAACTTAATGAATTAGAAAAGTAACAGTGGAAAAAGGATCAGATCATAAATTAATGACACAGAAAATAAACACAGAATAGAGAGGGTCAACAAGTCAAAGGTTAATTTTTTTTTAATCCCATATCCCTCCCCTATATACCCCTCTCATACACACTTAGCATTGGTATATTGCCTTTGTTACATTTAATGGAAACATATTACAATGTTACTGTTGACCATAGACTCCAGTTTGCTTTGATTATGTTTTTTCCCAAATACCATCCCTTTCTCAACACATGCAAAAACATTTTTATATTTGTACATTTAGTAATTTGTACATTGGCCACTCCAGTTTTTGCCACGTTATACAGTCCCAGTCTTTATCATCTATCTTTACCTTTGGTGTCATACATTCTCCTATGCCACCTCTCTCAGCTTTACTCACAGACATCTTTGTTCCATGTACTTAAAATACTGTGCTACCATCACACAGTATTATGATATCTATTTCTGGATCTATACAATCAATCCTGCTAATCATTCTGTAATCTTTCAGCATCAAATGCCTGATCTGTACCCTCTTTTTATCTCCTGGTAGCCTGTGTTGTCAGCTTTTAACCCTCAAAGTTTCTTCATTAATGTTTGTTCATATTAGTGAGACCATACAGTATCTGTCCTTTTGTTTCTGGCTAACTTCACTCAACATAATGTCCTCAAGGTTCATCCACATTATTACATGATCCATGTCTTTGTTCTGTCCTAACAGCTGCATAATAGTCCATCATGTGTATATACCACAGTTTGCTTATCCATTTATCCGTTGATGGACATTTGGGCTGTTTTCATCTCTTGGCAATTGTGAATAATGCTGCAATAAACATCAGTTTACAAATGTCCATTTGTGTCTTAACTTTCAGTTCCTCTGAGTATATATATACCTAGCAATGGGATAGCTGGGTCATATGGCAAATCTGTACTAAGCTTCCCGAGGAACCTCCACACCATCTTCCAGAGTGGTTGCACCATTCTACATTCCCACAAAAGTTAATTTTTAATTGAGATATTCATATACCATAAAATTCACCATCTTAAAATGAACAATTCAATGATATTAGTGTATTTACAAAGATGTACAACCAATCATCATTACATAATTTCAGAACATTCCCATCGCCCCCAAAAGAAACTCCATACTTCTCCATTTCCCTCTTCACCCAGCCCCTGTCAAGCACTAATCAACTTTCTGTCTCCGTGGATTTGCCTAGTCTGGATTTTTCATGTAAGTGGAATCATATGATATGATTTTTTGTCTCTGACCTCTTTCATTTAGCATAATGCTTTCAAGCTTCATCCATGTTGTATTATGTATCAGTTCTTTTTTATGGCCAAATAATATTCCAATGTATGGATACACCACATTTTATTTATCCATTCATCAGTCATACATGGACATTTAGGTGTTTCCTCTTTGGGGCTATTATGAATAATGTTTCTATGAACATTTGTGTACAAGTGTTTGTGTAGATGTATGTTTATACTCATATATATATCCTAGGATGTATGTGGGTCTGTGTGTTTGTATACGTTTTCTTATATATATCCCTAGGTGTATAATTGCTGGGACATATGGTAAGTCTATGTATAACTTTTTTTTTTTAATTAAATTCAGTTTTATTGAAATACATTCACACACCATACAATCATCCATGATATACAATCCACTGTCCACAGTATGATAACATAGTTATGCATTCATCACCACAATCTATCTCTGAACATTTTCCTTACATCAGAAAGAACCAGAACAAGAATAAAAAATAAAAGTGAAAAAAAACACCCAAATCATCCCCCCATCCCACCCCATTTGTCCTTTAGTTTTTATCCCCATTCCTCCACTCATCCATACACTAGGTAAAGGGGGTGTGATCCACAAGGTCTTCACAATCACACTGTCACCCCTTGTAATCTACATTGTTATATAATTGTCTTCAGGAGTCCAGACTGCTGGGTTGGAGTTTGGTAGTTTCAGGTATTTACTTCTAGCTATTCCAATACATTAAAGCCTAAGAGGTGTTATCTATATAGTGCATAAGAATGTCCACCAGAGTGACCTCTCGACTCCATTTGGAATCTCTCAGCCACTGAAACTATTTTGTCTAATTTTGCATCCCCCTTTTGGTCAAGAAGATACTCTTAGTCCCATGATGCCGGGTCCACATTCATCCCCGGGAGTCATACTCTGCGTTGCCAGGGAGATTTACACCCCTGGGAGTTGGGTCCCATGTAGCGGGGAGGGCAGCGAGTTCACCTGTCGAGATGGCTCAGTTAGAGAGAGAGAGGGCCACATCTGAGCAACAAAGAGGTACTCAGGGGGAGACTCTTAGGCACCATTACATACAACTTTAGACTCCTTTGTGGTAATGAGCTTCATAAGGGCAAGTCCCATGCTCGAGGGCTCAGCACATCAAACTGCCAGTCCCAATGTTTGTGACAACATACGCTAGGGGATCAGCATCTCAAAGTTTAGAGATAGGCCTTACAGTTCAGGGATAGAGTTAACTGCTGTAACAGCTTACAATCTAGGGACTATTACAATTATTGTGTCCACGTTAGTATGTATAACTTTTTGAGGAAATGACAAACTATTTTCCAAAGAAACTATGTAATTTTGCATTCCCACTAGCAATGTATGAAGATTCCAATTTCTCCACATTCTCATCAACACTTGGTATTTTCTATCTTTTTTTATTATAGCTATTCCTGTGGGTATGAAGTGGTATTTCATTGTTTTTTAATTTCTCTAATGATTAATGGCATTGAGCATCTTTTCATGTGCTTATTGGCCATTTGAATATCTCTTTGGAGAAATGACTATCAAATCCTTTTGTCCAATTTTTAATTGGGTTGTCTTTTTATAATTGAATTGTAAATGTTACTTTTATATTTTCAGCATACCAGACCCTTACCAGATATGTGATTTTCAAGTGTGTTCTCCCATTCTGTAGGTTACCTTTTCACTGTATGATTTCACTTTCATTGCAGCATGAAAGTTTTGATAAAGTCCTTTTTATCCTTTCTTTGTTGCTTGCCCTTTGGAGTTATGTAAGAACCATTGCTTAATTCAAAGTAACAAAGATTTATACCTATTTTTTTCTTCTAGAAGTGTTATACTTTTAGCCTTTGTATTTAGTTTATTTGATCCATTTTGTGTTAATTTTTGTATATGCTGTGACATAAGGGTCCAACTTCATTCATGAACATGTAGATGTCCAGTGGTCCTAGCAACATTTGTTGAAAATTAACTGACCACAGATGTATTAGGTTTATGTCTGGATTGTCAATTCTATTACATAGATCCTGTGTGTCTATCCTTATGCCAGTACCACACAATCTTGATTAGTATAGTTTTGCATATGAATCTACTAACTCTTTTAATCCTTTTTCAAGACTGTTTTGGCTATTTGGGTCTTCCCATTTCCATATCAATTTTAAGATGTTTTTCAATTTCTGCAACAATGAAAGCTGGGATTTTAATGGGGATTTCATTGATAACTTGGGTAATATTGCCATCTTAATATTAAGTTTTGTCAATTTCTTTTTTTGCATCTATTGAAATAATCATGCTAGGTCATCTTTTATTCTATGAATTGATATGTTACATTGACTTTTGTGTGCTGAACAAACCTTACATTCTCAGGATAAATTCCACTTAGTCATGGTATACAATCCTTTTTATGTTTCTGGATTTGGTTTGCTATTATCTTGTTGAGGATTTTTGTGTCTATATTCGTTAGGATATTGGTCTGCGATGTCTTTGTCTTGTTTTGGTATCAGAGTATCCTAGGTTCACAGAATGTGTTGGGACATTTTTGGAAGAATTTGTAAAGGACTGGTCTAATTCTTTTGTGTTTGGAATAATTCACCAATAAGACCAACTGGTCCTGGGTGTTTCTTTGCGGAAAATATTTTGATTACTAGATTACTCTTTATTTGTTTAAGTCTATTCCTATTTTCTATTTCTTCTTGAGTCAGTTTTTGTTATTTGTATTTTATTAGGACTCCAAATTATCTAATTTTAGTTATATACTTGTTAATAGTATTCCTTTATAATTCTTTTTATTTCTGAAAGTTTGATAGTAACATTCCCTATTTCTTTTCTGATTTAAGTGGTTTAAGTCCTCCTTTTTGTCTTTGTTAGCATAGCTAAAGGTTTGTCAATTTTGTTGATCTTTTCAGAGAACTAACTTTATTGGTTCTTTATTGCTCTATTCTCGATTTCATTTACTTATGCTCTAAGTTTTATCTTTTCCCTCCTTACACTAGCTTTTGGCTTATTTGGTTTTACTTTTCCTATATTCTTAAGGTGGAAGGTTAGGTTATTAAGTTTATATCTTTCTTCTTTTTTAATATAGGTGCTTACAGCTATAAATTTCTCTCAAAGCACTTCCTTAGCTTCATCCCGCAAGATTATGTATGTTTTGTTTTCATTTTCACTCATTTCAAAGTATCTTCTAGTTTACCTTATGAATTCTTTTTTGATCCATTGGTTATTTGGTATTGTGTTGTCTAATTTTGACATAGTTATGAATTTACTAAATTTCCTTCTGTTATTGATTTCTAAATTCATTCCACTGTGGTCTATGATTTCAGTCCTTTTAAAGATACTAAGGTTTGTTTTATGGCTTAATTGTGGTCTGTCCTGTAGAATGTACCATGTGCACTTGAGAAGAATATGTATTCTGTTGTTATTGGATGGAGAGGTCTATTGATGTTGGTTTATATGTTATTCAAGTCTTCTGTTTCCTTGCTGATCTTCAGTCTAGTTGTTCTTTATTAAAAATGTACTGTTGAATTATTTATTTATCCCTTCAATTATATCAGCTTTTGCTTCATATTTGGGGGGGGGGCTCTGTTTTTAGGAGATATATGTTCATAATTGGTGTATCTTCTTAATGAGTTGACCCTTCAATCATTATAAAATGTCCTTCTTTGCTTCTAGTAACATTTTTTCATAGTCTATGTTGTCAGATATTAGTATAGGCACTCCACCTCTCTTTTGGTTGCTCTTTAAATCGTGTGTCTTTTTCCACCATTAACTTCCAATCTGTTGGTGTCTTTGAATCTAAAAGTGTTTCTCTTATAGACAGGGAATTAGTAAATTGTTTTTTCAATCTACCCTACCTTTCTCTTCCTTTTAATTGAAGCATTTAATCCATTTATATTTAATATAATTACAGTAAAAATGGGATCTATATCCACCATTTTGCTCTTTGTGTTTTATATATCTATGCACTTTTCCCCTCTATACCCCCATACTGTTTTTTTTTGTTTTAAATAGGTATATGCTAATGTACCATTTAAATTCTGTCAATTATTTACTGTGTATTTTTTAGTTATTTTCTTAGTGGTTTCAATATATTATAACAATATAGTTATTGTCAATACCAACTTTATTTCATTAATATATAAAAATTTCCTCCTATATAGCTCCATTCTATCTCCTTTATTTGCATTTTCATTGTCATAGAAATTTTGTCTTTATACGTTGTGTGCCAATCAGCACAGATTTATAATTATTGCTTTAGGGGGAAAAGAAAAATAACAAACATAGACTACATTAAACTGTCCTTTATTTTTTACCTATGTAGTAACCTTTACTAGTGCTCTTTATTTCTTCCTGTGAATTCAAGTTACTGTCTGGTGTCCTATCATTTTAGCCAAAAGAACTCCCTTTAGAATTCCTTATAGGATGAGATTGCTAGTGATTAATTCTTTCATCTTTTGTTTATCTGGAAATATCTCAACTTATCCTTCATTTTTAAATGATTGTTTGCTGGCTATAGAATTCTGGTTGAAAGTCTTTTCCTTTCAATTCTTTGAATATTTAATCCCATTTTCTTCTGGCCTCCATGGTTTCTGACAAGAAATCAATTATTAACATTACGAAGACCCTTTGTAGATAATGAGTCACTTCTCTCTTGGTGCTTTCAAGATTCTCTCTTTGTCTTTGTCATTTGACAGTTTGATTATGATGTGTCTGTGTGAATTGTGAGTTTATCCTACCTGGAGTCCCTTGAGCTTCTTGGATGTGTAGATTAATGTTTTTCATCAAATTTGGTAAGTGTTCAGCCATTATTTCTTCAAATATTCTTTCATCCCCTTTCTTCTTTTTTCCTCCCTATGATCTTCCATCATGTTTATATTGGTATGCTTTATGAGGTCCCACAGGTCTCAAGGCTCTGTTAACTGGATAATCTCAATTGACCTATCTTCCAGTTTGAAGAGTCTTTCTTCAGCCTACTTAAATGAGCTGTTGAGGTCCTCTATTGAATTTTTTCAGTTATTTTATTTTTCAACCAGAGGGTTTCTATTTGTTTCTTTATTTGTATAATTTCTGTCACTTTAATGATATTCTCTGTTTGGTTAGACATTGTTCTTACACTTTCTTTTACTTTTGTATATATGGCTTCCCCTAGTTCTTGAATATATTTAAAAGACACAACAAAAAGTCTTTGTCTTGTAAGTCCAAAGTCTGCACTTCCTCACAGACAGTTTCTATGACTGTGTTTTTTTCCTGTGTATGGGCCATATTTTCTTGTTTCTCTGCATATATCACATTTTTGTTGTTGTTGAAAACTGGATATTTTAAATAATATAATGTGGCTACTTTTGATACTAGTTTCTCCTTCCTCCCCAGAGTTTGCTGTTATTGTTCCTGTTTGTTGTTGTTTGTTTAGTGACTTTCTGAACTAATTCTATAAAGTTTGTATTCTTTGTCATATGTGGCCGCTGGGTTAGCTTAATGGTAAGCTGATGATGAGACAGAGATTTCTCTAAATGGCTCAAACCAAAAAGTCTCCCAATATTTATTGAGGATTCCTGTGTGCATGCTGGGGGATGACTTTAATCCACAGCCATACAGTTTACAAATATGCCACAGCCTTCATTTCCTGCTTGCCTGGAGCCTCCAAGTTAGCAAGGGGTGAGACCCTAGGACCTTTGCAGAGTTCCCCCAATATGCATACAACTCTGAGCCTGCACATAGCCCTACGCATCTGCTTGGTCTTCTAGATTCACAGGACTCTGCTGGGACTTTTCCAAACCCCTATGGATGTCTCATTCCCCAGTTCGTCTTTTTAAGCTTTTTGTTTAGCCGATTGTTTGCCCCAACTGTTATCTATCTCCTTAGGCAGTAGCAACATTAAACACCTGCTTCTTATTGCTTTTGACAAATGCTAACAGGGAAAGACTGTTTGTATTGGGTGAGCTAAAAGTTGGATCAAATAACAACAGCTCTGTACATGGGATCTTCCAGGGAACCACCTGACAGATCAAATAATGAAAATTTACTGGTAATGATGTTTTAAGGAAGAACCAATCTCATTCTGCACCCCTCCAGTGGCTTCCTGGCTGTTGGTTACTTCTGTGATTATGGGCTGTTGGTTTTCATTGCTAGGGTGGATGGGAATAGAGCAAGTTAAAATGCCACAAATACTGCTATTATCAAGAATCAGTCATTTCCCTTGAATATAACAGTATTTGGATTGCATAAGCCTTTGGTTAATTTCTAGAGTTTGAAAATGTTCATTTTGACAACTTTAGCTAGTGTTCTCACTGATTTTATGGAGGAGAGAATTTTCAGTGATCTTTATGCCACTATTTTTTGCTGATGTCCCCAAAACTGATATTTTGAAAATAATAAAGTAGAAAAATTTCTGGGAAAAGAAGCAAATTTTTAAAATAAGGTAAAATAAATAATGTTATGTATGAGAAGTTGCTATAACTAAGGATGCTGCAGAGATTGAAAAGACAAGATGATAGTATAAACAATCTAATGGCATGCATGTGAAAACTTAGAAGATAGGCATAAATTCCTAGAAAAATACAACTTATCAAAACTGATTAAAGAAAAAACAAAATATGGTACTATCCTATCATCATTAAAGAAAATGAAGCACTAAATTTTTCTAATAAAAAATAAGTGCAGATGGATTGACTTAAGGAAAATGCAATGAAAGAACATATAATTCCAATATGTGCAAACTCATCCAGACAATGTAAAAGAGAAAACACTCCCTAATACTTTTTATGAGATTAGTATAACCTCCAGACAAAGGCAGTAATGGAAAAAGTATAGGCTAATCTCACTCATAAACAGATGTAAAAATCCCAAATAAATACTAGCAAATTGAATGAAGCAATGATTAAAAGTTTAACAAAATGTGGTAAATTATATTTATCCTTAAGCTAATGCTTGGTTTAATGTTAGAAAATTAATTAATGTTATTTGCTGCATTTACATATTAAAAGAGAAAAACCAAATGTTCATTAAGTAAAGCAGAAAAAATGTTCAATAAAATACAATATGCATTGATGAGAAAAACCACTTAAGAAATTAAAATCTGAAGGAAATTTCCTCAACCTGATGTAAAGCATCTATAAAATACCTATAGCAAAATCATACTGACTGCGAGAATGTTGAAAACTATTTTAAGATTAGAAATAAGAAAAAGATGCCCATTATCACCACTTTTATTTAGCATTGTATTGATGGTCCCAGACAATGCAATAAAGTACTGAAAAAGAAATAAAAGGTGTAATAGTCTGAAAGGAAGAAATAAAACTTATATTGTCTATGTAAAAATTCAAGGAAACATAAAATAACTATGAGCATTAATAAAAGGATAGAAAATTCAAGAAAATTACAGATAAAGTCCTAGAATTAAAAGGAGAGTTTATGATAGTTTCTCAACATAAAACAAAATACAAAACTGTGTTTACATACCCAAAAAACAAAAGGATTTGTAGTATTTCTTTTAGAAAGGTAATACTTAACTTCTATAAGATACAATACCTAGACATAAGATTTGCAAGCTGTGCATGGAAAAATTATAAAAATTTAAAATACTAAGCAATCAAAGTGATATGTCCTTGGCTGGGAAGATTCACTACCATAAAGATGTCAGTTCACCTTAAATTGATCTATAGAGTCCAACCAATTCCAATTTCCAGTCACAACCAATCAAAATCCCAACAGGAGTTTTTGAGGCATCTGACAGATGGATTCTAAAAGTTATAAGGAAGAACAAAGACATAAAATCATTTAAGACATCTCTGAAGAACAATGCCTTCTTTTAAGGAAAGATTATTTGCCCTACCAGATTTAATCTTATTTTAAAACCATAGTAGTTAAGACAGTGTTATGGCTTCAGGGATATGCAAAGTGACAAACTGAACAAAACAGATAGCTCAGAAATAGGTCCACACCATATATGGAAATTTAATTTATGCCAGTCCAGGTATTTCAGATCAGTGAGGAAAGAATGTACTATTTAATAACTGATGCTGGGACAATCGGTTATTCAAATGGAATATTAAAAAAGAAATTGGTTCTGTAGCTCACACCATAAACCACAATCAGTTCCAGGTAGATGAAAGCAGTAAATGTGAAAGGCAACATTTGAAAAGTTCTAGAAGAAGAGATGGAAGAATATTGTATGAATTTAGAATAGGAATGGTTTCTTAAGCAAAAATCTCAAGGTAGATTGTTGATAAATTTTATTTAAAGTAAAATTAAAACTGTATGAAAAAAAAACCCCACACATATGGACAGTGAAAAGAAAGTCCCAGAATGGATGAAGTTATTTGTAATCCATTAAAGTGACTAAGGGTTTGTGTCCAAAGAGACAAAAAATGCAATGAAAAGAAGGACAAAAGATTTAAACATATATCTTACAGAAGAGAAAGTACAAATCACCATAAACATGTAAAAAGATGTTCAACCTCAGGGATATCCCAAATAATGTGACAGACAAGATATCTTTTCATGCTTACCAGTTTACCAAAAAAAAAATATAAGGTGATTAATATCAAGTATGGCAAGAATTGAAGCAAAAAAAATTCTCATCATTTGTAAGTAGCAGCATAAACTGGTAAAACTGGAAAACTATATAGTAGAGATGTGAATGAGAATTCTCTCCAACCAATATCTCTATTCCCAAATATAGGCCCTTGAGGAATTCTAGCACATGTACACCAGAAGACATTTCAAGCAGCTTTGTTCACAAGAGTAGAAATCTGGAAACTACAAAAATTATCTACCAACTTGATTCATAAGTTGTGGTATAGTCATAGACTGGTATACTATACTTATTAAAAAGAATGAAATAGAAAACAAACAATGAACTCCAATGTAAACCATGGACTATAGTTAAAAGTATAATTACATTAATATTGTTTCATCAATTGTAACAAAGTTACCATACTAGGGCAAAGTGTTAATATTAGAGAAAACTCTGTGTGTGTGTGTGGGGGGGGGAGGTGATATAAGAGAACTCTGTATTTTCTGCATGATTTTTCTGTAAATCTATAACTTCTCTACTAAAAAAATTTCTAAGGGATTAGAAAAAGAATGAAATAGTTGTATGTTTCTATAGGGATGAATGTTAAAAATATAATACGGAATGTAAAAGCCTATCATAAAAAATTACATATAGAATTTCTTTTGTATAAATGAAAAAGGCAAAAGTCAAACAAAATATTATTTAATGTAACATATAAATGTAATTGGAAATCTATAAAAGAGAAAGAGACAGAGACAGAAAGACATATTGGCACAAAATTAGGAAGGTGTTTATCTCTGTAAGGGAGGAAGGGAGACATTCTGGGGGAGGAGGGGCACCCAAGGTCTTTCTAAAGGGGCCATAACATTGAGTATCTCCAACCATTGGTAAGTGCCTGAGTCTTTATTTGATGACTCCTCTTCCATATGTGCATAGGTATTTCATTCACTCATATATTTATGCTGTGAATTCATATAATATATTTTATAATGTGTTTTATATAACATATTTTACAGCAATTCTGTCCAGTCAGCATGGGACTATATTGTGTTAGTCACATGTTCTGCCTACAGTGAATCCTGCTTAAGGATCAGGATAGGCTGTAGTCATTCTGGATCTTTAAGAGAGTCATGGAAAGAAAATAAATATTTGCAATGAACAAAATAGTGGCTTTTGCACCTGCTTTCCCACTGCAGAAATGAGGTAGTGTTTTAAAAGGTTAGCTTTGAGGAAAGAAGGGTGTTTAAAGGATATATCCAGTGTATTATTGCTGTAGTATCAGGAATGAGCAGAAGGTTCTGCCCCCAGGAGGACTGGGCAGTATATAAGACTGTGCCATTCTGCAAGTGCCTCTACAGGTGCAAAATGGCACTCAAAGAGTTGCGTTAGCACATGGTATTTAGAGAAGTGGCATGAGCACTTCACTGGCTTAGAGAATGAGTTCAGAAGCAACCAAAACATTACAGTCAGGGGCAAGAAATATTTGCAGCATGGCCTAGAGATCATGCTCTTTCACATCCTGGACAAATCATGAGCCTGAGGATGAGAAAATTGATGTCATAACAGAAGATGATTTCCTGAGGTGATTTTTGGAGGATGAAAAGGATGAGATGACATAGGACAAAAAAGAAAAATTCAGAATAACTATGTGAAAAGACCAGAGACATTAAATTCATATAAATTTCCTTTGCATTTCATTTTCTGAGGACCGGTTTCCACTTTAAACTTTTTTTATTCTTGAGATCAGGGTCAAAGAACTTTGACAAGCCAAACAATTTTGACTTAAGCACAGCTTAAAAAAATACTAATGAGCTACTGGACATGGAAAGTCTGTAAAATAGAGACTACAATTGGACTTTAGCATAGAGCTGGAGATTTTGCTTACAGATTACACAGACTGAAAAAAAGTTTGTGAATCAGGAAAAGGGAATAACTAAGAAGGAGGCTGGTTTCCAATTATAGAGCCACAAATTAAAGGCAAAATCTGTATTTCTTTACAGAAATGCCTATGGCAACTCAGTCAACTTTTTTGGAGAGAAAGTTTTGCACAGATAATGCCAAATGACAGAAATTTTAAGGATCATATTGTATTAACATCTAAATGTGGATTTCTCCAGGGTTCTGGGTAAAGGCACAGCCCAGCCAAATCACACAAGCAATTTTTAAGTGCTCAGCACTATATTTACTAATGTGGCAAATCAGATGAACAATAAAATATGTTTCCTGCCCTCAAGGACTTTATAATCTAGATAAGACACCCTATCATGGTGAAATAATGAGATAAAAATATGAGGCAGAATATTATAGGGACTTGCTCACATGGATGGCTCTCAGCAACCTCACTGCCTGGGTCCTGGTGATGAACCTGGCGGCTGGAACATCTTGTCCTTGACTGGACACAGCCCCTCATTCATTCTTACCGGCTCCTAATTGTGCCACCCCCAATCCTTCACCCTTTGGGTGTATATGTGAAAATTGGAACGACTTCTGTTTACCATACATTCCTAACAGGGCTTTGTTACTGGTGATATTTTGTCCCCAAATTAAAAGAGGAATTTCAAGGAAAAAAGAAAATTGTTTGGAGCAGGAGCATTCATAATTGAAAAAAAGGGTGCAACTAACAGTGAAAAAGGAAATATATAGGCTGCCATAGACATGACTCAGAAAGGAGAACAAATCGAGACCATTTAGCAAAGGAGTAGGCAAGCCTTCCCACCCCAGACTCCCCCCTGAAAATGACATCACCCTGTGCAGTAGCTGATATTCATGTACTGACTTAATCATTATAAATATGTTAATGAGTTTAGCATAAATGTAATTAGGCAGGAAGCTTTGTAATACATGTCAGAAATCTTTCCATCAAAGTTAGTTCAAATAAAACCATTTTTTGGCATGTGAAGGGGATGAGCCTCAGCTATCAAGACAAAGCAAGGGGGAGAACGCCTCGTTGCCCAACCATCCTAGATAAATGAGGGGATTACTCCACATCACTGAGTCTGCCATGTGTGGTGCAGACCATATTTTCTATATGATTATAAAATAAGATAATAAAAATACACGATTTCTGCAATATCACAACCTTTCAAGTGGTTCCTAAGACAGCAAGTTGGTCAATTCTCAGGTATAGTAATGGAAGGTGACTCGAGGTCAGATGGCTCAAGTGAAAATAAATATATGTCTCAAGGGGGTTTTCTGTTTTAATATTTAAAAGTGGAGCTTTCCAATGTTCTGGGATAGTGCACAGACATGCCTATAGCCGTAACATGAATATCCCTACCCATGCGTATATGTATTATCAAGGGCAAAAGAATGTATCAGAACAGAATTGGAGGGGTTTTCAACCATGACGGAAACAGGAATTTTGGAAAAATAGGAGGACAGTGGGAACAGTAACCAAGGTTTAAGCAACAGCAGCATTTTCTTTTATAGATTCTCCATTTATTTTGTAGAACTTCAACAGTGAAAGAGGCCTAAGAAGCCATAAAATCAATTCCTCGAATTGAAGTTGACAAAAGCAAATCATCTCTTACATCCACCCTGACTGATTATAATTAGCTTGGAAGTATCTTGTTTACTCTTCCATTAAGCAGTTCTCCTAAAGATCGAACTTATTTTAGTTTATTTATTGGGTTTATCCTAAACACTCAAGGTGCTTTTGAAGGATATGATGCAGATTGTTAGTATCTTTTAACATTTACTGAGTTATAGAATCATGTCACTTAGAGCTGAAACAAGGCTTAATGGAAAAGCAAGACATTGTTCCCATTTTATAGAGAGTAATCAAGTCAGGGAAAGACTTACCCAAAGTCAGAAAGAAAGTTTGATAGGAGATTAGAACCAATTAGGATGTCCCTGGTAAATTCCTTTTTTCCCTTGTACATAAGCTGAGTTAGTTGGAAAAACATATCCAAGGAATAAATAAAATTTATTGAGAAAGAACAGTTAATTCTTGGACTCAGGAACTGTAGATGAGATGCTTAAGCATAAATACTTGGGGTAGTGATTAGACAGCTGTATTTACTTAGCCATCGTTCTGTTTAGATTTGCCAGTCAGAGTCAGCCCACTGGTAACAGTCATTAACCAATGGAAGAAGGGTGGGACAAAAGAGGAACTAGTGAAGCAAATTTATCTCCTATGAGCTTGTAAATTGTTGGATATGGTAGATTACTTTCAATGTGGAAACTCAAGGTTCTGTGCCTGTTTCATTTCAAAAACATTTTAGTTGTGTCATAGACCCAGAGCCAATGAATTTATTTAAAATCTTCTCCAGTTGAAATGGAGAGAAGGGAACCCTAGAGCACCAGAGGAGTTCAGTCTCCTAGTCTTTACCACCCATGCCCTCAATATATGCAGACGGAGCTGACTTGCAACTCTATTGCTTCCGTGTCACAGCTGCCTACCACCCTATCCCAACCCTGACTTGAGTCTATTGTGATTTTGTCAATATGTCTACTACCCTATCCCAACCCTGACTTGAGTCTATTGTGATTTTGTCAATATGTCTACTACCCTATCCCAACCCTGACTTGAGTCTATTGTGATTTTGTCAATATGTCTGTTACTGAAATAGGCCATCTGGGGCCTTGGGTTGGGGTCGAGGGGTCATGTGTCTTTTCTTTCTCCATGCTGAGCCCTGCAAATCCCTATGATCAGAGTCATCCTAGTGGTCAACAAGTAGGGTTCTAACCTCTACGCGTCTTCCTGAGGAATTCCAACTTTGATTGGAACTTTGTATTTTAGAATTTTCTATTAATGTACAAAGTCCTTTGGTCTCTTGCACGTTACTCCCAACACCTTGTTTTATCCTTTTCTTTTTTCATCAATAAAGTCATTTCTGTTGGAGGAGAACAGAAAGTAGGAATAAGGAATGATGAATGCCAAAGGTCAATTAATGTATTAAAAATAAAGACATGATTATTTTTGATCATGACTTCTGAAAATATATGATAGGTTTTCAACCCAGGATAAAAGAAGAACAAAGAGAAAGAGAAATCTTTGTTGGTTTATTGATCTGTCTTAATTGTATTCTTTCATCTTAGAAATAAGCCAGACTTGCAAAGAAGCTGCTGTCTGCGTATGCTGGGTGATGGAGGCTTCCATCTACACACAGCCTTCTTCCCTCAGTGTGTGTATGTGTGTGTGTGTGTGTGTGTGTGTGTGTGCGTGTGTCCAAATATTCTCTCCTTATAAGAACACATCATTGGATTTAGGGCCACCCTAATTCAATATTACCTCAACTTAATCACATCCAGAAAGTGTGATCTCTTATTTTTTAAATAAACTAGTTTGATAGGATAACATTTTTGAATTATCAATCAATTTATCAATTCCCAATTCCCACCCCCCAACATTTATCTTTTGTGCATCCTTCCACCCTTCACCACCATTTATGCTGCCAAATCTTTTTAAACTCTTTGTCCAAGGAAATGGATAATATAGAGCAGAAAACTGGGGGGTGGGGGTGGAGGGTTGCTGATGTCAGTATTTCTTGTCATTTCTGAAATTCTATGACTTCAAAGGAAAGGAAAGGACCCTTGGTATTACCCCAAATTAAGGATATACTTATGAGAAAGTAGGGATGTCTCCCAGTAGAAAAAAAGGATTCCTGGGCACGGAATGGGAAAAAATGACTACGATTAAGTTTCTACCACCTCGGCTGTAAATGAGGACATGAAAATAAAAACTGTTACAGAAAATTAAAGAAAGATTAATACTTTTTGCCCGATTACATTTGTGGATGAATTTTGGAATCCATTGTATTGGTTCATGCGCAGGTTTACTGTCCTTTCCAGATTACTTTGGGTTTTAACAGGGATGCTTAATACTATATTCATTCATTCAACAAATATTTCTTGAGCCTCTCCTATGCTCCAGGTAAGTGGTAGAGGCTACTATTACAATGTTGAGCAAGGATACGCACAGTTCCTGCTTGATAATCTTTACCATCAAGGCAGTCATTAATCAAATAGTTGCACAAATAGATGTGAAATTACGAGTGTGAAAAGTTCTGCTAAGGAAAGATACATGGAGTGTATAGCATGGGGAGATGCCTCCATCTGGGGAATTCTGGAAAGTCTCCCTGAAAAGTGACATTAAATTGAGATCTAAAAATGAATGGGAGCCTGATTAGGAAAGAGGAGTAGAGAGAGCATTCCAGGCAGAGAGAATCAGGACTTAGGTCTTTCATGCAGTGGCAGAGACCCAGAAAAGATTTTAGTTGGAGGGAGGATAGAGTGATTTGAACACAGAATGAGGGCAGCTGCTGACATATGGGGCTTTGCCTGGGTGCAGCTTCTATGTGTCTCCCATTATCTTTTGGGCTGAGGTCTTGAGCCTGGGTGTTCAAGGCTAAAACCCTCATCTTCCCCAAATCTGCCCCTGTTCGTGAGTATTCCATGTGGACAAATGACAGCTCTGTCCTTGCATTTTGTACAAGTCAAAACCCTTGTCTACATCCTTTTCTTTTCTTTCTTCCTCATCCCCTATGTCTTATCAATCTCCAAGTTCAGTCAATTCTGTCTCATTAATATCTCTCACATCTAATTCACTCCATTCATTTCCCACTGCTGCGGCCTTATCTCAGGTCAACACCCTCCACCCCTGCTCTGTGCATACCAAGCTACTTGAAATTCTTCCCGAGAAGCTGCACCTTTCCCTCTCTCCAGGTTTTTATGTATATCTTTCCCTCTGTACAGAATCCTCTTTCTCCCTCCAACTAGGAAACTCCTATTCATCCCATGAGATGCCCACCCTATGAGAAACTCCCCAGAACACCAGCCACAACCACTGTGGAGATGCGGTAGGCTTTTCTTCCTTTGTGTTCACGCAAAATACATTGAGCTTATTGCTATCAACTATCTGGTTTTCCATCTGTCTAGACCTCAGCTGTTCAATACAGTAAGTGCTAGCCACTTGTGGTGGCTATTGAGTACTCAAAATGTGGCTGGGGGAATTGCAATATATTTTAAGTATAAAATACACACCAAATTTCAAATACTTAGCACAAAAAGCATATAAAACATTTAACTAATAAATTTTTAATATTGGTTACATATTGAAATGATAATATTTGTATATAAATCTATGTTACTAAATTAACTTCACCCATTTCTTTTTACTTTTAAAAATGTGCCTACTAACAAATTTAAATATACATATGTGGCTCACATTTGTCCCTCGCAATATATTTCCATTGGACAGTGCTAGTCAACTATGGCCAGTGGACCAGATCTACTATGTCACCTATTTTGTAAATAAAGTTTTATTGAAACACAGCCAGGCTCACTTATTTACATATGGTCTATGGCTTATTTCCCCTATAACAGAGTTGAGTGGTCATGATAGAGACCATTTATTCCACAAAGCCTGAAATATTTATTACCTGGCCTTTTATAGAAAAAGTTTGCTGACGTCTGTTCTAGTCATCATGTACCCAAATCATGGCACAGTACCTAACTAGCAAGCACACAATAGATGTTTGTTGAGTGAAAAAAATGTTTGTTGAGTTAATAAAAGTCTACCCAATAGATGTTTGAGAATGATACTTCCAGGGTCACCACTAAGATTAGTTTATGACCCACAATTGTGATCTAAACTATATGATCTAAACTAAAAATTGAAATATGACCTGATAAGTATGTGTGTACTTGGATAATTGTCATAAGCAACATTGAAAACTGGGATTGCCTCTAGCAACCCAGAATGTGTGGTTCCCAATGCCAAAACCATGGAATATCTTGATGTTGGAGTAGATGGAGATATTTTAATTATGCCTGAAAAAAGGATGGAATATTGCATAAATGAGAAGGAGAATTATCTCAGAGGCTGGATATTTGGAGTCAGGGTTTATATCATGACAATCTTTATGACTAGTCCCCTTGATAAGGCACTCTCTGCTCTATTGTGATTGTAGAATGGAATCTGAATTGGTGGCCGAGCATGGGGGGTTAGGAAGGACTAAAGACCAACAATGAAGAGGCTCCTGAGAAAGCAATATTTCAGTCCTTTTACACTGGAAGATCCTGATCTTCCAGAAAGGATTCCTAGATGTAAACTTCCTATAGATCCATCACATATAAGTTCTGCCTGGTAATTTAACACAGTTAATCACATGGAAGTCTGGATCTAGTTTGTGTACATGGGAATTAATTCTTATATCTTAAAAATGGAGCTGAGAATGAGTGTTGGAAGAGAACTAAGTACATCTTCACACTTCGATCCAAATATACTCCTGTCATTTACTCTCTGCTCACAAATCTGCAGCTGTGAGAAGACATGAAATCATTTTCTTGTGTTTTTCTCTGTCAAATTATTGATGAAAATGATTTCATAAAATTGAAAGAGCCAGAGTTACCACAGATGAGAATTGAATTTCAGGTCTTGGTTATGCAACATCATCTCATGTCATAAGAAGCAGTCATTTTTTAAAAATCATGCCATTTCTCAGTGTTGAATTGAATCTTTTTTAAAAGTACTTAAAATTGTAAGAGCAACTAGATCTACTTATTTACACAGATAGACTCCACAAGGCTTCTCTGAAGGGAGCCAGAGAGTTTTCCTTTGCTGGAATGGATTTAAGAAGCAAACAAAATGATGTTCACCAGTAACATATGTGATCCATATACAAAGAGAAAAAATTAAATATTTGATGATAATTTTTACTTTAAGCTTATTCAAAGAAATGAGAGAATAGAGTCGATAAGATCATAGAGCTCCATCTGTCCACATATCCACCCACCTACCCACCTATCTATTCATCTACTAAAAGTCATTTATTAAATTTATTAAATTACATTTATTGAACTGCTATCTGCCAAGCTCTGCAGTAGATGTTATGGAAGATACAAGAAAAAAACACGCTTCTTACCCTTAAATATTCATAGAATGTTAGATGTGAAGGCATTTTAAAGATGGTGTTATTGCAATTTACCAAATTCTTGTAGAGATAAGGGAAAAGTTATTAGGTGAGTTACTTAAGATAGTAACTCAAAGAATTATATGGTGGACCTCAGGACCCTATTTCCCAGTTCAATAATTTTTCCACTGATGCTATTAGGTAAGTCAGGCATACCTACTCCATACAAAGATAGAGAATAAATAATTCTAACTCATCTTGTAAGCTAGTGTGGGATCATCTGACATGCCTGATCTATGGGACTTCCAAGAATGCCTGACATGGAGCAAGATAATTTAAGGTGAGTTTAAGGGTGGAGATGAGCTGGAGTTAGACTTAAATGTCTGGGGATCATACATGGTAGAGAGAAGAACTTCTAGGTGTGACAAGAAGAAATAAATGCAAGGGGGAGAGAACTAAGCAGAAAAGAAGAAAAGAGGGACAATTAGGTTAGACAAAGGATCAACAAAAGTGGCTGGGATGGCTCTGAGTGGAGCAGAGGGCCTCCGTAGAGAACCTGGAGGTGTGAAGTTGGGTCAGTGAGGTGAGAGCAGTTGATGGAAGGATGCCTGTGGGAGAAATTTTTTTCTATTAGTTAGAGCCTGTACTTTTTCTCTTAGTAAGAAACTAAATCTGTAAGTCAGGTTTTCAGAAGATTTATACCCTGTAACCACTCCCACACCCCCGCCCCCTAGAGAAAGACAAAAATATTCCTCAAAGATACAGCAAGGAAACTGAAAGGAAAGAAAATCATTCTGGCAAATAAAATAAGTATGGCAGTAAGTATATCACGTTTCCTTTTTCATATTTTTATATTGCATACTCCTTTCTGATGTTTGATAAAAATTTACTAGTTTTGAGGGAAAATCTAAAGGGAAATATTTGAAAAAACCCAGAGAGAACTAATAATATTAAGGAATTGCACACATTTTTTTTTTTGAAATAGTCAATTCTATTCCGCCGGGGTTGGGATTTTTTTTAAGTTTTGATATACTGCTCATATTATTGCTTATATAGGATGAAATACATTCTTAAACACCATGCTGTCAAAGCAATATCTACAAATCACTCAGAACAACATCACTGGCAGACAGTAAGTATTTTATATTTTATTGAAAAATAATATTTTCCTTACAGAGTAGTGGAATCATACTCCTTTTAGGCTTTCCCCAAAATTCTCCCTTGAGAGGCTTAAAAAATAATCACACCTAAATCTTCATCATCTAAACTCCCCAGTGAATTTTCCAAGTAGAAGTTTTGGGTTTGGGTTTTAACTTGCATGGATTTGGGAGACCAAATTCTATTCTCTTCATCACTGTGTCTCGCCATTGCATGTGCTTGTAGAATTGGTATAGAAAAAGAAGCTATAGCCTTCCACTTCCTTTTATTTCTGTTTTCTTATAATGTAAGTAGAAAATTTACATCTATATAAATAATGTCCGCTTACAGTTATTTCTCTAACTCCATTTTCACTGGTCTGCAAAAGATTTCCAGTTATTGCAGCCAGGCTCTTTGAAGTGCACTCCAACAGTTGCTGCTTTTGTTTGCATGACTGACTTGTCTTTCAGTGAAGTGGGATGATATGAACAGAGGGAAATCAGGGGCATTCATTGTTTGTTGCTACTGGCAAAGTGAAACTGGAATGTGATTCACCCTTTATCTCCTGAAGGCTTGGCTTGAGTCATTGCTTACCCTAACACCTCTTTAAACTTTCTTAATCTTTCTGATGGTCTGCTGAGGGAAACAGACATATAAACCAAAAACCTGTACAGTGAGAGATGTGCTATCATGTAGACTAAACAAAGCATCATGATCATGTGGGACTTGCTGCTTTTCCCAAGTTGATAAGAGATTTGACTACTCTATAATTTAAATTTTTGATGCACATGCTTCTTAAAATAAATAAGCTTATTTTGATTGGACTGTTCTCATAGAATTAATATCCATAAGATGTTGGAGATAACTCTCCTCATCTCCAAACATGGGTGAGACATTCTGGCTAGATGATGATATGATGGCAAGAAGATATTTTTAGATCCAAACACAATGTGGCTAAGGATGTTGGACAGTGGGCTATTACTGCTATGTTAGTGGAAATAGGGAGTATCAGTGGATATTGGTAGACTCATTCAGAAAGCAATTTGATAATGTGCCCCATGAAGGTCTAATGCCTAGAATTCAGCTTGAATGAGTGAATAAATGTATAAAAGTGCCTAAAGTTTTAAAATTTGGCATTTGCTTTGATGTACAAATTTTATTGATAAGAATTAGTAATCATAAATGAGCTATGAAGATTTAACTGTAAGGATGCACATTATATTGTTGTTTGTCATAGTAAATGCTCAAAACAACCCATTTAGGTTTATCAATATGGGGCTGGGTAAAAATTATATGACATCCCTACTATGGACTATTAAACAGCCATGAACAATGATGTTACAAAAGAATATATAAATGCTTTGGAAAGGTGCATGAAACTTTTATGAGTAGGTCATAAAACAATGTATAGAGTATTAATCCACAGTCATAAAACTATAAGATAATTTTTTAAAGGACGCCAAAGAGGTGAGATTGCCAGAGGTTCAGGTTGTGCATAGATATCAAAGCACTCCAAAATCTCAGTGGCTTAAAACAATAGTACTTAAGCTGTCTGGTTATTATGAGTCAGTAGGGAATCTTTGCTCGTCATAGTTGCTCGGGCTCCCATGGTGAAGCCAGCATCAACAATAAGTGCTGGTCACCACGTCATATGTAAATGAGAGCTCTGGAAGTTCTCACACTAGGAAGTAAATGCTTTACCTGGGTAGTAAAACAAATCATTGGCCAGATCTGGTCATAGGGAGCCATTCACCCAAAAGGAGCAAGGAATTATAATCTTTCCATGTGACTGGGATTAAGAGAATTGGAGTATTTGGTGTGCAGCACTATGGACCACCAGTCTTCTTCCAGTCACCAGATATTCAATTCAATCTGCCCGTCCCTAGGGGGACAGCCCAAAAGTCCTATTGAGGTAGGGCATCAGATTCAAAGTCCATGACTTACAGATGATGCTAGGTGGTCTCTTTATCAGATGTGGATGTGTCTCCTCTTGATCTTAATCCAACTGAAAAGACAAATGATCTCTTCCCCACACACAGTAGAGAGCAAGTGGAAGAGGGGCAGGGTGTCTACAATAAGCTCTTAGCATTTGGAAAGGAGAAGCTGCTGGTTCATATTAATTCTGAAGTTTAACTGCAGGTCCTAGAGGTAAGGAAAACTTCTTGATTTGGTTCTGATTTTTCACCTTGGGAGTGGTTCCCAGTCCATTGTTCTCCATAGCTCTTGACTCCAACATTTGGATGTCTTTCCGTTTCATTATTTGTCTTGGTTGCATCTGAAGAGTACATTGTAGACTATGCCTTCCTTGATAGATAAGAATCTTTCTTAGCCTGCAACTTGCCCATAGATGTTTACAAGCCTAACTGTCATTAAAATTCCCAACTGTGACAAGCATTTTTAGAAGACTCATAGTTTCTTTGGCTATATAATTTTCTCAAAAAAATTAATCAGCTTCTTTTTCTAGCTGATTCTGGTCAGTTCCATGTGCTGATAGCCACACCTGCAATTTTTTTTTTTTTTTTTTTTGAGATATACCTTCTCTCTGTTTCATTGTATCTGTGGGTCTCTTAAGCCAACTAAGAAGAGTTGCAATTTTCGTCTGTTTTACTTAAGCTATTTGGTCCAAATGAAAAGCTAACTAGGTGCCCTCATAATTCATTCAGCCACTTAAGACGGGTGTGAAAACCATACCCTTGATTTGTTCCTTGATGTAAGACTGTGTTCTAATATTAATAATTCTCTCACCATTTCTTTTCTTTTTTTAATTGTCTGGTATGTGGGTGTCCCCTCACCAGCCATGGGCTGCTAAAGTGGCAGCTCCTGGCCCACTTGAGCAGATATCAGACCCAGAACCTTCTGATGAGGATCTGTAAGGGGACCCCAAAGTCACCCAGTTATAATATGGAGTGCTGGGAGCCCCATGCCATGGCAGAGCTGTGCTGTCCGTGCAGGTTGTGTGTTCTAGAGTTACCAGGGCTGGGCCAGGGAGTGGTGTGATATGCTCTCTGTTCTCAGTCCTCGCTAAGCCACTCCAGGCAACCCTTGCTCAGAGGGATTGCTAACTTTCCAGCCTGCAACCAGTGGTTCCTTGCTGCATGTCACCTGACCACTGAACAAATGCCACATACTTTAAGTGTTTCATACAGTATCACTCCACTTATAGGTACTTATTTTTGTATTCACCAGTATGAACAAAATCTAATCCTCACCTTTGTAGGTCTCTGAATTTTGATTGTCATCAGTTGATTTTGTTCCAGGCAACTGAAATGCATATTCAAACTCCTAAGAAATTATAGCTAAAATGTTGATTTATTTATTTGAAATTGATAATCACATTGATAGTCCCTTAAGTTAAGTGACTAGGTTAACATGAAGGCTTCTTGATGACTAAATGTTAATGGATTGCTTGGTCTCGAATGGACAGCTTAAGGGATAGATAATCCAATCTCTGGAGAAGGTTGACCTTCCTTGTGGCACCATAGACCTCAGCTGTTCATTGACCTTGACACTTTCTTTGGGACAGTGCTGTCTTCTTGCAGCTTACATTCCAGGGGATAAAGACAGACAACCAATGACAAACACAAAGTAAACACTTATCATGAAGTTTACATGCTTTTCAAATAATAAAACTGTGTTATGGGATGTAGAGGCAGTGGAGCAGGGAATGGAGGAAGATATTTTAGCTGGAATGGCTAGTGAAAGCCTTTCTAAGGAGTTGACATTTAGGCTCAGACTTCAGTGATGGGAAAGGGGTAATCATAGAAGATCTGAGGTAAGAATGTTTTATGCAGAAGACACAGCAGGTTCAAAAGGCCAGAGACATGAATGAGCTTGTTGTGTTGGGAGGGTAGAAAGAAGGACAGGGAGGCAGGAACATGGCAAGGAGAACAGCTGACAACATTACTGGTCATGGTGAGGAGTTTGTGTTTTACTCTAACCCCAATGGAACCACTGGAGGATTTCAAGCAATGGATCCACTTGATCTCTTTTATGATTTAAAAAGATTCACTCCCTCTCTGGGAAGAGTAGAAGTAGCTCATTGCATACCATGTGAGAAATATTGGTCACATGGACTAGTGTAGCAATGGAGATGGTAAGAAGTAGTGGGATCTTGAATATATTTTAGAAATAAGATTTGGCAAGATTTTCAGATAGACTAGATGGAAGATGTGAGGAAGAGTGAGAAGATGAAGGTAATTTCTAGTTTTTTGGCCCAAGAAACTTGGGGGTGGTGATACCATTAAATGAGTTGGGGAAGACAGCTGTGGGTAAATCAAAAGTTTTATTTTGGACATACTAAATTTGAGATGTCTATTAGACAGCTAAGAGAAGACATCAAGTAGGCAGTTGTATATATAAATCTAGATCCCAGGGAAGTGTTAAGAGCTGGAGATAGAGATTTATGAGTCATCAGTGCAAAAGTGTTATTTTAAGCCATAGAAGAAGATGAGATCACCTAGAGAAGGAATTTGGAGAGAAAAGAGGGTTGAGGACAGAGTTAAGGGTTAGCTGCAGAGGAGGAACCAGAAATGGAAACGAAGAAGGAGCAAGGTTGAGGTTGGAGCAAAATCAGGAGTGAGAGGTGTTTTGAAAACCAAGTGGAAATATTTCTACAAGAAGGAAGTCAAATGCTGAAAGTTGATCAATGCCACATTCTGTTTCCTGATTTATATTTCTTCCAACCCCCTATAATACCATGCCTTTCTTCCTCTCATTTGATCCTATTGGACAGGAGGTTAATTACAGAATGAACCATTAGTTTGGTCAGTTATATTAAGAAATATGATGAAGTGGTTTCTTGATGGATCAGGAGGGTCTTGGGTCTGTGCTTCAGCATTGACATTCTGGAGGTAAGTGCTCTACTACCCACTAGCTGCAGAAATGTTGGAAGTTTGCCTTACCTCTCAGAACCTTGGTTTCCTCATTTGTTCACTGGAGATGACATTACTCACATCACAGATTTGTTGTGGGGATTGATTAATATAATGCATACAAAGCACCAAGCACAGTGTTTGGCAGAAGTTAAGTAGACCCCAAATGGTAGCTTTTATTACTTTTTCCCAGACTCTGATTGGCTTACTGGAAATGGATCACTATCAAGTAGTTCTGGGAGGATGAGTTGGTTAATTATCTAGGACTACGCTGGGAGAGAATGTCTATGTACCATTGCTATATGAGAGAGGCCAAATAGTCTACAAACACTCCCCTATCACCCCTACTTCCTCTTCCAAATACCCTCTCATCCCCTTGACAGTCAGGATGCATGAAACTCAGATAGCTGATGCTTTGGGAGATGGAGCATCAGTGATAGAAACACATCTCTGTGCTTCTCTGGTGAAGACTTATCCAAGTCAGTCTGTGTGATAGACATATCAGGCTGCCGGTGAGCAGAGAGGTGGGGTAATGGCCCCCATAAAGCTGAGAGAGAGTCATGATCTCTGTCCAAAATTGGTAAGCATTTTCTCCACCGTTGGGCAGTTTACAAGTCTGTCATCCTCTGGAATTCAAGGGATATAATTGAGCAAGTATCTCAGATTCATTTTGCAGAAAATGAGGCCATTAGCCCTGGCTGCTCTCTGAGAGGATTTTGTTAAACATAACAATTCCTCTGAAAATGTTACATTTCCCCTTATGGTCCCTCTGAGTCAAACACTTTCATCCGTGGATTCAGCTGGGTGGTATTGGCTGCCTTGGAGTATGATGGGGGAGAGGGGGTGGTTAGTGTGGATGGAGATCTATCTAGCTCCTTTCTCCAAAACTAGCATCTCCAGCATCCTGGAGGGAATCTGTAAGGATTCGGAGATAACACTCTTCCCACTCTTCCTTGCCTAACACACATACCTAGTTTTCAGTTCAAATGGATCTTTTAAATTACTTTTCTCTTAATAGAAGTCATCCCTTTGGCCTCTTATAAAAAAGGCAGTACACCAGCAGTGGAGCTCAACTACCACAGTTTGGATCATGATTCTGTTATTTAAGAGCAATGCGATTTTGGTAAAATTGGTTTGTCTCACTAATCCTGTTTCCTCAGCTATAAAATGGCAATAATAACTGTTGTATAGCATATTGTGTAGGTTAAATAGATTAATCCATGCATAGGATTTACTTGGTTGGCACCATACCCAATACATATTAAGTCCTTAATAAATGTTGGCGAGATATTTTATCTACATTACCCAAGAACACTGATAGGCTCATTTAAAAAGCCTTCTTCATGTTGTCGATTTTACTAGTGCTATTTTACATATCATTGATGGTTTAATAACTTTATACCATCCTCTTGGTGCTTTTAAAAAAGAATGATCATGTCAGGAGGATCTAGAAAACTAGCTTTATGATATAGTAGAGGATAATGACACCTCCTCTAGTTTTATACTTATGACAACATCTTGCTCATCAAACAAAATGTCAACTCAGAGCTAGTGTCGTTTAACTGAGCGTGTTTATATGCAGGGTGTTTTCAGCTGTGTGTGACAGAAAACCGTGACATAAACTGGCTTAAATAACATGAAAATGTATCTTACAAAGCTAAAAGTCTATATGTGGTGGGATGGCTCAGCCATATTTGGTAGGATCCATGTTTCCACATCTATGCCATTGCATCCCCAGAGGCCTGTCCTTGCCTTCACACTTGTTCCTCTCATGGTTACAAAATGGCTATTAGCGCTCCAGGCATTACTTTTAGACCTGACCACATCTAAAGGAAGAATGAAGGCCTCTTTCTTAGAGGATCCTACAGATGACTATTTGAAATAGCTAGCAGGTGCCCATCTTCCTCACATCTCCTACTATTTCTACTCATATATCTGCTTCCTTAGGCATGAAGCTTCTCTCAGGGGTACAGCACATAAAACTTCAACCACTCACCAGCCCAGAATCCTGGGGTCCTTCTTTCCCTCTTCCACATAGGCAATTACACATTTTCAAGTCTGTAACTTGCAGATGCCCATTCCTGGTACCAATTGTTGAATCAATTTGTGTTATCTATCACAAGCCATGGAAAATAATTCTGGCCGATTTAGGCAAGAAAGAACTTTATTTACAATATACTAAATAAATCCAGAATATAGGAGATGAAGGAGACATGGCAGCCAAATGCAATATGTGATCTTGGATTTTCTTTTGTATGAGGGACATTATTGGGACAATTGGCAAAATCTGAAAAAGGTCTGCAGATTAGATAATAGTATTGTATAAATGCTAATTTTATGATTTTGAAAATTGTACTGTGTCTGTGTAGTAGAATACATTTGTTTTTAGTAAATACACAATGACATTTTAACAGTAAAGTGGTATCATGTCTGCAGTTACTATTAAAAGGTTTAGAAAAATTGCATAAATACACACACAAACACACCCACAAACATATGTATATGATATATGTATGTGTATACATTTATGTATGTGTATATGTATATGTGTGTCTATATATTTGAGAGAAACAGACAGAGAGAAGACTAAAGCAATGTGAATATTCCTAAGATTTGGGAAATCTTGGTAAAGGATGTTTTCATTTGCTGGAGCTGCTATCACAAATGCCACAAACTGGTTTTGCTTAACAACAGGAATGTGTTGGCTCCTGGTTTTGAGGCTGTAAGTCCAAAATCAATCTATCAGCAAGGCTTGCTTTCTCCCCAAAAGAAAGAACATAGTGTTCTGGTGAAGGCTTCTGACGATCCTTGAGTTTCCTTGGTTTTTATCTTTGCTCCCATCATATGGTGATGTCCCCTCCTTTCTAGCTCGTATAACTTCCAGCTTCTTTTTATAAAGCCTCCAGTAATCCAGAGTAAAACCCACCCTGATTCAGTTCACCACAACGTCACTAAAAATAACATCTTCAAGGGGTCCAGTATACAATGGGTTCACCCCCACTGCAACTTAGATTAAGAACACGTATTTGTTGTGGTACCTAATTCAACCCACCATGATACTTTGAACCACTCTTGTAACTTTTATGTAAATTTAAAAGTATGTCCATGTTTTTTTAAGTTTTTTTTAATGATGCAAAGAAATGGAAGGCAAGTTTGCAGGGCTGCATCAGATCCAACAATTTGCTTTAATAACTCTCTAAAGGCAATGAGAAAGATACATAGTGAATAGCACGAAAAGTAGCCTACCTTACTAGAGATCTGGACAAGATGATTTCAGAACCAGAAGCAATGCTCCAAGTCAAACCACAGAGCTGGACCTTGCAGATGATACCACCATCTCCATGATGTGCTAGGCATTGTGGTTTGAGCTGCTACGTGTGGTTTGCACTCAACACTGCACACCACCTTCAGTCCAATTGTCCCTGCTGCTGCTCCCAGATTATTCTTTCTTCATCCACGAAAACAACTGCCTAGGGCTAGTCTCTACGATCTCTGCTGTTTTGCTTCACCACATTAAATTCAAAGTTCAGGGTGCAGGAATCAGGTTGATAGAGCCCACATCATGGGCCTGTGCCTAGATGCGCGGTATGATTGTACAATGAGTATCAGTATTTTCAGTCCCTGGATTGGCACACAGCTTCTGCTTGGCCCACAGAGAGAGGGATTCTCCAAGAAGAAAGAGGACTTAGATACTGCACAGCCCTCCCCAAAATGACAAGAGCCCATCACAGGGTAGTGTTTGCAGTGCCCTCCCTCAGCATGTCAAAATAGACTCTGGGCATTCCTCTGTTGAATGTAGAAATGATGGGAAATATATTTCTCTCAACTTTAAAGGAGTAAAGTGTTCGCAGATGTTGGGTCCTGACTTTCACACTGTACTCATAGTGGGGTTAATATGGAAGAAATTATCCTTGATGAGGTTTAACAACCTTCTGACATTACATAGAAAAGTTGAACCATTTGTTTGCAGGATTGATTTCATTCTCAATATTCTTTATTCTGGACATTGATATCCTTTTTCTTTCTCTCTTACACACTTTTTAAAGCCCCCCCCCCCACTTTTATTTCTTTTTGTAAAAGCGATTGGATTATTTTACATGAGGCTGACATTTTTGATTCAGAAGATTTTCAGTTCCTGTCTCACAAGAAGAAAACCCAGCCCTCTATGCAACATGTAACAGGGACTCAACATAATTCCCCACCCCTAGAAACCTTATTTTATTTTATAATATCCCTTCAAAAGGCATGGATTGAGGTATTATTCTTGCCTTGTATTATCTAGGTGCTGTTTATAATCTAGAATGAAGAATAATTTGTTTTTCATATTTAATTGCAAAATGAAAACTCATGTTTTACCTAAGGAAAAAAATAGCCATGTCATATAATTCTTAAGAACATAATATTTTATTTTTGTAAATGTTTCCCCATAAAATGATTGGAGAAAAATAGAAAGATATGAGAAATCTTTCCCTCAAAATATTTGACATCTGGTTGAAATTGTTACGTTACTTGATTGTCAAAAGCTTCTTCATAAGATTGAGGGAATTTTAACATTTCATTTGGCAGTCATTTCTGGAGATGAATTTAACTGGCCTTCAGGAATGTTGGCCTGTTCCTGAGAGAAAGAGAGAGATGATTGAGAGAGAGGAAGTGGAGAGGAGGAAGGAGCTTTTACTTACTCTCCTTGAGGGATGATCCAGTTGGACAGTTTGAATTATGAGACTTATTGGCAGCAAGTTAAGTATTGCCTGAATGGGTTATTGCAAAATGCTTTAGCTGGGGATGCTTTGCAAACCACCCATCAATTACAGAGAGTACCCAGTATAGTAGTACAAGTTCCTCAAGGGCTTTTGTCCAGGAAACGAGAAGAAATCTGTTACCTCCAACCTCCTCCAGCCACCTCTTCTTTTATGGGTGCCCTTCTTACTAAAGACCTCAACTGTTTATCGCAAACCTGCCACTCAGAATTGCATATCAATTTTTAAACAGTGCCACATGCAGGATGGAGATTTTAAACAGTCTCAGAAATGATAAACACGAAGTTTGTCTTTGTTAACCTGAGTGATTCTGTGGTCCTTGGTCACAGGTGAAAGAATCAAATTTGGGGTTTCTAGTTACCAGGATCACATTAGGGTTAAGCAAAACCTCAGATTTTTCCCAGAGCACCTCAGACCATAAAAGTTGCTGAACTGAGACAGAAAGAAGAAGGAATGTTCTGACATGGTTAAACTGGGTAGGCAGATGAGCCCATCTGGAACAGCAGGGATTGTTCACTTGGGTCCATGGATGCCTGTGAGGTCTGTGGAAAAGCTTTAGATTATCCCTGAGTCACCTGAAAATGTAAGCAAAAGTTTGTGTGTATTTTCTATGTGAAATTTCTGAGGAAAATGTCCATGGTTCCCATAGGATTTTCAAAGGGATTCAGCACCTGGGAAATTTTTTAAAACACCCTCAAAGGTAGATCCCATAGTAAATGGCACAAATCTCTGTAAGTCGAGGCGGTCCTTAGCCTTAGGCAGAACTGGTTGAAGGGGCAGACCAGGGAGGGTGTCTGCTGTCTGGAATACTCTCCATAAGCAATGCTAAAACCTCACTGGAATAAGTTGATAACATGTAAATTAATCTCACTCCTGCTAGAGATTACCCTTGAGTGGAAATTAAAAACTCCTACTTCTTTTGACTTATCTTTTGAGCATTTTACAAAGCACCCCTGTAGTCACAGCCCAAATTCTAAAATAAAATGGTACGTTATGATCCTACATATCCTGGAGACATAAGTGGCTCATTCTCTTCAAGGAGTCCTATTTAATGAACCACAGTAGAATAACCAAAAGTATTTAAAAAATCTTTTTACTCATATCCATCATAAAAATGAAAGAATATCCATGTCATATGTCCTTTCTCATAGCTTCTGCTACACATTAGAATTCCTGCATCCCGTAGCTGCTCCTGAGCTATTCACACAGCCACCCTCTAAGTTCCTTCCCCATCCCTGCTGCTTGAGCTAACTCCTGGAAAATGAAGTCACACTTGCTAAACAGGAGGTGAGAGCGCAATCCAAGTAGACGGTACACAATGCACAAAAATGAAGCCATGTGAGGGCATGAGAAGGCATGAAAAGATGGAGCTAGAAGAGAAACATTGAAATCAAATATGGCTGGCCTTGGTTCTACTCAGTAAGGAACTTGGTTTTCCTCGTGGGGCATTCTGAAACTTTGCATCTCTCTTTTATAGCCGTCACTGCAGCGGTTGTCAGTGTGGCATGAGTGGGTAGGCTAGGAAGTCAGAATGCCTGGGTTCAAAACCTGTCACTGCTTCTTGCTAGTACAGTGCCACTGACAGTTTACTTGACTTCTATGTGCATCAATGTTCTCATCTATAAATTGGGGATAATATAATGCCTCCTTCAGAGGGTTGTAGTGAAGATTTAATTAATCCATATAAGACATTTTGAATTGTACCTGCCATAGGTTTTAGGGTTCAAAATACATTAACTCTTATATGTATTCCATTTCAAACATCAATACATTGAATGTTTGACAATATCCCCAAATTTAGTCTTCTGGCAAGGTTGGCCTTGAGAGTCGGGAGACAGATCAGACCCCTTTCTGTATGTTGCAGGATGAATAGTGTTCAACGTTTCTCTTTTCTAAAATATGTCCCTGGATTGAGAAAGTCATGATATCCAGTGATTAGACATAAGTAGCATCTGGAGTTAGTTAATCCATTAAGCCATTATCATATACTAACATCTTGGTGTAAATAGAGTTGTAAGGGCTGGGAGCAGAACCTCAAGAGAATGGGTAACAAATCTGGTAAATTAAAAGCACAAAATGGGAAATGGGTTAAAAAATAAATTTTGTCTATAAAATAATATATTGTTTCAACCTGGTTCACGATATAAGTAAAGTTGATCCTCCTTATTTGTGGATTCCATATTTACAAATTTTCTTACTGACTAAAATTTATCTGTAACCCTAAAATCAATACTCACGGGGTATTTGCGGTCATTTGCAAATATGGTGCATGGTGGTAAAAAATTTAAGTCGCCCAATGCACATGTTCCCAGCTGAGGTCAAACAAGATGATGCTCTGCCTTCTTGTTTCAGCTCCTGAACTGTAAACAAGCATCTTTTTGTGTGGCATGGTTAGTACCATGTTTTTAGCATTTTCGTGCTTTCTGTTGGTGCGTCCACTGTTTAAATTGTCCC
This sequence comes from Choloepus didactylus, assembly GCF_015220235.1. Lineage (NCBI taxonomy): Eukaryota > Metazoa > Chordata > Mammalia > Pilosa > Megalonychidae > Choloepus > Choloepus didactylus. The sequence continues at coordinate 73,808,745 of NC_051320.1, read as the reverse complement.
CCAAGCATGCTACTGAAGTGCTGCCTCATGTTCCCGAGTCCCAGCAGGCTGTGATGTAGCTTACAGAGAAAATATGAGTGTTAGATAAGCGTCGTTCAGACATTGGTTACAGTGCTGTTGCCTGTGAGATCAATGTTAATGAAATCAACAATATATATTACATAGGATGTCTTGAAACAAAAACACACATAAAACAAGGATATGTATTGATCAGTAGATAAAAATGTTGTGACTAGAAGCTCACAGGAATCTGACTCCATAAATCCCCTAGGAGCAATGGTTCACTATTCCCTAATTCAGTGTTTACAGCAACTTTAAGGAACATAATTATGACAAATATTGAGAACTGCCTTATTGAGTTTATGGTTTATAAAACACTTTAGCATACATTATCTCATTGGATAGTTAACACTATCACAAGAGGTATACGTGGGGCATCTTTTACTATTATGACTACATCCCAGATAAGAAAACCAAGGCACGGATGGTAACAAACACGGCAACTTTTGTCCTGCTGCCCCTCCCCACTCCATCCTGCACACCTAACTCTGCAATGCTTTTATTGAGGAGGGAAGATGAGTCTAAAATCCACCTTGGGGAATTGCGTAAACATCTAGGGGGCACTTGCTGTCTTTATCAAGAAATTATAGTCACTGGTAGTATCTGCTTCCTGGGGTGAGGAACTTGCTTGGGATGTATGTTTTATTCATATTTACAGGCTGACCTGCTATAACAAGACTTTAGAGTTGCTTCTTCATGTTTATAGACACAAAGCAACAACAAAGGACAGAGAAATGGACTTGGAATTTATTCTGTGACTATTTTTATAGCCTTGTGTACAGTCACCATGGAGTGACTCAAGGAGCTTATAGACAAGTGGGGGAGGCATGAACTACACATATAAAAGGTTAAATAAAAATAAAATCAAGATGAGAAGAAATAAAATAAATGAAAGTATCTTTAAGTACCATGATTGACTATCAAATAAGTGGAAATGAGTGACTGATAAATATCTCATAATCTCAATTCCCACTTGAAAATATGCACCCTAAATTCATGAGCCTGCCAATTCCTCATGACTCAGCAAAGCCCTTATATATAGAACAGGCATATGGAGGGGAGACAGAAAGTGGGGAGAAACCAGCTGGAGACAAAGACCATAAACTCCATGAGTTCAGGGATGAAGCCCAAATTATTTACTGAATCCCAGGGCTGTGTATAACACAGTAGTTGGTGCTTAATAAGTATTTTCTCAGTTAACGAATGAATGAATGGATGAATGAATGCTGGAGACTATCTTAGGACTAGAAGAGGGATGTGAATTTTAATGTGCTTCAAGATGGGCGCAGTGTCTTTTCATTTTGTATTCTTGACATGTAACACAATCCTGGCACATAATAGGTGTTCAATAAATATTAACAGATGGAAGAGGGAAGGAAGGAAAACAGAAATTAGTATCATAAGATCATAGGACTGGAAGGAAATTTGTGAGGTCCTCAGTTCTTTCCTTAAGCCTGAAGGAGAAGTCTGAGTATAAAACAAGTCTGAGTATAAAACAAACAACCAAATAAACAAAAAGCTCCCAAGAGTTGACAATTTCAAAGTTTTAAAGTCTCATAAAAAGAAGCAAAAGGCTGGAGTTTGAGAAAGAGTTGTGGACTGAAGTCAGTTGGAATCATGGCTTTGTCTGTTCTTCCTTCTGTGACATTGTGCTCTTGCTCTGTTAGTTGAACTTTGGTTTTCCTCCCTCTTCAGGGGAAATTAGAAGTCCTATGCTGTAGCTTCTTTATAAGAATTAAGAGCGTATATTAAATGTCTTTAAATAACTCAATAAATGTTTGTTCACATCAAGAAAAAGATTCCTCAAATCTATTGACTGTTAAATGTTAGTAATTATCCTGAGAAGAGATTTTCTATGGAATTTTTTAGGAGAGGAGATGCTAACCAAAATTACAAGTATCTTTTCTTAAAATTCAATTCATGGAAGGAACTAGTGCTTTTGGTCTGTGGCATATTTTAGAGGATTTTGCATCCTAGGGAAAGAGCTTCAAAAAATTATGTAGCATGATTCTGTAAATTGTTTGGCAACAAGATGTCATGTGCCACCATAATTCTTCAATATTTAATTAAAACTCTAAGAACTTAAAATTCAAGACCTGTCAAGAACATTAATTGGGGGTATAGACCAGCTGTTGGAGGGCTTTGGCTGTCAACTCCAAGGCCAAACATTCTCTCGTGGTTTAGATTACTGGGAAGCTTTTGAAGGAGCGTATCCAACTGCTATAATAGATGCCTGTGGTTGCATCAGAAAACGTAGATATCAGTGTCTATTTTGACAATCTGCCCTTGTCTGGGTTCCAGAATGGGCCTTTTGGAGAGTCGTAAATGGAAGGAAATGAGAAGCCTGTCAGAGCTAACAGCTCAGGCGTCTCTGGGGCGTGGATGAAGGGTGGCCTCCAAATCTGCAGGAGTTGCAGCTGTGCAAGGAGCTATGTAAAATTTTAGAAATACTAGATAAATGAAACCAGTCCTTGTAGTTTCTTATACAATGCACAGTTCCAACTCTGGGCTCAGGGACAAATCCACTGACAAGTGATTAATACCAGGGAGAATCGCCCAAATCCAGAGGCATACATAATTCTGCCTCCGCCTGCTTCTGGCTGGCAGCCACTTGGATAAGACATGCTGACCGGGTCAAGTGTGGTCATGGCAAAGAGGCGCTCCAGGTTGTCCTTGCCACCAGTGTGTTCTGTTATCTCAGGGAGGGTGGACAGAGGGATGGTTTATTTTCTTAGGATGACAATTTCTCCCTCTGTCTCCATTAATGCAATTTGGTTAAGCCACACAGGGAAACATCCTGGTTACCTTATCCCAGGCCTTCCTCCACCAACTCTGACCCTAAGTAACCCAAAGCACTGAACTAAAATCAGAAACATAGGAACAGGAAAAAATGCAATAGCTGGAAATTTCCTTTCAGATGATCTAATCACTCCTAACCACTCCCTTGCATTGTACCCCACTTTACAGAGGAAAAAGATGAAAACCTAAGAGGGGAATTGACCAGATGATTGGCTTAATATCAGAACCCCAAACTCCCAACAGCCAGGCCAAAACACTTTACAGTATTCATAGCTTGAGAAGCAGGATGTTCTGAAGATAATGGATTGAATAGCAAAAGGGGAAGAAAACTGGGAAAAGCCTACAAGAAGAAAGCCTGAGCAAGAGATATTTGCTGAGAGAAAGCAATTCTAAGAGAGCAAAAATAAAATTGACTTGCCTGTGTATAAAGTGAAAATGAAAGGAGTCTTTTACTGTTTAAATGATATTAAAAGGAAAGAGCTCTGATGGCTCTTTCAAGGGAGATAAATGAATGAACGGACCAAAGATTTTTGTCCTCATGTTTTTGTCCTGGAGAACCTAACCCTGAGCCAGTGGGGTAGAGGAAGAGTGGGGGGAGGGCAGTGAAAATCAGTATGATTTTCCCCAACTCCAAGGGGTTGATCCAGTAAGAACAGGCACGTGAGCTGCTATGGGAAGGAGCTGAGCAGATCCAAACATTCTACTCTATCACCACGAGGCTTCTATAATATGAAGGGAAACATTGACATAACTGGAAAGAAAATGGTAATCTGAGTTTGTGCTTATCAAGCATTGCTGAAGTTTTGACTTAAATGAAAACATCCTCTGAATTCTCTGGGGCACGCTGACCAACCACAACACCTGAAGCCTACTAAATCAAACAGCCATCTTCCCAACTGTTCTGTAAATGGGTCAGTTCAGCCCGAACAGTTAATTGGTGGGATATGATGAATATAGCCAATGCCAACTTCCCCTGTAAGATGACTAGCCAAACAAGGTTATGATGTTGGGATGTACTGACTTGTTTTGTACATCCTCAGACTTTTTTTTAGATGAAATGGTAAAATTCAACAGCAATCCAGGATTGAATAAGAAAGACCCACGGACCAGGTGAGCTCCAGACTAGAAAAATCACGGAAGAGTGTATTTTAGAATAGGGCCTAGGAGTGCAGGCTCCGGTGTGGACTGTCTAGTCCAAGCCATGCTGCTCCCCTCCGCTGGCTCCTCAAACAAAATACTTAAGCTTTCAGCTCTCAGTTTCCTCATCTGAAAAGTGAAGGAATAATAATTCCTCCCTCACCTGCATACTGTAAAGACTAAATTAGGAAATATATGTGGAGGGCTTAGAACAGTGTTGAGCACAAAATATATGCTCTATAAATATTAACTAATTTTATTTTAATATTGCAAGTCTTGGTATGAGGGAGGGATGGAAGAATAAGAAGAAATGCACTTTTTTTTTTTCTTTTCATTTTTATTGAGATTGTTCAAATACCATACAATTATTCAAAGATCCAAAGTGTACAATCACTTGCCCCTGGGTACCCTCATACAGCTGTGCATCCATCACACTTAATTTTTGTTCAATTTTTAGAAACTTTTCATTACTCCAGACAAGAAATAAAGTGAAAGATGAAAAAAGAAAAAAAGAAAAGGAAACTCTAAACCTCCCCTATCCCTAACCAACCCCCTCAATTGTTGCCTCCTAGTATTGATATAGTACGTTTGTTACTGTTTATGAAAAAATGTTGAAATACTACTAACTGTAGTATATAGTTTGTAATAGGTATATAGTTCTTCCCTATATGCCCCTGTATTATTAACTTCTAATTGTATCGTCATACATTTGTTCTGGTTCATGAAGTGATTTCTACTATTTCTACAGTTGATCATGGACATTGCACACCATAGGATTCAGTTTTATACATTTCCATCTTTTGACCTCCAACTTTCCTTCTGGTGACATATATGACTCTGAGCTTCCCCTTTCCACCTCATTCACACACCGTTCGGTGCTGTTAGTTATTCTCATGTCTTGCTACTAACACCCCTGTTCATTTCCAAACATTTAAGTTCATCCTAATTGAACATTCTGCTCATACTAAGCAAGAGCATCTACATTTCTTCCACAAGGCAGGAGGGAGAGTCAAAGAAGGTAGAGAGGCAAAAAAAAGAGGAAACAAAAAAAAAATGACAGCTAGGAAGCAGCAAAAGGAAAAATAACCTTAAATCAAAGTAGAATAAAGAATCAGACAATACCACCAATGTCAAGTGTCTAACATGTCTCCCCTATCCCCCCGTTATCTGCATTCACCTTGGTATATCACCTTTGTTACATTAAAGAAAGCATAATACAATGATTCTATTAGTTACAGTCTCTAGTTTATGCTGATTGCATCCCTCCCCCAATGCCTCCCCATTTTTAACACCTTGCAAGGTTGACATTTGCTTGTTCTCCCTCGTAAAAGAACATATTTGTACATTTTATCACAATTGTTGAATACTCTAGATTTCACCAAGTTACACAGTCCCAGTCTTTATCTTTCCTCCTTTCTTGTGGTGTCTCACATGTTCCCCATCTTTCTCTCTCAACCGTATTCATAGTTACCTTTGTTCAGTGTACTTACATTGTTGTGCTGCCATCTCCCAAAATTGTGTTCCAAACCACGCACTCCTGTCTTCTATCACCCTGTAGTGCTCCCTTTAGTATTTCCTGTAGGGCAGGTGTCTCGTTCACAAAGTCTCTCATTGTCTGTTTGTCAGAAAATATTTTGAGCTCTCCCTCATATTTGAAGGACAGCTTTGCTGGATACAGGATTCTTGGTTGGCGGTTTTTCTCTTTCAGTATCTTAAATATATCACACCACTTCCTTCTTGCCTCCATGGTTTCTGCTGAGAGATCCGCACATAGTCTTATCAAGCTTCCTTTGTATGTAATGGATCGCTTTTCTCTTGCTGCTTTCAGGATTCTCTTTGTCTTTGACATTTGATAATCTGATTATTAAGTGTCTTGGCGTAGGCCTCTTCATATCTCTTCTGTTTGGAGTACGCTGCGCTTCTTGGATCTGTAATTTTATGTCTTTCATAAGAGATGGGAAATTTTCATTGATTATTTCCTCTATTATTGCTTCTGCCCCCTTTCCCTTCTCTTCTCCTTCTGGGACACCAATGATACGTACATTATTGTACTTTGTTTCATCCTTGAGTTCCCGGAGACGTTGCTCATATTTTTTCATTCTTTTCTCCATCTGCTCCTTTGCATGTAGACTTTCAGGTGTTTTGTTCTCCAGTTCCTGAGTGTTTTCTTCTGCCTCTTGAGATCTGCTGTTGTATGTTTCCATTGTGTCTTTCATCTCTTGTGTTGTGCCTTTCATTTCCATAGATTCTGCTAGTAGGTTTTTTGAACTTTTGATTTCTGCCGTATACATGTCCAGTGCTTCCTTTACAGCCTCTATCTCTTTTGCAATATCTTCTCTAAACTTTTTGAATTGATTTAGCATTAGTTGTTTAAATTCCTGTATCTCAGTTGAAGTGTACGTTTGTTCCTTTGACTGGGCCATAACTTCGTTTTTCTTAGTGTAGGTTGTAATTTTCTGTTGTCTAGGCATGGTTTCCTTGTTTATCCAAATCAGGTTTTCCCAGACCAGAACAGGCTCAGGTCCCAGAGGGAAGAAATATTCAGTATCTGGTTTCCCTGCGGGTGTGTCTTAGAAAATTGCTCCACCCTTTGATGCCTCGGGTCACTGTGCTTTTTCTGCCCAGCAGGTGATGTCTGTTAGCCTATAATTCTTGACTGGTGTGTGGAGGTGTGGCCGTGTTCCCCCAGGCTCTGGGGTCTGGTTCTGAATGGAAAGGGCCCCACCCCTTTCCTCCTGGAGAAGACAGACCCCTCAGGTGGAGGTCATTAGCATTTCAATGGTCTTGCTCTCTGCTTGTGCTGTCTCCACCCTTCTCTGAGTCACAGCCCTGGAAACTGAAAATGACTGGGGCTTTCTCCACTGAGCCGAAAAAGAAACAGATAGTCCCCTTCAGAGCCAGTCCAAGGCAACCCTCTGGCTCTCCCAGATCAGTCATCACCCAAAGCCTCTGTCTGTTTTTTGGGGCTGCGTACCTGTAGTGAGCAGTTCACACTCGCTACTTAAAACCCCAGTTGGAGCTCAGCTGAGCTGTATTCCCTTGCTGGGAGAGAGCTTCTCTGTGGCACCATGCGGCTCCGCAGCTTGGGCTATGGAGGAGGGGGTCTCCCGACCTGGTTCCGCAGGTTTTACTTACAGATTTTATGCTGTGTTCTCGGGCTTTCCTCCCAATTCAGGTTGGTGTATGATGAATGGATGGTCTCGTTTGTCCCCCCACAGTTATTCTGGATTATTTACTAGTTGTTTCTGGTTTTTTGTAGCTGTTCCAGGGGGACTACTTAGCTTCCACTCCTCTCTATGCCGCCATCTTGCCCGAGTCCAGAAATGCACTTTAAACACATCTAAAGCAATAAATAAAGATAAGATTATTAATCGTAATAGTAATATTACTGGAGGCAGAGACGGAGGAAATACTTGTTAGAAATCCTGTATGTGTGATTTACTCTCTATAGCGCATCAGCTGGAAACTCTATCTTTTACTTTGGGGCTTCAGGAGAAGGTAGTTGACTTACCGGTTTGGTAGACACAACAAAACAACTACAAATATCTTTAAGCACCTATTCTAAGCCTAGAGATGAAAAAAATATAGGAAAAAAAAAATGGTTCCTGACATCAGGGCTCTATAGAATAATGGGGGAAAGAACTCATAAACCACTCACTATAATCCAAAAGAATAAGAGTCACGTACTATTTCCTCAGAGAAAACCCACCCTTGGCCCTTTGACTATGCCGCCCCACCATCTTCTCTCTCCCTTCTCTCTCTTTCCCTAGGTTAGGCATCCTTACTGCACATGCTCAAAACTCCATGTTCTTATCCTTTGTGACCTCTATCACAATTGCAACTAAATAATTATTTTTGCCATTCCCAGTTCAATAGATGTCCTGCCCCACTACAGTAACTTCTTGGAAACCAAAGCTATGCCTGGCCACCTTAGTGCTGAATCCCCAGTGCTTAGCACAGTGCCAGGCACAAAAAGCATTTTATAACTCCTGGTGAGTAAATGAAAATGAGGTCCTGCCTGGTTGAACTCGGGAAGGTTACATATGGGAGGAACAGGACCTTGACGGTTACATAGGAATTTGATGGAAGGGTGAAAAGTTTGAACATTTAAAACCGACTGCACCCTCCCAAATACCTAGGCTGCCTGATTTGTTCCTATCACATAGACCCAGTTAACCTAAAATGCATAGTCACTTCAGCATTTTTCAGAGAGGTGGTCACTGAACAAGATAAGCTGAGTGCTATAACCGGGACAGCCTCCCGAGTTCAAGTTCTATTTCTGCCCATCGGTAGCTCTGCATGGGTTGCTTAGCTGACTGAACTTCAGCTTCCACATCTATATTGTGGAAGTAGAAGCATTCGCTGCAGAGAACTGTTGCAAGGACTGAATAGTCCTCCTTTACAAAGGAGACCCACTGTAAACTGCATTATATGAGAGCTGCTTATTAGTATATTGGCCGTAACTGGATTTTCAAAAGTAATAACCATAATGATAAAAATAGAACTCAAAATTTGCCAGTCATTAAAGGAGGCCCCGGGGATAGCCCGCAGAATGGCAAGTTGCTGTGTTTTACAAACCCAGGTTTTCCGTTAGAGAGAACCAGCACATCAGCAAGACAGGAGCTTGTCAGCTTTCCCTGCAAGTGAATCTGGGCCAGGTCCATTGCCCAAGTTTTGTGTTAAATAATAAAAGCACTGACATTAAATGCGTTGCCATGAATCAACAACCTATTCAGGGTAAGATATTACGGCACAGTGGTCCCTAAGCAATGTGTATTTTTAAAAAACTGCTTAAAACTGCAAGTGCTTTGTGTGACTGTTTTACAAAATCACTAGAGCTGAAGTATTTGTATTTTAATGTTTATCCCTAAACTGGCCTGCTGTGTTCAAATTGCCCAGGAAACAAAATTTTGAAAATGGAAGGAAACCAGCATAAGCTACATTTAGAAATGCAGTGTTAGTAAAGCAAGCTGTGGGGTTCTGATACCTTAAAAGCACCATAAAACGCTCATAATTAAATAACTATGCTTCTTAACACAACCATTCCTATTTTCCCCCCAGCCTCTAATGGAAAAGCATTTAATGCTCATTCTTTCATAACCAACCTGAGACTCTTGCAAAGAGGTACAAAGCCCTAGAAATTGTCTAAAATGTTTTAATAACGGTGTCCTTTACAAAGGGGAAAAATGTATTAGAAAACAAAAATCACATTTTAGATACTTCCCATGGTTATTTTTATTGGCAGTTGGCCCATAAATAATGATTTATATGGAGCGATGTCATGCCACGGAGCTGCTCTGTGAACACCAGAGGTAAAAACAATATCAAAATGCATCCTGGTTATCAATGTCTCGGACATGATGACAGAGCAGGAGGTGACCAGCAGCTGAAAGACATGAGACAAGTTCACTGGGGACCCATAGGATGGAACAGTCAGGCTTCCCAAGGATGAAGCAAGAGGAAAGAGGGGAATAGTACCAGAAAACAGCTAGGACCTCTAGTGCTTGCACCATGTGCCATCATAATTTATACAATATTTTGAAAGCCTCCTATCAACTGTGTGTAGCATATGTGAACTGAGGCTGAGATAGTATAAATAATTATCTTAAGTTTGCACAGGTAGGACGTGGCAAAGCTAACATTATGGCTCATACCTGTATGATCCTCGCCCCACCTTGGCTCCCCACTATTCCATGAAAAATACAGACATAGAGAGTTAAGCTGTCAAGAGTGGGAAGAGATGGAAAGTGTTTTGAATCTGGCAAAATCCAAAGGAAGGGGGGAAATGCTATAGAATGACATTTTTCAATGTATGGTTCTAGATTACCTTTCTCAGAATCATCTCAAACCTTTATTAAATTTCAAATTCCCAGGTCTTCCCACTTTAGACTTCTGACTCCTTAGAATTGGAATCTTTAGGTGTGGGGATCAAGGATGTACAGATACGCATTTTCCCCTCAAGAACCTAAAGTGCTTCCTATGCATACATAGTGACCAACCAAGACTATTGATATATCTGAATTTGTTCTTCATGCTTAACTTGATGGGAGTGTCCTCCAAGGATATCTCCCTTTTGACACTGTTGTTTTGGTGAAACAAATTTGAGGAATGCTGGTTTATATTTATGCAAATACAAATCTCTCTGAGTGATCCATTGTGGAAAAAGAGGTGTCCTAGGAAGACGACTTTGAGGTCATTGTAAATCCCTTTTCTAAGATATGATAAACATTTATGGGGACATTGTGTAAATGTTCAGGTTTCTATATCCAATGGAAATCTGTTCTCCCCTCACACACTACTCAACAAGTAATTCCCACAAGATGGGTGCATTTGTTATCTATTGCTCCATAACAAATTACCACAAAATTTAATGACTTAAAACAAAAGCAGATCTCAAGCACATTACATTGAGGGAAAAAAGCCAATCTCAAAAGATCATATACTGAAGTGATGTCATCAACATGGCCATGTAAGACATCCCTTGGAACAGTCCCTCAGAAGCAAGTAATAAAAGGACAAATCCCACTTGCTTGGCTCTCTGTAGGTTGACAGATCCTGGAGAAGGACTACAGAAATGCTGAATTGAAAAAAAAAAGCACCAAAAAGGTAGGCAGTAGACCTCCAACTCCCTCCCCTTCAGGTGGTGGGCACAACCTGAAAGTCACACAGTGGCACAACGGCCAGGGTACCTCCTGCCCTGGATGCAGATCACAGAGCTGCTCACAGCTGGAATGCTAATTGACAAAATGGGCATTTCTGAACACTGGTCACATCTGGCTCCCTGGGACAGGATACCCTAACGTGGAAGTTACTGGATACAGAAAATCCTCACAAAACAAAAGGAAACCTGAACTGTGCTAAGGCAGGATGGGTCCCAGGACTGAAAAGTGTAATGTAAAGGGGGTATTGAGTGAGGGAGAGCAGTTGAGCAAATCATAGGAGCTCGGAGGAAGATCTGCACAAAAACAAACAGAACACATAAGGCTCCCAGAGAAGGAGCAGAGGAAAGTTTACCTCCTGGAGGTGAAGCAATTGCACAGAAAGGGGCAATCCTGAAAGTTGCGCGGCATATCCAGGGCAAGAAACAGGTGCAGAAGACTTGAGAAAAGCTGAACAGTCAATCTAGAGCTGCTCTAAAGGGTCAGTTAACCCTGGCCACGTGATAACTCCTTTCTGATCCTGTTGGTCTACTAGTTCAAGAACCCCAAAGTGATCAGGCAGAAGCAATCACTTTAAGTTGAGTTGGCCTCTTAATGCATCCCTGTTAGAAACATCCTCTCTTTGTGAACCAAGTTCCCCACTGGGTCACTGAGAGTGATGGAGAGTAGGGGTATTCCTGCTTAACCCCTTGGTGCCTGAAGTCATGTTTATTCTATCTGTTGGGTACATGGCACTACCCAGCTCTCTGCCCTTGTCCCTGGGATTTGATATTGTTTTTAAACTACTATCTTGACTGAGAGGGTTCTGCCAGCTGCTAAATATGTCCATTCTGATAATGCATTTGGAAACCAGGCAATTACCATTAGGTAGGTCCACATTTCTAGTGAGAGATTGTCTTGTACCAAGACTTCACTTATTACTGGTTTCCCATGAAATCTTCCTCTAGTTTATATACCATGATGGCGCTTTGGGTCTCCATGTGTCAGTATCAACTTGAACCCAGGAGCCAAAAATCTTTAGAAGATCTGCATATTTCCCTTTCTTCAGAATTTGTTATTCAATGAAATAGTCATAGGTCACTTAGGGAGAAGACTGTGTACGCCCTTGCTTTCTCTCCTTCAATTGATAGATTCTAGGTTGGAGAATGGGCTCTGCTCTGGAAACTGGCCAAGAGACCATAACTTTCCTTTTGGGGCAGCTGACCTTAGCCTTCTGCTCATCCACTCAAGGTTTCTTTTGATTATATTTAGCACTACCCTTGTTGGCTGCCCATCTATTTTACACACAGGAACACCCTGTACTGTTATCCATCTTCATAAATCCCTGTGGTTTGGGGCCTCTTGAATACTCATTAAGATAACTATGCCCACCAGCCCTCTGAGGGTTAAGTACTGCCATCTGGCCTCTGCTAGTCTTGACTCTTATCTTCCCACCCCCAACCCAGTTCTGTAGCAGCATCACCTGCTGTCGGTACTGGTCTGCAGAGGACAGAATTACTAATGAGCTTCTCAGCAATGCTCCCCTTTGGAGAGGCCTTGGGAAAACAATTTGTTCTCTGGGCCCTTCAGAGGAACCTATTCAGCTGGTGGGTTCCTGGTGATATACAGTAGATTCATTCTTGTATGCTCACTTCTCTGAGATTTTTGATCCTTTTTCCATACACTGGCACTGAAATTATGGCATCTCTGTTACATTTAATGTGGGTCATTTTTTCCCCACCCTTCTGAGAGCCAACCAGGCAGTGTATCAGGACCAACATCCAGGCTTTTACCAGGGGGTTAAAGTCCTGTGTCATGGGAGAGTGTTCCCCGTGTCAACATATCCCTTATCCAGCTTTATATTCCAACTTCCATGGCAGCATCCTTGGAATCCTCTCCCAGGCATACTGTTAGTCTCAAAGGTCTTACTCTTTCCCTATCAGTGCCCCACTTTTGTATAGGAAGCTTGTCAAGGCTGAGAATTTAACTCCTCTGAAGTTCTATGTACTACTTTTACAATTAGTTTCTGGACTCATTTTGCTGCACAACTGGCCCTCCAGCCACAGGAAATGAGGGTCTCTAAATGCTGTCAATGAAGCTTTCTGATGTTTCCACCTTGCTTGGAACTGGTGATTGATCTACCTAAGTCTGCATTTTCCCCCTCCAATAGTTCTCAGAAGCAGTTGCCCAGTTCCATCATCCTTAAAATTACTATTTCCTCAATGCTTTCAAATGCCAGGGATATTATACAGTGCATGCTCTCCTACATGTGTGGTTCATTCTAGGTGATATCTCTGAGCAGATGCACAGCTACAAAACATAAGGACTGTCAACAATCCAACTACCTACATTGCTACTCAGAACGAAGCATAAATTCTTGTGCAAGTAATTAATAAAGAGTGTGTGTACCAGTTTGTATATATTATGTCCCCCAGAAAAAGCCATGTTCTTTGATGAAATCTTGTGGGGGCAGACATATTAGTGTTGATTAAGTTGGAACTGTTTGGATTAGGTTGTTTCCATGGAAATGCACCCCACCCAACTGTGGATGATAACTCTGATTGGATAATTTCCATGGAGGTATGGCCCCACCCATTTAGCATGGGCCTTGATTAGTTTACTGAAGCGCCATATAAACTCAGACAGAAGGAGCAAGCTTGCTACAGCCAAGAGGGACACTTTGAAGTATGCACAGGAGCTGAAAGAGGAACTGCAGTTTACAGAGATGTTTGGAGACAGCCTTTGAAAGCAGACTTTTGCTCTGGAAAAGCTAAGAGAGGACAAACACCCCAAGAGCAACTGAGAGTGACATTTTGGAAAGAAGCTGGAGCCTAGAGAGGAACATCCTGGGAGAAAGCCATTTTGAAACCAGAACTCTGGAGCAGATGCCAGCCACATGCCTTGCCAGCTAACAGAGGTTTTCCAGACACCATTGACCATCCTCCAGTGAAGATACCTGGTTGCTGATGACTTACCTTGGACACTTCATGGTCTTAAGACTGTAACTTTGTAACCAAATAAACCCCCTTTATAAAAGCTGATCCATTTCTGGTGTTTTGCAAAAAGGCAGCATTAGCAAACTGGAACACACTTTTGTACTGGAAGTGGGGTGCTGCTGAGTTTGCAAATACCAAACATGTTGGGATGGCTTTTTAAATGGATAAGGGGAAGATTCTGAAAGAATTGTGAGGAACTTGATAGAAAAGGCCTAAACTGTTTTGAAGAGGCTGTTTGTGGAAATATGGACTCTAAAGATACTTCTGATGAGGCCTTGAGCAGAAATGATGAATGTGCTGTTGCAAACTGGAAAAAAGGCTATCCTTGTTTTAAAGTGGCAGAGAATTTGGCAAAATTGTCCTGGTGTCAGATGCAAGACAGAATTTGAGAGTGATGAGCTGGGATACTTGGCTGATGAGATTTTGAAACTAAAAGTTACGGATATAGCATGGCTTCTCCTTGCAGCTTATAGTAAAATGTGAGCAGAGAGAGAGAAACTTAGAACTGTACTCTTGGGTTCAAAGAAACCAGAAACTGATGGTTTGGAAAATTCCGGGCTTCCAGGGTGTAGAACCCAGAAGCTACAGCCCAATGTGAGGATTTAACCAAACATGGAACCCAGCCACAGTTTCAGTACAAGCCAGGATTGGAGATGGAGTTATACAGAAAGGATTTGTGGAAAGTCCTATTGTCTGATGGCTTTGACCCCTGTGTGCTTCATGCAAAGCCAAAAGAATTTTTGTGAGATCTTTATAGACAGAGCTACTGCTGGTCTGGACTGGAGGAGACAGGTAAGGAACAAAATGAAGGAAAAATTTCTTCAAAGACAAGCCATGGAGGTTGAGGTCTGGAGTCAAGAGGTCTTGAGCTGGGAGAGCGGAGTGGCCTACATGCATGGAAAGGGTGAGTTTGCCCCAAAGGTCAAGGGTGGGCCTTCCTCCTCGATGCTCAGGAATAGTTTTCCACCCTAAGCCCCAAAAAGGGTGGAGCACATTCCCAGGGAATTGGGGAGAGCCTGGCTGCCCCCACACTGTTCTGAAGGGGTTGAGTGTGTGCCCCGGAGATGGAAGGGAATCCGGGAGCTGCCCCAATGTTTGAGGAGATTGGGGCCAAGAAGGTGGTCTCCCCAATGTGTGGATATGTTGGAGCACTCACCCCAGCATTTGGAGAGAAAAAGGCTGCCATGAAAGCCTTTGGAAAGGGTTGGATTCCCACTCTCTCAAGCCCCAAGGATACAACGCCATTCGATAAATGACTCAGACTTTGAAATCTAATGGAGTTTGCCCTGTGGGTTTTAGGAATTGTTTTGGTCCCTTAAACCCTGTTTCCCTTATTATTTCTCCTTATGGCAATGGGAATGTTTATCCTATGAATGTCCCTCTTTTGTATATGGGAAGTACATAACTTGTTCTAAGTTTCACACATCTACATCTAGAAGGAAATTTTGCTTTAGGACAGACCATGCCTGTAACTGATATTCATGGGTTCTTGTACTTACATATTGTTACTGAAATGATGTAAGTTTCTGTGATATTGTGATGGGATGAGTGTATTTGCATATGGAAAAATCATGTTTTTCTGGGGTCCAGGGAGTGGAATGTACCGGTTTGTATATATTATGTCCCCCAGAAAAGCCATGTTCTTTGATGCAATCTTGTGGAGGCAGACATATTAGTGTTGATTAAGTTGGAACCATTTGGATTAAGTTGTTTCCATGGAAATGTGCCCCACCCAACTGTAGGTGATAACTCCGATTGGATAATTTCCATGGAGGTATGGCCCCACCTATTCAGCATGGGCCTTGATTAGTTTACTAGAGCACCATGTAAGCTCAGACAAAAGAAGCGAGCTTGCTACAGCCAAGAGGGACACTTTGAAGAATGCACAGGAGCTGAGAAGAGAGAAGCTGCAGATGAGAGACAGTTTGAAGATGGCCACTGAAAGCAGACTTTTGCTCCAGAGAAGATAAGAGAGGAAAAACACCCCAAGAGCAACTACTAAGAGTGACATTTTTGAGGAACTGCAGCCTAGAGAGGAATGGCCCAGGAGAAAGCCATTTTGAAACCAGAACTCTGGAGCAGATGCCAGCCACGTGCCTTCCCAGCTAACAGAAGTTTTCTGGACACCATTGGCCATCCTCCAGCGAAGGTACCTGATTGTTGATGACTTACCTTGGATACTTTATGGCCTCAAGACTGTACTTTTGTAACTAAATAAACCCCTTTTATAAAAGCCGGCCCATGGCATTTTGTGAAAAGGCTGCATTAGCAAACTGGAACAGTGTGCTTTCAGGAGACACTTATAAAGAAGCAGGATGCAGTAGATTGGATTATGTATCCCCTCAAAGGACATATTCTTAATCTTAATCCACATTCCTGTGGATGTGAATCCATTGGTAAATGGGACGTTTTAAAAATGCATTATCAGTTAAGGTGTGGCCTACTAAATCAGAGTGGGTCTAAATCCATAATAATGAAGGATTCATAAAGAGAAGAAACTGGAAGTCAGAAAAGAGAGAAAATGACAGGGAAGACAGAAGTCAGTGGAAGCCAGAAGAGCAGATCCAAAGAAAGAGAGAATTCCATGTGATGGGAGGCAGAGATGCAAGCCAAGGAACCCCAAGGACTGCGGTAAAGCCAGCGCCAGAATGCTACAGATTTTGGAGAGAAAACTAGTCTTGCCAACACCTTGTAGCTTGCCAAACTGTGAGCCAATACATTCCTGAGGTTATACCGACCCCTTATGTGGTATTTCTCATAGCAGCCCGGCAAACAAAGACACAGAGTATGTCAGGGGAAGAAGCTAAACACAGAGTATGTCAGGGGAAGAAGCTAAAATCTAATCTAATCCTGATCCCATGGGGTGCTCTGGTGACTGAAATACATAAGAGAATTACCCCATTTTGAGGCAAGGGGACCAGGCTTTTGTATCCTTGAATCATTCTGTCATTTGTAGTAGGCCACCCCCAGGAAGGGGAAATGTAATCTCCCAGACATCTATGAGTGAGGCAGCCCTTGTCAGCTGAGGGCAAGTTCCAGAGATTTGTGCAGACACATGCCCTTAGCAGTTGACCCTGACAGCGGCTGGAGGATGGGTGCACCAACCTTGTAAAGGGGTCTGGGCAAGGTGCCAACAGATCAGCTATCATGAGAAAGGTCTCTTCAGGCTGAATGGTCAAGGAAGCTACCATAAATAAGGAGAGCCTTAAATTCTAAGTCAGAAAGGAGAAATCATTGTGACCATAATCCTTGGTGTGTTAATAATTTTGTCAATGCATTCATTCATTCACACAGAAGTTAGGTTGGACTCTGAGAAAATAGCATTCATTCAGCAAATATTTATTGAGTGCCTTTCATGTGGCAGATACTGTACCACCAGGCACTGGGTGTCCAGCAATAAAGCAGGAAGATGTGGTCCTTGACCCTAAGGCTCTTACTGCCTAGTGAAGGAAATAATTGTACCACCGTTAGTGTGGAGTAGCTCTGAGTGCATCTCCAGCTGAACTGTTTGTACTCAGGGAGAAGTTCTGCCAGATATCCACCCAACAAATGTACTTTCTGACAGAGTAGATGATAGGAGATGTGAAATAAGTGAAAAATATAGCTGTTTTCGCAATCAGAATCTAACCTATCTTCTGTGTTGGATGAGGCTCCACTGAAATTATTATTTCTTCAGTTTAATTTACAAGTTGGTTCACTCTGAAAAGTGAGAATGCCAATTCTAAAGGGAGGGGTCACTATTTCTGGGAGCTTCTGAGAAATGCCTAGAGCTGTATGTAAAATTTAAGCTGGATCTAAATTTCCATTGTCTAGTCTACCCAATTTTTGTTGGTGTCAGCAAATCCCAGAACAATATCAAGGGGACCTGCATTTTCCCTAAGTGCAGACTATGTGGAAAAACTTGAGCCCTGGAGGGTAGATGGACTTTGAGTGGGAGAAATGCTCATTTCTTTAAGAGACAGCATACAAATCGTCCCTCTTAGGCTTATTCAGGCCCAGACAGATTTGCTGATTCTGGGTTCTTTTTCCACTGGTGGGAGAGAGTTCAATCTTTATATTGATTGGTTAAGGGTGAGCTTGAGTCAGCCCATCTGCAACAATGGCGGTCCTGGGTGGTTGAGTTGCATTTATGGTTTGCCTAGAAATGAAAGCTTTTGACTGGACTATTACGGGGATGGGTAATGAAATCGAAATTATTGATGGCTTTGTGTTTGGAATCAGTAACTAGGGTACACAGGGCTAGTTGATTTGCTAGATTTAGCCATAAAGTATGAATGAGAATTGGCGAAATGCTTGTCTATTGGAGAAAATTTCAGCCCTTGAAAAGGAATTTAGAAAGATCAATATTATGTTTGTAGCATTTTTTTTTAACACAAAATCCATCAGGGTCATAGAAACTATGGAGTTACATGACATCTACTGACGGTGGGGAGTATCACAATTCAGGCTACACTGAGAGATTATCTCCCCCCACCTACACATATTTGTAACAAATATCTGCATGTGGAAGTATTGCAGCTCTGGCCTATGAAACAGGAAATCTGGTGCCCGAAGTTCCCTAGTCACCTCTTACTCTTACCAGGAATTGGATGGGAAGCGATCAGACCCAGAAGCCAGTGTTTGATTTAACTTCTTTCAGGTTGAAGAATGCTGCCAGCTGCCTGCCTCGAGCTCTGCCAGAGAGCAGCCTACAGAGATTTGTGGGCTGTATTGTACACAGGAGCAAAACACATCACTGTCTTTCTACCAGAGGGGTGCTGCTTGCTCTCCCAAGGCAGAAATCTAGCATAACTCAGATAAAGCTCCAGATCCACTGTATCTAGGCAGGGAAAATAAAATTCCCAAGGTAGAAAAGGGTTAAAGTTCTTGTTATATTGGTTACCTATTGCCATAGTAATGCTGCATAAAAAACCCCACATATATTAATATATGGTAATCAGTGCATATACTAATAAACATTTGTAATATTTAATAATAAATGTCATTTATAACAATAAAATATACTAATCAGTGCATATATTAATAAACACTTAGTTTTGCATACACTTCTATGAGTTGTCTGTGTAGCATTGCTAATCTGGGCCAGGCTTGGCTGACAGCTGGGCCCACTCGTGTGCTTGTGGTCATCTGGTGGGTCACTTGGGGGCTGGTGTCTAGAATGGCCTCATCTGGGGTGACTTGTCTCTGATCCGCATGGTCTCTCATCTTCAAGCAATCTAATCCAGCATTATTTACATGGTAAAGGCAGGAGTCCAAGAGAGTAAGGAGAAGGACTTAAGGTCTGTTTTAGGCCTAGGGTTGGAAATGGCAGGCCCTCACTTTTCTTGCATTCTCTTGGCCCAAGCAAATCACAAAGGTAGTTCAGATTCAAGGGGGTGGGAAGAGCTTCAAAATCACATGCAAAGGGAGAATTGGAACCATTTTTGCAATTAATTTACCAGACCCACATTTTGCATAAAATTTCCAGGTGAAAGGAAAATTTATTGTAAGCAGTTCATGATGGGCCAGTCAAAATCAGGCTTGATCTATCTATATAAGAGAAATCAGTACTTCTGTATCAGAACTTCCTGAACCAAATGAGTAGGGTGGCCATCTTCTGACATGGACAGAGTTTGTCTTCAGCATCCTGCTTGCCTGCCTTTGATGCATCTTTTAGTTATTTTTTACTTTACAAACTTTCTCTTTAGCTGTGTTTAGGAAAGATGCTTGTAAATTATTTCCCACAGGGGTATAAAAGGCTTATAAAGGCAAAACGCATTGAGTCTCACTATGCCTTTTCATAGGGTGAACCAACAGGAGTGGAGCAGCAAGTGTAGTCTGAGGCACTGGACAACAGGCTGGTGCTGGGCAAGAAGTGTCCTTCTGCTGGAACTGCCACCTTGTGGGAAAGCAAAGCTCTGCTGGCAGAGATCTGGGTTCACATGGTGCTGAACTGCTCAGCAGATGCATAACTTTTTTGGCAATTTGCTTGAACTCTTTGAGCCACTATTCCTGCATCAGTAACGTAGGGATAATATATGCCTCAAGACTTAACATAGAATTCAGTGAGATAATGTAATGGACTCATTGCTGAACCTGGAAAAGAGTAAATTCGCAGTCAATTTCATCCCTCCATCACCCCTGTATCTTTGGCTCTATGTGAAAAACAAATTCTACAGTTCTGACTGAGAATCCTTGCCAGGGTAAAAGAGAACAGCAAACCTTTATTGGATATCTCCTAATTGGTAAGCACTGTATTTGTTAGTCATGGAAGACATAAGTCTATCTATGGTGGGGTCCCTGCCTGGAGATATTTACAGTCTCGTGGTGATCAGGAGTGGGACCCAGAACTTGAGATTCTGACTAAAGGAGTTCAATGTCCAATCTCTACTCACTGACTTTTCCATGACCTTCACTAAGAACCTGATTGTCTAGAAACCAAAATGCTTCATACATGCATCAGAACTGACTGAGCCAGCCCTTGGTTCTGTAATGCACAGACACTATAGGGCTGGAACAAGAGATTTGTTAGGTACACATGAGTTAACAGGGTAAATCTCCTAACAAAGAGTAGAGCACACAGTAGGTCTTCAAAACTGCTAATTGCCTTCCCCTTTCCTGTATGAACTCAGCTGAGTGTATAGAAACAGAGACCCACTAACATCAAATTTACTCCCAATATAAATACCTAAAAGTTAGAAAGTATCTAATCACTCAAATAATTAAATGTGAGCTCCTTGAGGGCAAAGATTTTAATTTTTCTTAATGTGTCTTTAATGTCTACATCACATATACATATAATTTTTACCGATGAAAATGTGTTCTTCTAAAGGGATAGTGTGAGAAGGGTCATTTGTGGTAATGGAAAAAGTCTTTATCCTGATTGAGTTGATGGTTACATAAATCTACACATGTGGCAAAATTGCACGGAACCATACACACACATATGCAAATGAGAGCATGTATAGACTGGTCAAATCTGAATAATTTAGGTTGCATGTTCTAATGTCAATGTCCTGGTTTTTGTACTATAGTATAGTTACGTAAGATGTTATCATTGTGGAGACTGGGTGAAGAGTTCAGGGGACCACTCTACAATTTCTGAGACTTCTGTAAGTCTATAATTATTTCAAAATGAAAAGTTAAAAAAATAAGATGTATTAGCATTATTATCTATGTGCTCTTACAGCAATTGCTTCTCCCTCTAAGGTTTTACTTAGCCTACTGTTCCCACGTTTGCCTCTTACTTGTGCTTCTTGAAGGCAGAGACCCAGTGTTGCTTACTGTTGTGGCTCCAGTAATCTGGCACTCAGAAAATAATCCATGAATTATTGAATGAGCACACACATGAATGAATGAACAAATCCCTCTTTTTCTTGAGGAGCCTAAACCTTGGCTTCGTTAGTCTTAAGGCCACTTGCCCAATTTCCCCATTAGTTGGTGGTGGTTTCAGGGTTTCCTGCTTCTACCACCCTCACTGTCTGGGAAATGACTACACCAGGAAGGCAGCTCAATTGCATAATGTCTGAGGACTCTGAATTAAACAGGAGTGAGGGCCCATCCTGACTGGACCATAGGGCAGAAGTTAACTTAGATTGAGGTGAAGCAAATGAAGCCCTATTCGTGTTGGATTTTCTCTTCTCCCAGAATGGTCTTTGCTTTTCCATAGCAGCAGGACCAGCTAACCCAATGTGGAGAGAACAGCACCCAAGGAAAGCTGGCCCTGAGGGTCCATTGCCTGCCACTACCCACGGTGGGTCATTTGAATAATATTTCCCATTTTGCTTTCCATCCACAAAACACTTTGCAGCCATTAACTAATTACTGTTCTCTGATCAGTCAATAGCTGTCCAGTGTGCTGCCTTTAAATATTTAACTGTGTTTGGAAAAGAACAACAAAACCGCCAAATTGACTGAGCAAGCGTGTGATATCATCGAATGCCAAATAAGACGCTCCATTATCCCCCAGCTAGGACGATGTTGTGTTGGAGAACAAAGCCCTGAGAGGAAGGAGAAGCTGCTGTCTGCAGAGAAAGGTTACCCCAGGATGCTCTTACTCCCAGCTTCAAATCCTTCAGTGACAAAGCTCACAAGATCTTAAGCCACCTGGACTTTGCCTCCCACACCAGGCTTTTCCTGTACCGAACTCCCCTTTGCTCTCCACACTCTGACCGCATTGGCCTTTTCTGGATCCCCACGTTCTGCCTGTTCCTTCCCATATCTGGGAACGCCCTTCTTCCTTCTCCTTCTCTTCCTCCCACCCTCTCAGGCTTCAGGTTCCTAGCTATAACAACCTGTTTTCAGGAGAGACTTTCCTGACCCATCCCAGGCTAGGATTGGATACCCTATTTCACAAACTGAGAAGAGTTGATATTTCCTTTTTGTAGCCCTCAGCATAATTATACTTAAACAAAAAATGAATTATGTAATCAGCTCTTTCTTGTCTACCTTCACCTCTGTAATATAAGCTTCATGAAACTCTGTGGCAGTAGTACGAACCACATGTATTTGTACTGAACAAATGAATCAATGAATGAACCAATGGATTAATATCTTGGAATAAATTAGTTAATTTAAAATGCTTCCTCAGTGTGGAGCAAGTTGCTACAGTGGGGCATCGTGGGAACACAGGTTCAGAGCACAACAGGAAGTTTCAGCAGTTGATCCCTTTGTTACTTGCATGGTATGAAGAGTCCAGAAAGGGCAATTTGTCTCCTTCTCACTTACACAGCACAGAGTCCAAAAGAGCGAGGTAAGAAGTCCTATCGTCGCCAGTCTCCCAGGGTGGCCCAAAAATGCTCTGGGTCGGGGTCAACAGACGGCAGCTCTGCATGCCCCACTTTACACAGTAGAAGAGAGCAAAATCTATACTGAGTGTGGCTTTTTATTTGCCTCAGCGGGGAGGGGACCCTGCCACTGAGAATTGCTTTAAAGTTCTGGCCAGGTCTTTTCTTTAGACTTAACATCTTCCCCAGGTTGTGGAATGTCACACAAGAGAAAAGGAGGTTGGGTAGTGGAAGGTCAGAAGATGGTTACTTAGTGTGTGTGTGACTTCCCCAGAGAAAGAGGTGAGGGAAGGTGGCTGTGACTTCCCTAACACTCAAAATGGCCCAGGAAAATAGTAGATGCCCTGCGCTAGATAGATGAAGATGAAAGTAACCTAAAATTTTAAGGGAGAAGTACGAAAAATGTAGGCTGTCATTATAGGCAAACTTGCTGTGGATTCAGAGCTCTTGGTCTGTTTCTCAGAGAGTTAAGCAGCCCAACCAATATTCTCAGTTATATTTTTCCCCTCAATAAGACAGGTATCTTAGATGTACAAATATACTTTTTAAACATGAGTCTCAATAAAGTTGTTTTTGTTTTGAATGAAAAAATATGAAGCCTATCATTTTAAATGTTTCCTAAATTAGCACTTATATAAAAAGTGACTATTCACTAAACTCGTAGCTAGATGTACTAGATTCTTCATAATGGCTTCTGCCTTCTTTCTGGCCTCACTTCACATCTTAGAAATCTTGGACTAAGTTTGGTACAGGTTCACCTCTGACACTGAAAAAAAATTTCTAGGCACTTTATCTTCCTTCCCAAGTCCCAAAACACCATTTCTCCCAGAGAGGAATTTTCTGACAGGAGAAGTTTCTTCTCATGCTTATTTAAGCTTTTATTTCTGAACATCCTGTATCAACTGTAAAAATATAAATAGAAGCATAGATGATCATATTAACATATGTGGATAAGCATTTAACATTTCCCCCCAAATTTTCATTACATTCTTTATGTGGTTTTGGTCCATTATATATTTCAAAAACATTCACATGCATTATCTCACTTGATTAAGGATGTATGTTTATGCATTTCAGCTTTTTAGAAATTGAGGATTAAAGAGATTAAGTGACTTTTCAATGTCATATGCTCAAGATGTGGCAAAGTGGGGACTTGAACTTCGATTTCCTGACTCCATTTTCAGACCTCTCTCCACTGCAGTCATGTTTTCCAATATTACTTGATCATGGAACCATTTTTCTCTAAATGCCAATTAACTTGCTTGGGAATACATGTAGGTTGATCCTTATCTCCATAGCTGAGGAACTTGTGAGAAGAGGCTGAGCCTGAACTTCTCTGGGATAGTGAACTCCAGGGAATGGCTGATTGTTCAGGGGACATTGCACTGTCTTTGGGAGGAATTGGTAAATTCTGTTTCTAAGATCTCACATTGTATATAAGGGTTGGCATCGCTAGTAGGAAGGGGTGATTTGTGGCTCTGAGAAAGCCCTGCTTTGTTCAAAGTTACCTTCTTTTTATTAGCCATGCTGCTGGACATTCCACGAGTTAAAAAGGTTCCATCTATTCTGGACCCTCCTATACAAGGGCCCCTACTTTATTCTCTCTTCTATCAGTGAAACAATAAGCACTGCTTCTGAATTCTGATGCTTCTCTTCATCACCTCCTTTTCCAGCCAAGGCTCTTTTTTTTTCTCTTTTTTAAAAAGCAGTTTTATTGAGATATATTCACACACCATACAATCCATCCAAAGTGTATAATCCATGGCTTGCAGTATATTCACAGTGTTGTGTGTCCATCACCACAATCAATTTTAGAACATTTTCAGTACTCCAAAAAGAAAAACCCCATATTTCTAATACCCCCTTATTATTGACACTTAGTATTATTGTGGTACCTTTGTTACAACCAATGAAAGAATATTAAATATTACTGTTAACTATAGTTGGTAGTTTGCATTAGGTATATTTTTCCCATATACTATCCTATTGTTAACACCTTGTAATAATGATGTACATTTGTTCTGGTTCATGAAAGAACATTCTTATACTTGTACTATTAACTATATAGCCCATCATCCACAACAGTGTTCACTACGTTACGCAGTCCCATGTTTTACCTTTTAATTTTTATTCTAGTAACACATATGACCCCAAAATTCCCCCTTTTAACCACATTCACCTATGTAATTCAGTGCCGTTAATTATACTCATGATAATGTGCTTCCATCATCACCATCCATTTCCAAGTCTGTTCTTTTTTTTTTTAAATTCACATACCATGCATACCATGCAGTCACACAAAGCGTACAGTTTTTCATAGTACCATTATATAGTTGTGCATTCATCACCAAAATTAATTTTTTAACATTTTCATTACCACACACACACAAATAATAAGAATAAAAATTAAAGTGAAAAAGAACAATTAAAGTAAAAAAGAACATTGGGTGCCTCTTTTTTTTTTTTGCCCCCGTTTTTCTACTCATCCATCCATACACTGGACAAAGGGAAGTATGATCCATATGGCTTCCCAATCACCTTGTCACCCCTCACAAGCTACATTTTTACACAATCGTCTTCAAGATTCAAGGGTTCTGGGTTGTAGTTTGATAGTTTCAGGTATTTACTGCTAGCTATTCCAATTCATTAGAACCTAAAAAGGGTTGTCTATATTGTGCATAACAGAGCCCACCAGAGTGACCTCTCGGCTCCTTTTGGAATCTCTCAGCCACTGAAGCTTATTTCATTTCATTTCCATCCCCCTTTTGGTCAAGAAGATGTTCTCCATCCCACGATGCCGGATCTACATTCCTCCCCAGAAGTCATATTCCACGTTGCCAGGGAAATTTACACCCCTGGGTGTCAGAGCCCACGTAGAGGGGAGGACAGTGATTTCACCTGCCAAGTTGGCTTTGCTAGAGAGAGATGGCCACATTTGAGCAAAAAAGACCCAAGCCTGTTCTTATATTTGTACAATTAACCATGGTCATCCCCCATAACAAGGTTTACTATGTTATACAGTCCCATGTTTTATCCTCTAGATTTCCTTTTGCACGACCCTAAACTTCCTTTTTCAATCACAATCATGCACATAATTCAGCACCATTAATTACATTCACAATAATGTGCTACTACACCTCAATCCATCTCCAAATATTTACAATCACCTAATTAAAAATTCTGCACAAATCAAGCATCAGCTCCGCATTCTCTACCCCCATTCTATCTCCTGATAACCTATATTCTAGATATTAACTCTGAGTTTGCTTATTATAATTAGACCATATTAGTGAGATCACAAAATATTTGTCATTTGGTATCTGGCTTATTTCACTCAGTATACTATCCTCAAGGTTCTTTCCTGCTATTGTATGCATCAGGACTTCTTTCCTTCTTACAGCTGAATAATCTTCTTGTATGTTTATATCACATTTTGTTTAACCGTTCATTGGCTGTTGGACACTTGGGCTGCTTTCATCTTTTGGCAATTGTGAATAATGTCACTATGAACATAGGTATGTAAATATCTGTTTGTGCCCCTGCTTTCAATTCTTCTGGATTTATACCTAGCAGTAGGATTGCCGGTTCATACGGCAATTCTATAATTAGCTTCTTGAGGAACTGCCAAACTGTCTTAGTTGCACCATTTTACATTCTTATCAGCAGTGAATGATTATGCCTATTTCTCCACATCCTCTCCAACATGTGTAGTTTTTCTGTTTTTTTTTTAATAGTGGCCATTATACTAGATGTGAAATGACATCTGATGGTTTTGATTTTTATTTCCCTAATAGCTACTGATGTTGAGTATCTTTTCATGTGCTTTTTAGCCATTTGTATTTCCTCTTTGGAAAAGTGTCTATTTAAGTCTTTGGCCCATTTTTTAATTGGGTGGTTTGTCTTTTTTATTGTTGAGTTGTAGGATTCATTTATATATTTTGGATGTTAAACTCTTATCAGATATGTGGTTTCCAAATATTTTCTCCCATTGAGTAGGGTACCTTTTCACTTTCCTTACAAAGTCCTTTGAAGCATAAGAGTATTCAATTTTGAGGAGGCCCCATTTATCTATTTCTTCTTTTGTTGCTTGTGCTGTGGGTACAAGGTCTGAGAAACCACCTTTTAACACTAGGTCTTGAATATGGGCTTCCCTACATTTTCTTCCAGAAGCTTTATGGTCCTGGCTTTTATATTTAGTTCTTTGATCCATTTTGAGTTAATTTGTGTACAAGGTATGAGATAGGGGTCCTCTTTCATTCTTTGGATATGGATATCCAGTTCTTCCTGCACGATTTGTTGAAGAGACTGTTCTGTCCCAGTTGAGTGGATTTAATAGCCTTGTCAAAAATCAATTAACCATAGATGTGAGGGTCTATTTCTGAACTCTCAATTCGATTCCATTGGTCAATATATCTATCTTTATGCCAGTGCCATGCTTTGTTAACCACTGTAGCTTTGTAATATTCTTTAAAGTCAGGAAGTATGAGTCCTCCAACTTCTTTCTTCTTTTTCAAGAGGTTTTTGGCTATTCAGGGCCCCTTACCCTTCCAAATAAATGGGATAATTGGATTTTCCAATTCTACAAAGTAGGCTGTTGGAATTTTGATGGGGATTGTGTTGAATCTGTAAATAAATTTGGGTAGAATTGATATCTTAATGACATTTACTCTTCCAGTCCATGAAGGTGGTGTGTCCTTCCATTTATTTAGGTCTTTGATTTCTTTTAACAATCTTTTGTAGTTTTCTGTGTACAGCTCCTTTATATCCTTTGTTAAATTTATTCCTAGTTGATTCTTTTGTTGCTATTGTAAATGGAATTTTTTTTCTTGATTTCCTCCTCAAATTGTCATTACTAATGTATAGAAACACTACTGATTTTTGCATTTTTATTTTGTATTCCACCACTTTGCTGAACTTATTTATTGGCTTTAGTAGATTTGTTGTAGATTTTTATGGACTTTCTATGATCATGTTATCTGCAAATAAGGAAAGTTTTACTTCTTCCTTTCCAATTTGGATGCCTTTTATTTCTTTTTCTTGCCTAATTGCTCTAGCTAGAACTTCTAGCACAGTGTTGAATAACAATGGTGACATTGTGCATCCTTGTCTTGTTCCAGATCTTTGAGGAAAAACTCAGTCTTTCGCTATTAAATATGATGTTAGCTGTGGGTTTTTCATATATGCCTTTATCTTGTTCAGAAGTTTCCTTTTATTCCAGTTTTTCTAACTGTTTTTATCAAGTAAGGATGCTGAATTTTGTCAAATGCCTTTCTGCATCAATTGAGATGATAATGTGGTTTTTTTCCTTCATTTTGTTAATGTAGTGTATTACATTAATTGATTTTCTTATGTTAAATCACCATTGCATACCTGGGATAACATCCAGTTGATCATGGTGTATAATCTTTTAATGTTCTGTTGGATTCAACTTGCAAGTATTTTTGTTGAGGATTTTTGCATCCTCTCTATTTTCATTAGAGAAATAGGTCTGTAATTTTCTTTTCTTGTAGTATCTTTATCTAGCTTTGGTATTAGGATGATGTTGGCTTCATAGAATGAGTTAGGTAGTGTCCCCTCCTCTTCAACTTTTTTGGAAGAATTTAAGCAGGATTTGTGTTAATTCTTCTTGTAATGATTGGTAGAATTCACCTGTGAAGCCATTCAGTACTGGGCTTTTGTTTATTGGGAGGTTCTTGATGACTGATTCAACGTCTTACTTATAATTGGACTTTTGGGGTCTTCTATTTCTTCTAGAGTTAGTGTAGGTTGTTTTCGTGTTTCTAGGAATTTGTCCATTTCATCTATGTTGTCTAATTTGCTGGCATACAGTTTTTCATAGTACCCTTTCTTATGATCCTTTTTATTTCTGTGGGGTCGGTGGTAATGTCCCTTCTTTAGTTTCTGATTTTATGTGCATCTTTTCTCTTTTTTTCTTTTTCAATTTAGCTAAGGATTTGTCAATTTTATTGATCTTATCAAAGAATCAACTTTTGGTGTTGTTTTTTTTTCTCTCTCTTTTTTTTTATTCTCAATTTCATTTATTTCTGCTCTAATCTTTATTATTTCTTTCCTTCTGCTTGCTTTGGGATTATTTTGCTGTTCTTTTTCTAGTTCTTCTATGTGTGCAGTAAGGTCTGATTTTAGGCTTTCTTTTGTAATGTAGGCATTTATGGCCATAAATTTCGTTCTCAGCACTGCCTTCACTGCATCCCATAATTTTGATATCTTGTGTTCTCATTTTCATTCATCTTGATATATTTACTGATTTCTCTTGCAATTCTTCTTTGACCCACTGATTTTTTTAAGGGTGTGATGTTTAATCTCAATATATTTATGAATTTTCAAGTTCCCTACCTGTTCCAGCTTCATTCTATTGTTATCAGAGAAAGTGCTTTGTATGATTTCAATGTTTTTAAATTTATTGAAACTTGTTTAGTGACCCAACATGTGCTCTATACTGGAGAATGATCAATGAGCACGTAAGAAGAATGTATATCCTGCTGTTGTGGGGTGCAATGTTCTGTATAAGTCTGTTACATCTAGTTTATTTGTCGTATTTTCAACTTCTCTGTTGATTTATTTATCTTCTGTCTAGATGGTCCATCTGTTGACAAGAGTAGGTATTGAAATATTATCGTGGAGATGTCTATTTCACCCTTCAGTTTTGTAATGCTTGCCTCATGTATTTTGGGGCACCATGGTTAGGTGCATAAATATTTATGATTGTTATTTCTTCTTGATGGCTGGCCCCTTTTATTAATATTTCGTGTCCACCTTTGTCTGGGGCAGGTTGAAACCCTAGCACGGAGCCAGAACCCAGTAATATGAATTCGCTAATCAAAAGCTGCAAAAGTGCTGGGCTGTTCCCCCACTGCCTTCTCTCTGGGGAAGAGCACCATTCAGCAAACTGTTCCCTGAAGCCCCAGGAAGGCACTGTGTCACTAAATCCTGCCCACTTCCACCCATCAGAGGTGGGGTTGAAAAAAAGGGTGCTGGTAGCTTTGGGCTGGTTGAAACTGTAGCTTCCCTCAGAGCCAGGACTTAGCATTCCAAATTCAGTAATCAGCAGCTGCTACTCATGCTCAGCCCTGCCCTCCCACCCCATTCTTGGAGAAAAAAGACTTTTATTTCCAGTCAAGTACTGGATCTCAGGGTGGCCTGCTGCAAGGGGACCAGTCTCTGCAGTATTAGGAGTTTTACTCTTCACCACAGGTTACCAGTCTCTTCTTCCTGCTCTTCCCTGGATGGTGTACAGTGTTATTCTAGTCTCCAGAGCCCTGAACAGCTGTTTCAGACAGTTCCTTGATGTTTACTAGCTGCCCTGGAGGACATACTGAGTTTTGAAGTTCCCTACTCCACTATTTTACCCCCAGAGCTCTTCAGTCAAGGATCTTGATCACCCTCTGATCTGTAAGGTTTTAATTACTTTTTATAGATGGATCCCACATTTCTTTCCAACTGTATTTATCACTACTTCTTAGCACATCCAGTGAATGTTCTAAGTTGCCTGATTTTGCCCAGGGCAAAGACTCCCTATGAAGAGCACTTGGTGATTTCATTAGTATCTAAGACCCCTCCCTCCAGAGTACCCTCCCCACTTCAGCAGCTATTATTATCCCCTCTTCCTCTGCCACCTGCAGGGCTCAGTGCTCAGAAAACTGCCTTTTGTCATCTTAAATGGGCCCCGGCTGACTTGATGCAACAATCCCCACCCTACAGTTAGGACACTATGAGGTCCTAAATCATCTGATAACTGGTGGCAAAAAATCCAGCTTTCTCTTCTGGTAGGTATGAGATTCTATAAGCCTAACTCATCCAAAAAAAAAAAAAAAAAAAAAAAAAAATAATTGAACTCAGCTATGTCCCAGGCACTTGCCCTTTCACTTGGAATAAAGAAAAATTAAGCACAATCCCTGTCCTCATATAGTCTGTGAGCCTAGTAGGACAGACAGAAATTGAGACCCCTAATTATAATTCACTATGCTACATGCAGAATCAGGAGTCTTCTCATAGGGGTGGTAGTTGATGGTGCAGGCCAGATTTTCATTAGTAGCTGTTTCATCCATTTACACAGTACATAATGGGTAACTGCTTTTTGCCAGATATTTCATTAGGCTGTAAGAACATAGAGACAAATAGAGCAAGGCCCCATCTTCCAGAAGCTCAGTGTCTTTTTGAGACTTGGATGAGTTTTGGTCACATGGCATGAGTGGCACATGAATCTGTGAATATGTAAGTTCTAATCTAAAAGCTTGGGTTATGAATGTGGAAGAAATAAATTTAATATAGTTTGCAGATCTTGCCCAGGGATACAGTGGTATCCGGGCAATTCACAACAGAGCCTAATGGTGAGGTTCATAGGCTCTGGAGTCAGACTGTCTCGAAACCAGTGCAGGCTCTGACCCTCAATAGTGTGTGACCTCAGGCAGGTTCCATAACCTTTCTATGCCTATATCTTCATCTGCAAAATGGAGATAATAATCATATCTACCTCATAGCATTGTTGTGAGTGCTAAATGAATTTATTTATATCAAGGGCTTAGAACAATATCTTGGCCAAAGCAAGTACTCAATAAATGTTAGCTATTGTTATTAGTATCATGTTATGCTTGTACAGGTTTTCCATTACTGCCAATCCGTCCATTGGAACAGGAAAGATGCCAATGCCATATTGATTAAAGCCATTTTCAGACCTGGAATTCACAGGTATTCTTTTCTTTTCCCAAACCTGAAGTGTGTGGAAATTTTCTGTTAAATTTTGCACTGGTTTGAATATTGGCTCTTTATAAAAGTATTAAGAACTCTGAGTTTGAGTTTTTTCCTCAGTATCTTCCTGTGTCCTTAGACTCTCTAGTTAACCTGTTCTAGCCTCAGTTTCCTCAGTGTGGAGATAAAATAGCTGTCGTTGCTGTGAGCCTCAAAGAATACTGTGTGTGAAGTGTGTCCACATGTGTCAGGAATCCCCACCCATCCCCTGCTTCTTCCCAACAGAGGGGCAGAGGTGCAGGGGGGCTCCCTCAGGGACAGTCGGCCAGCATGGCTCCAGATGGGGCTAGGCCCAGGCTCATTTGCCTTCAGCTTTTTGAACTGGAAATTTCCAAAAGGGAATGAAAAAGCTACTCCCAAATAAAAAATATTTTTTATAATTTATTATATCCTATAAATAAAATATTAACTGGATTACTGAATAGTTCAATTTAGCATTGTGACTGTTACAAGTATAAGATCAAACTGCAATTCTAGGTAAGGCCGCCAATCCCTCCTTACTAGGTCAGGGTCTCAGGCCAGTTACTGTGACCTTTTGACCTTGCGTGTGTGTTACAGAGAGCTTCTTGCTCCCTCTGAATTTGCCCAATACTCGGACTTGGCACTCATAATTGCCTCTCCTTAGATGTTTCCTTCTCCCTGAGCTCTCTCCCCTCTTCTGTCCTTGGCCTCCCCTGAGAATTTTACCTCTTCCCCTGCTGCACACCTGTGTATTTCCTGACACACTGCAGCTTTGCCTTGCTGCCTTTGATCCCACTTGCCTCCTCATTTTCTTCTGGTTGGCTTTGTAACACTAGGCTCTGTCCTGGTCCAGCACTAATTTTCGGTGCCTTCTCTGAGTTTCCCTTCTCTGAAGTCCTACTTGGCACAAAATCTTTCTCTTCAGTGGCCATTTGTCCCCAAAGACAAGGCACACTTCCAGACCCTGCCCTGGTGCCCAGGTTCTTCAGTTCATGGATGAGTTCTGCTCACTCCACCTTTCAGTGTCTTAATGGCCTGGGGCTAGTCATCCCCTTTGGGGTGGAAGACTGGCTTCATGGAAAGACCCCCAAGAAAACCCTTACCAAAACAAACCAAGCAAACACTTTATCTGATATGCCCATGAGAGTCCTTAAAATGTCTCCCTGCCTCAGGTTGATAGAATCGAAGGATCCAGGCAGGCCAGATGCAGCAATAGCATAAAATCTTCCATTGTTACAATCCTTTCTTTTCCATTCTGCATGTCCAAAATGCATTTTGGACACAGAAAATGACATGCAAGTGTATTTTTTTGAAGTGTGTACTTGGAGGAGAAAGAGAAAGCAAGGAGTGGGGGAAATGTTTGGAAGGAAAAATGCAGGCATCTGCCATTTGACTCTTGGCTCAGAAAGAATTTTCTTGGCTTTGGAGAGAGCATCTGGTGGATTTGTGTTGCATACTTTTAAAGAGGCATAAATACATACCCTCCATTTTAACATAAAAAAAAATAATAAAAGAGAAACTGAATTGTAATAATAGTACAATATTGAGCACGCACTATGTGCTATTTATCTATCTATTAATTTAATATTCACAGCAACCCTAATGAGGGTTAGGGGCTATTAATAGTTTTACTTTTAGATGAGGTAACTGAGACACAGAGATGTTACGTAAATCATCCAAGAGCACAAAGGTCCTGCGTGGTGTAACAAATATTCAAATCCAAGCAACTGCCTCTAGATCCTGCCTTCGTAACTGTAGAGACCTGGCAGTATCACCAGGTTTATCTTCTTATGGAGGTTTGCATTTTAAGTGAAAGACTGCTGCCACTCTAGCTGTAAATTCAAATCCTCTCTGTTAGCCTTGGCTAGTCAGCAAGGTTTATGCTATTAATCTGCAGAAATCCGATAGCATACCAGCAGGCAGAACCTATCTGTGCAGCTTTGCTTGCTCAAAGCCGGGGAAGGGGCAAGCTGGGCTAGTTATTATTCTCATTTTGTCTTATGTTGGGTTGTAGTATCCTGCAGTGTGATGTGGAGAGCAGAACCCAAGGCCCCAGTTTCCAATGTCATGGTTGCCAAACACTCCACCCTCAAGATGTTAAGTCAAGAGAAAGTGACGACGGGATTGGGAGAGATCTCTCCCCTCTGAGGGTCCTGATACAAATACCAATCCAAAGGCAGCTGTTGGCAGCTATTTTGGATTTGATGCAAATGTGAATCACAGTCTGTCAGGCACTCTCTGATTGTGATTGACATATTTATTGTTGACAATACAAGGTGAAATCTGCAGTCCTTTTAGATGTGTGACCCTTTGCCTCAAGACAACGTGCAGGTTGAGAATGGAATGTGGGATTTTGTTCCAGACACACATCTGCCTGGGTATTTTTTTTTAAAAAAAACCCTCTTGAGAATTCCCCAGGCTCTTCTTGATTGACAGCTAGCACAGAAGTCTTGTCATCTAAACATATAAATCTTCTTGTACTGGCCCGTGTGTTGCTTATGAGAAGGGGCTTCAGATCTTGAGTTCATGACTCTTCATAGCTGTTGGGTTCCCTGTGCTGCCATGATTCTTCATAAATTTGGGTTCTTTGTTGACCAATGGATATCCCCTGACCAGAGCTGATGAGAAAGGCACCAATTTGAAGTCACATTCCTGATCTCATGGTGACAAAGACTGGCCTGGTTTTCCTAACTTGGCATGGCCTAGTACTCTGGCTAATTTAGGAATTTCCAAAGCTGCATACCTCAAGAAACTTGGTTGCAGGATACTAATAGTTGGGAAGGGGTGGGGGGTCTCTGTAGTTGCCTAAGTCTGAAATGTGTAACCCATGATGGAGTTGCTGAACACATAACAAAAGCTCAGAGAAGCTTTAGAACAAAGTCACTTTATTACTTCACCCACATCATAACAAGTAATTGATTGTGGAAATTTCCCAGCAGCACCTATTCATATCTTTTAACACCTATTAACATTGTGTAGGACACATTTTGGAAAATTCAAAGGAAAAGGCTATTGTTCCTGGAAACATGTTTTCCCAAATGTAACCCAGTAACTCTCATTGTGGAAAAAGAGAAAGATGTGAAGCTTGCCTACAAAAGAGCAAGTGAGGAAGTAGCTGGTATTTACTCTTCAAGGTGAGGCTCAGATCCTTCCTTCCCATATCTTCTTTGGTGACCTCACCCAGAGTAACCTCTGGTTCATCTTTGTAAACTCATGGGCTGCTTGACCACATTGCACTGAACCCTATAATCATGAAGAGTAAGCATTTACTCTTGGAATCTTGAGAAACACAAGCCATCACCAACATTTTAAGTGACTGAGAACCAGAGTAGATATTTTTCTTTTAAGTCACTTTTTTACATGCACAGATCACTTCACAGCTACATCTTTGTCCATACCTGCTATTACTGGCTAAAGGGGTGTGCATGTTGTGAAGACATTTGATACCTATTACCCAAATTACCTTTCAGAAAAGTTTTACCCATTTGTTCTGGCCGTGTATGAAAGTGGCTCTCTGTACACTCACCTGTATAACATTTATTATTTTTAACACATCATATGATCATTAGTTCTTGAGAAAAAGGGAGGGAAAAACAGGATCCTAAAACTGTGGGGCTTTCAATGCTTGGTGATGACAGGCTGTCATTAGCTGTCTTGGGTATAACCTAGTTCAGCATCTCAGAGCTTCTGGCACTTCCAGAAAAGTGTTTTCCTGGCCAATTCCTGCCTACACATTTGGACTGGGTCTTCACATGGCAGCTTGACAATAACCTGATATTTGCACTTGCCAAAACCTCACCCTGCAAATCCAGAGATGTTATCACCAAGGAACACATACCCAGCAGCCAGATCTGTCTGATCCTGTTAGCAGGGTGGGCAGCCCATTTGTCATAGTCACATAAGCCCTTCTCTTAAAATAGGACTGAGAAGAGGATTCGAATAGGCCCTGGTGTCCAGTAGGTCCCAGATGGTATCAGAGATCCTTGTGTACCCCAGACCCTGTGATGCTCACACCAAGAAAGGTAATAAAATAGCTAACATTTATTAAGGTCAAACCATACCCGAAATGTGGAGTTAAGCACTTTAGATGCATTACCTTCATCTTAAACTCTTCAATAGCTTCCCATATCATCAAAATTAAAGCCAAAGTTTTTATTATGAACTTCAAAGGCCCTACGTGATCCCCCTCCTGCTGTAACTCACATGAAGCCATCTCTTACTCTGCTCTAGTCACACTGAATCTTCTCACTTTTCCTCATACATCCCAGCACGCTCCTTCTCCAGGACATTTGTGTGTGTTCCTCCCTCTGCCTGGAACATTCTGACAACTGATAGCCGTGGTTACATGCTCACTTTCTTCTGGTCTGTACACAAAAGCCAGTTTTTCAATGAAAACTTCTCTGGCCAACCTAACAACAGGTTTCTTCAAATCTTCCTTTTCTGATTTGTAGCTTCTTTTTAGCACTTACCATGATCTACATACATAGTTTTTCTTGTGCACAGTCTGTCTCTTCCTTTAGAATATAATCTTCCCAAGGGCAGGAGTTGATCTTTTTGTCGCAGCTGTATCATTAGCACTTGGAAGAGTGCCTGACATATAGTAGGTGCTTGATGAATACTTGTGAATGAATAAATAAACTCACTCAAATCTTGCATTAACCCTAGGAGGTAGAGCTATTTCTGTGTCCACTTTTCAGATAAGAAATTTAAACTCAGAGGGGTTAAGTGACTGCTCGGGAAGCAGTGGGCCCTGTTCTATCTCTCTGAGAAAGCTGTGAGGAATCGAAATCCTCTGTGCACACGTAAGGAAGTTCAGCCTCCTTAGTCAAACATCCAAGATCACTGAGCACTGGCCCCAACCTAACTTTCCAAACAAAGTGCCCACCCGCAGCCATCACACCTTGATCTTCAACCAAATAGATCATGATATTGCCACCAATATGATTTTTGCTTACGTATTCAAATCCTTTCTGTTTACCTAGGCTCAAGTCAAAGGCCATATCTCCACATCTCTTTGATGATCTTAACTTCTATTGTTCATGGTAGTGGCACATAAGGATGTCTCCTTTCCAAACTTCTTAAGGCAGAGGCCATGTATGCTTGATCCCCTTGTCTTTCCCACATGCCACATAGGGACTTTCCACTCAATAAATGTGACTGATGAATGCATGGCTGCCTCCTAACACAATGGAATGGCACCTTCCGAGTAGGGAATATTTCAAAGTGCAGCCACCCTAATAATCAATGGTAACAGAGCTTGATGCTGAACATGAAGCTACATTTAGGAAAGTGGAACAGTAAGTGGCACATTCATTATATAAAAACCACCAATCCACTCAATCAGCACAGAGAAAATCAATCAAACCAGTTGTTTGGTTGTTTGACATTTGTAGACAAAACAAGTAGATTGAATTTCCTCAGCTTTGTATGGTGGTTTTTACTGTTACATAAAATGTCCTTAGCTATTAATGGTGCTTGACAGACATTAATCTGTCATTTCTTTCTAAAATATATAATCGTTTGACAGTTTGGGGTGGAGGATGAGGAAAATGAGAAAAAGAGGACATATTTAAAGCAGATATACATCTAACAATATTTCACATACTAATACATGCAGCTGGGGCTCAAGCCAAGTGCATCGCTTTACTTCTCACATGGCAATAGATAGTGTTTTGGGTAGGAAGAGAAAATCAAGAGGCTCAACCCTGGTGGTTCCCTTTGTAACACTAGGCAATTGACTTGTATAAGCTCTGTGACATCATTGACCAAATGAAGATTCTAGCATCCACATCCAATGACACAGGCATCTTTTTTTTAATGCAGTTTTATTGAAATACATTCGCACACCATGCAATCATCCAAAGTGTACAACAATTGTTTCACAGTACCAACACATAGTTGTGCATCTACCACCACAATCAATTTATGAACATTTTCATTACTTCAAAAGATAAAAATAAAAATAGGAATAAAAATAGAAGTAAAGGGGCGGGGCAAGATGGCAGACTGGTGAGCTGTATGTTTTAGTTACTCCTCCAGGAAAGTAGGTAGAAAGCCAGGAACTGCGTGGACTGGACACCACAGAGCAATCTGACTTTGGGCATACTTCATACAACACTCATGAAAACGTGGAACTGCTGAGATCAGCGAAATCTGTAAGTTTTTGCGGCCAGGGGACCCGCGCCCCTCCCTGCCAGGCTCAGTCCCGGGGGAGGAGGGGCTGTCAGCTCCGGGAAGGAGAAGGGAGAACTGCAGTGGCAGCTCTTATCGGAAACTCATTCTACTGATCCAAACTCCAACCATAGATAGACTGAGACCAGACACCAGAGAATCTGAGAGCAGCCAGCCCAGCAGAGAGGAGACAGGCATAGGAAAAAAACAACACGAAAAACTCCAAAATAAAAGCGGAGGATTTTTGGAGTTCTGGTGAACATAGAAAGGGGAAGGGCCCTGAGGCGCATATGCAAATCCCGAAGAAAAGCTGATCTCTCTGCCCTGTGGACCTTTCCTTAATGGCCCTGGTTGCTTTGTCTCTTAGCATTTCAATAACCCATTAGATCTCTGAGGAGGTCCCGTTTTTTTTTTTTTTTTTTTTTTTTTAATCCTTTTTTCTTTTTCTAAAACAATTACTCTAAGAAGCCCAATACAGAAAGCTTCAAAGACTTGCTATTTGGGCAGGTCAAGTCAAGAGCAGAACTAGGAGAGCTCTGAGACAAAACGCAATAATCCAGTGGCTGAGAAAATTCACTAAACACCACAACTTCCCAAGAAAAGGGGGGTGTCCACTCACAGCCATCATCCTGGTGGACAGGAAACACTCCTGCCCATTGCCAGCCCCATAGCCCAGAACTGCCCCAGACAACCCAGTGTGATGGAAGTGCTTCAAATAACAGGCACACACCACAAAACTGGGTGTGGACATTAGCCTTCCCTGCAACCTCAGCTGATTGTCCCAGAGTTGGGAAGGTAGAGCAGTGTGAATTAACAAAGCCCCATTCAGCCATCATTTCAGCAGACTGGGAGCCTCCCTACACAGCCCAGCAGCCCAGAACTGCCCTGGGGGGACGGCACTCACATGTGACATAGCACAGTCATCCCTCAACAGAGGACCCGGGGTGCACGGCCTGGAAGAGGGGCCCACTTGCAAGTCTCAGGAGCCATACGCCAATACCAAGGACTTGTGGGTCAGTGGCAGAGACAAACTGTGGCAGGACTGAACTGAAGGATTAGACTATTGCAGCAGCTTTAAAACTCTAGGATCACCAGGGAGATTTGATTGTTAGAGCCACCCCCTCCTCCCTGAATGCCCAGAAACACGCCCCATATACAGGGCAGGCAACACCAACTACACACACAAGTTTGGTACACCAATTGGACCCCACAAGACTCACTCCCCCACTCACCAAAAAGGCTAAGCAGGGGAGAACTGGCTTGTGGAGAACAGGTGGCTCGTGGACGCCACCTGCTGGTTAGTTAGAGAAAGTGTACTCCACGAAGCTGTAGATCTGATAAATTAGAGATAAGGACTTCAATTGGTCTACAAATCCTAAAAGAACCCTATCAAGTTCAGCAAATGCCACGAGGCCAAAAACAACAGAAAATTATAAAGCATATGAAAAAACCAGACGATATGGATAACCCAAGCCCAAGCACCCAAACCAAAGACCAGAAGAGACACAGCACCTAGAGCAGCTACTCAAAGAACTAAAGATGAACAATGAGACCATAGTACGGGAGACAAAGGAAATCAAGAAGACCCTAGAAGAGCATAAAGAAGACATTGCAAGACTAAATAAAAAAATGGATGATCTTATGGAAATTAAAGAAACTGTTGACCAAATTAAAAAGATTCTGGACACTCATAGTACAAGACTAGAGGAAGTTGAACAACGAATCAGTGACCTCGAAGATGACAGAATGGAAAATGAAAGCATAAAAGAAAGAATGGGGAAAAAATTGAAAAAATCGAAATGGACCTCAGGGATATGATAGATAATATGAAACGTCCGAATATAAGACTCTTTGGTGTCCCAGAAGGGGAAGAAAAGGGTAAAGGTCTAGGAAGAGTATTCAAAGAAATTGTTGGGGAAAACTTCCCAAATCTTCTAAACAACATAAATACACAAATCATAAATGCTCAGCGAACTCCAAATAGAATAAATCCAAATAAACCCACTCTGAGACATATACTGATCACACTATCAAACACAGAAGAGAAGGAGCAAGTTCTGAAAGCAGCAAGAGAAAAGCAATTCACCACATACAAAGGAAACAGCATAAGACTAAGTAGTGACTACTCAGCAGCCACCATGGAGGCAAGAAGGCAGTGGCACGATATATTTAAAATTCTGAGTGAGAAAAATTTCCAGCCAAGAATACTTTATCCAGCAAAGCTCTCCTTCAAATTTGAGGGAGAGCTTAAATTTTTCACAGACAAACAAATGCTGAGAGAATTTGCTAACAAGAGACCTGCCCTACTGGAGATACTCAAAGGAGCCCTACAGACAGAGAAACAAAGAAAGGACAGAGAGACTTGGAGAAAGGTTCAGTACTAAAGAGATTCAGTATGGGTACAATAAAGGATATTAATAGACAGAGGGGGAAAATATGACAAACATAAACCAAAGGATAAGATGGCTGATTCAAGAAATGCCTTCACGGTTATAACGTTGAATGTAAATGGATTAAACTCCCCAATTAAAAGATATAGATTCACAGAATGGATCAAAAAAAATGAACCATCAATATGTTGCATACAAGAGACTCATCTTAGACACAGGGACACAAAGAAACTGAAAGTGAAAGGATGGAAAAAAATATTTCATGCAAGCTACAGCCAAAAGAAAGCAGGTGTAGCAATATTAATCTCAGATAAAATAGACTTCAAATGCAGGGATGTTTTGAGAGACAAAGAAGGCCACTATGTACTAATAAAAGGGGCAATTCAGCAAGAAGAAATAACAATCGTAAATGTCTATGCACCCAATCAAGGTGCCACAAAATACATGAGAGAAACACTGGCTAAACTAAAGGAAGCAATTGATGTTTCCACAATAATTGTGGGAGACTTCAACACATCACTCTCTCCTATAGATAGATCAACCAGACAGAAGACCAATAAGGAAATTGAAAACCTAAACAATCTGATAAATGAATTAGATTTAACAGACATATACAGGACATTACATCCCAAATCACCAGGATACACATACTTTTCTAGTGCTCATGGAACTTTCTCCAGAATAGATCATATGCTGGGACATAAAACAAGCCTCAATAAATTTAAAAAGATTGAAATTATTCAAAGCACATTCTCTGACCACAATGGAATACAATTAGAAGTCAATAACCATCAGAGACTTAGAAAATTCACAAATACCTGGAGGGTAAACAACACACTCCTAAACAATCAGTGGGTTAAAGAAGAAATAGCAAGAGAAATTGCTAAATATATAGAGACGAATGAAAATGAGAGCACAACATACCAAAACCTATGGGATGCAGCAAAAGCAGTGCTAAGGGGGAAATTTATAGCACTAAACGCATATATTAAAAAGGAAGAAAGAGCCAAAATCAAAGAACTAATGGATCAACTGAAGAAGCTAGAAAATGAACAGCAAACCAATCCTAAACCAAGTAGAAGAAAAGAAATAACAAGGATTAAAGCAGAAATAAATGACATAGAGAACAAAAAAACAATAGAGAGGATAAATATCACCAAAAGTTGGTTCTTTGAGAAGATCAACAAGATTGACAAGCCCCTAGCTAGACTGACAAAATCAAAAAGAGAGAAGACCCATATAAACAAAATAATGAATGAAAAAGGTGACATAACTGCAGATCCTGAAGAAATTTAAAAAATTATAAGAGGATACTATGAACAACTGTATGGCAACAAACTGGATAATGTAGAGGAAATGGACAATTTCCTGGAAACATATGAACAACCTAGACTGACCAGAGAAGAAATAGAAGACCTCAACCAACCCATCACAAGCAAAGAGATCCAATCAGTCATCAAAAATCTTCCCACAAATAAATGCCCAGGGCCAGATGGCTTCACAGGGGAATTCTACCAAACTTTCCAGAAAGAACTGACACCAATCTTACTCAAACTCTTTCAAAACATTGAAGAAAATGGAATACTACCTAAGTCATTTTATGAAGCTAACATCAATCTAATACCAAAACCAGGCAAAGATGTTACAAAAAAGGAAAACTACCGGCCAATCTCCATAATGAATATAGATGCAAAAATCCTCAACAAAATACTTGCAAATCGAA
Organism: Choloepus didactylus; assembly: GCF_015220235.1. Classification (NCBI taxonomy): domain Eukaryota; kingdom Metazoa; phylum Chordata; class Mammalia; order Pilosa; family Megalonychidae; genus Choloepus; species Choloepus didactylus. Next base: position 73,767,339 of record NC_051320.1, on the reverse strand, counting down.
TCCAAAGACACATTAAAAAAATCATACACCATGACCAAGTGGGGTTTATTCCAGGCATGCAAGGATGGTTCAACATAAGAAAATCAATCAATGTATTACAACACATTAACAAGTCAAAAGGGAAAAATCAATTGATCATCTCAATAGATGCTGAAAAAGCATTTGACAAAATCCAACATCCCTTTTTGATCAAAACACTTCAAAAGGTAGGAATTGAAGGAAACTTCCTCAACATGATAAAGAGCATATATGAAAAACCCACAGCCAGCATAGTACTCAATGGAGAGAGACTGAAAGCCTTCCCTCTAAGATCAGGAACAAGACAAGGATGCCCGCTATCACCACTGTTATTCAACATTGTGCCGGAAGTGCTAGCCAGGGCAATCCGGCAAGACAAAGAAATAAAAGGCATCCAAATTGGAAAAGAAGAAGTAAAACTGTCATTGTTTGCAGATGATATGATCTTATATCTAGAAAACCCTGAGAAATCGACGATACAGCTACTAGAGCTAATAAACAAATTTAGCAAAGTAGCGGGATACAAGGTTAATGCACATAAGTCAGTAATGTTTCTATATGCTAGAAATGAACAAACTGAAGAGACACTCAAGAAAAAGATACCATTTTCAATAGCAACTAAAAAAATCAAGTACCTAAGAATAAACTTAACCAAAGATGTAAAAGACCTATACAAAGAAAACTACATAACTCTACTAAAAGAAATAGAAGGGGACCTTAAAAGATGGAAAAATATTCCATGTTCATGGATAGGAAGGCTAAATGTCATTAAGATGACAATTCTACCCAAACTCATCTACAGATTCAATGCAATCCCAATCAAAATTCCAACAACCTACTTTGCAGACTTGGAAAAGCTAGTTATCAAATTTATTTGGAAAGGGAAGATGCCTCGAATTGCTAAAGACACTCTAAAAAAGAAAAACGAAGTGGGAGGTCTTACACTCCCTGACTTTGAAGCTTATTATAAAGCCACAGTTGCCAAAACAGCATGGTACTGGCACAAAGATAGACATATAGATCAATGGAATCGAATTGAGAATTCGGAGATAGACCCTCAGATCTATGGCCGACTGATCTTTGATAAGGCCCCCAAAGTCACTGAACTGAGTCATAATGGTCTTTTCAACAAATGGGCCTGGGAGAGTTGGATATCCATATCCAAAAGAATGAAAGAGGACCCCTACCTCACCCCCTACACAAAAATTAACTCAAAATGGACCAAAGATCTCAATATAAAAGAAAGTACCATAAAACTCCTAGAAGATAATGTAGGAAAACATCTTCAAGACCTTGTATTAGGCGGCCACTTCCTAGACTTTACACCCAAAGCACAAGCAACAAAAGAGAAAATAGATAAATGGGAACTCCTCAAGCTTAGAAGTTTCTGCACCTCAAAGGAATTTCTCAAAAAGGTAAAGAGGCAGCCAACTCAATGGGAAAAAATTTTTGGAAACCATGTATCTGACAAAAGACTGATATCTTGCATATATAAAGAAATCCTACAACTCAATGACAATAGTACAGTCGGCCCAATTATAAAATGGGCAAAAGATATGAAAAGACAGTTCTCTGAAGAGGAAATACAAATGGCCAAGAAACACATGAAAAAATGTTCAGCTTCACTAGCTATTAGAGAGATGCAAATTAAGACCACAATGAGATACCATCTAACACCGGTTAGAATGGCTGCCATTAAACAAACAGGAAACTACAAATGCTGGAGGGGATGTGGAGAAATTGGAACTCTTATTCACTGTTGGTGGGACTGTATAATGGTTCAGCCACTCTGGAAGTCAGTCTGGCAGTTCCTTAGAAAACTAGATATAGAGTTACCATTCGACCCAGCGATTGCACTTCTCGGTATATACCCGGAAGATCGGAAAGCAGTGACACGAACAGATATCTGCACGCCAATGTTCATAGCAGCATTATTCACAATTGCCAAAAGATGCAAACAACCCAAATGTCCTTCAACAGATGAGTGGATAAATAAAATGTGGTATATACACACGATGGAATACTACGCGGCAGTAAGAAGGAACGATCTCGTGAAACATATGACAACATGGATGAACCTTGAGGACATAATGCTAAGCGAAATAAGCCAGGCACAAAAGAGAAATATTATATGCTACCACTAATGTGAACTTTGAAAAATATAAAACAAATGGCTTATAATGTAGAATGTAGGGGAACTAGCAATAGAGAGCAATTAAGGAAGGGGGAACAATAATCCAAGAAGAACAGATAAGCCATTTAACGTTCTGGGGATGCCCAGGAATGACTATGGTCTGTTAATTTCTGATGGATATAGTAGGAGCAAGTTCACAGAAATGTTGCTATATTAAGTAACTTTCTTGGGGTAAAGTAGGAACATGTTGGAAATTAAGCAGTTATCTTAGGTTAGTTGTCTTTTTCTTACTCCCTTGTTATGGTCTCTTTAAAATGTTCTTTTATTGTATGTTTGTTTTCTTTTTAACTTTTTTTTCATACAGTTGATTTAAAAAAGAAGGGAAAGTTAAAAAAAAAAAAAGAAAGAAAAAAGACAAACAAGGGAAAAAAAAAAAAAGATGTAGTGCCCCCTTGAGGAGCCTGTGGAGAATGCAGGGGTGTTCGCCTACCCCACCTCCATGGTTGCTAACATGACCACAGACATAGGGGACTGGTGGTTTGATGGGTTGAGCCCTCTATCACAGGTTTTACCCTTGGGAAGACGGTTGCTGCAAAGGAGAGGCTAGGCCTCCCTATGGTTGTGCCTAAGAGCCTCCTCCCTAATGCCTCTTTGTTGCGCAGATGTGGCCCTGTCTCTCTAGCTAAGCCAACTTGAAAGGTGAAATCACTGCCCTCCCCCCTACGTGGGATCAGACACCCAGGGGAGTGAATCTCCCTGGCAACGTGGAATATGACTCCCGGGGAGGAATGTAGACGTGGCATCGTGGGACGGAGCACATCTTCTTGACCAAAAGGGGGATGTGAAAGGAAATGAAATAAGCTTCAGTGGCAGAGAGAATCCAAAAGGAGCCGAGAGGTCACTCTGGTGGGCACTCTTACGCACACTTTAGACAACCCTTTTTAGGTTCTAAAGAATTGGGGTAGCTGGTGGTGGATACCTGAAACTATCAAACTACAACCCAGAACCCATGAATCTCGAAGACAGTTGTATAATAATGTAGCTTATGAGGGGTGACAAGGGGATTGGGAAAGCCATAAGGACCACACTCCACTTTGTCTAGTTTATGGATGGATGAGTAGAAAAATAGGGGAAGGAAACAAACAGACAAAGGTACCCAGTGTTCTTTTTTACTTCAATTGCTCTTTTTCACTCTAATTATTATTCTTGTTATTCTTGTGTGTGTGCTAATGAAGGTGTCAGGGATTGATTTGGGTGATGAATGTACAACTATGTAATGGTACTGTGAACAATTGAAAGTACGATTTGTTTTGTATGACTGCGTGGTATATGAATATATCTCAATAAAATGAAGATTTAAAAAAAAAAAAAAGACATAATGCTGAGCAAAATAAGCCAGGCACAAAAAGAGAGATATTGTATGTTACCACTAATGTGAATTCTGTGAAAAATGTACAATGTTTTATACTGTAGAATGTAGGGGACCTAGAGATACCAATTAGTGGAGGGGGAATGATAATCTAATAAGAACAGATAAACTATGGAGGGTAATCTCAATGTTATGGGAATGCTCAGGAATGATTATGGTTTGTAAACTTTCTTGGATATAGTAAGATCATGTTGGAAGCAATAGAGTTATTTTAGGTTTTTTTTTTCTCTTATTCCTTTGTTTTCTTAGGGGTTGTTAATTTTCTTGGGGTATGGTAGGAACATGTTGGAAGCAATGTAGTTATTTTAGATTATTTGTTTTTCTTACTCCTCTGTTTGGACATGGTTTATTAATTTTCTTGGGGTATGGTAGGAACATATTGGAAGCAAAGTAGGTATTTTAGGTTATTTGTTTTCCTTAATCCATTGCTTTGTTTGAAATGTTGTGGGGTTTTTTTGGTTGTTGTTTGCCTGTTTGTTTTTAATTTTTTGATAAACAAAGTTAAAAAATTGAAAAAAAATCAGTAGAAAAATGGGAGTAAAAACTAAATGACAAATAGGGTGGGATGGGGGGATGGTTTGGGTATTCTCTTTTCACTTTTATTTTTTATTCTTATTCTGATTCTTTCTGATGTAAGGAAAATGTTCAGAAATAGATTGTGGTGATGAACGCATAACTATATGATCATACTATAAACAGTTGATTGTATACCATGGATGACTGTATGGTTTGTGAATATATTTCAATAAAACTGAATTAAAAAAAAATAAAAATACTAATTAATAAAAAAATAAAAAAAAATAAAAATACTAATTAATAAAAAAAAAAATAGAAGTAAAAAAGAGCATTCCAAACATCCCCCTTTCTGCCCCCCACCATTCATCTACACTTGTCCTCATTTTCCCTTTACATTGGGTAAAGGAAGTCTGAGCCACAACGTCCTCACAATGACATGGTCACACCATATAAGTTATATAGTCGCACAGTTGTCTTCAAGAATCCAGGATTCTGTTCAACAGTTTCAGATATTTCCTTCTATCTATCCTAGTAAACTAAAAACTAAAAAGGTGTATCTATATAATCCATAAGAGTTACCTCCAGAATGACCTCTCGACTCCGTTTGAAGTCTCTCAGCCACTGAAACTTTATTTTGTTTCGTATCTCTTCCCCCTTTTGGTCCAGAAGGCTTTCTCAGTCCCAGGAGTCATGTCCCATGTTGCCAGGGAGATTTACACCCCTGGGAGTCATGTTCCATGTAGCGGGGAGGGCAGTGAGTTTACCTGCAGAGTTGGCTTAGAGAGAGAGAGGCCACATCTGACTAACAAAAGAGGTTCTCTGGGGGTGACTCTTAGGCACAATTGTAAGTAGGCTTAGCTTCTCCATTGCAGTAACACGCTTCATAAGGGCAAGCATCAATATTGAGGGCTCAGCCTACTAAACTGGTACTCCCCAATGCTTGCAAGAGTATCAGGAATTCCCCAGCTGGGGAATTTTAATATTTTCACATTTTCCCCCAGTACCTCAAGGGGGCTTTGCAAATATTTTTTATTCTCTGCCCAAATTACTCTGGGATGTACTGGGGCTTCACAATAACCTGTTCAAACCAACCAGATCTCACTCCCTATTCAAGGTGCCATGTAATTATTGTGTTTGAATAAACTGATCATACAAGTTAAATTATATAGTGTGCTACAGAAAATATAGATTTTCCACCAAATAAACCTCTCTTCTTTTGATCCCACACAGAAGCTGAAGTTTTAAAACACAGTTAATATCATCCTCTACTCTTTAATCTGATCTATCCCAGTCTCAACCAAGTCTGTTTCATTCATATTGCCAATCAAAATCTGATCTCCTTTTCAGCCTCTTTAACAACGGCTGCATGAGGCAATGCTGACACTCACAGCTGCCAAACTCTGGCTCCAAGTCCCAGGTGCCACACAGACACCTGAAGATCCAGGGACTGACTAGGTCACACACAAACAGCTCAGCATCTCAGAATTTAGAAAGAACTGTTACAGCTCATGAATAGATGTGACTGCTGTAAGAGCTTACAATCTAGGAACCTTTACATAGCTTTCCTCTGATAACCCATGCTCCCAGATTCAATTCTCAGAGTTTGCACATTACTGTTAGTCCATATTAGTGAAGCATTATAATGTTTGTCTTATCATTTCTGGCTTATTTCACTCAACATACTGTCCTCAAGGCCCATTCCCCTGGTTGCATACCTCGCAACTTCATTCCTTCTTGCCACAGCTCAATATTCCATTGTATTTATACACCACAGTTCACCATTCGGTTTATCAGTGATGTGCCACCTCCATCCATTGCAAATCGTGATTACTGCTGCAACAAACACCAGTGTACAGAGGTCCAATCATGTCCCTGCTCTCAGTTCCTCCAAGTATACAACAAACAACAGGGTTGCAGGAGCATATGGCATACTCAGCTTCCTTGTGGAACCACTACACTGCCCTCCAGATGGGCCACACAGTTCTACTTCCCCACTAACAGTGAATAGGTACATCCCTCTCTCCACATTCTCTCCAGCACTTGTATCCCTCAGTTTATTTTTTAAACAGTTTTATTCACACACCATACATGCATCCTAAGTAAACAATCAACGATTCCCATTATAATCACATAGCTGTGTATTTACCACCACAATCTATATGAGGACATTTCCATTTCTTCTGCAGTGAAAGAGGAAGAGTAGAAAAAAAAAAAGAAAAATGATAGAAGAAAAAATTAAAATATAATACAATGAAAAGGTCATACAACAACAACAACAACAACAACAACAACACTCCCTTATACCCCCCACTTATAGACATTTAGCTTTGGTATATGCCTTTGCTACAATTAATGGAAGCACATTACAATGACATGGTTAACTATAGACTCTAGTTTGCATTGATTGCATTTTTCCCCTATACCATCCAGTTTTCAACCCCTTGCAATTTTGACCTTCATTTGTTCTCCTTCGTGTAAAATCATTCTTCTGTTAGTATACTTAATCACCATAATTTACCACTCTAGGCTTCACTAAGTTATACAATTCCAGTCTTTATCCTCTATCTTTCTTTCTGGTATCTTACATGCCCCTAGACTTCTCTTTCAACCATACTCACAACCATCTTTGTTTAGAGATTTACAGTATTGTGCTACCATCACATGGTATTGTGCTGTCTATTTCTGGATCTATACAATCAATCTTGTTGAGCATTCTGTACTCCTTCAGCATCAGATGCCTGATTTCTACCCTCTTTGTATCTTATGATAACCTGTGATCTCAACTTTAACTTTCAAGGTTTTCTCATCAATATTAGTGCATATTAGTGAGACCATACAGTATTTGTCCCTTTGTTTCTGGCTAATTTCACTCAACATATTATCTACTGTCTACCATTTTTTCTTTTGGACTTTATGCATCATATCTTATTTTATTTTTATTTGTTTTTTCTCTCTCTCTCTGTTTTTACCCTTACTGATAGTCTTTATTTTTACACTCTTCTCTGAACCTCTCTCTCCTTTCTTTTCCTCTCTGCCTGTAGTGCTCCCTTTAGTGTTTCTTGTAGAGCAGGTATTTTGTTCACAAACTCTCTTTTGTTCACAAACTCTGTTTGCCTGAAAATATTTTAAACTCTCCCTTATTTTTGAAGGAAGTTGTGCCAGATATAGAATTCTTAGTTGGCAGTTTCTCTCTTTCAATATCTTAAATATATCATATCACTGCCTTCTTGCCTCCATGGTTTATACTGAGAAATCTGTACCTAGTCTTATTGAGCTTCCCTTGAATGTGATGGATTGCTTTTTTCTTGCTGCTTTCAGAATTCTCTCTTTGGCTTTAACATTTGATAATCTGCATATTAAGTGTCTTGGAGTAGGTCTATTTGGATCTATTCTGTTTGGGGTACGCTGTGCTTCTTGGATCTTAAATCTTATGTCGTTCATAAGAGATGGGAAATTTTCAGTAATTATTATCTCCATTGTTCTTTCAGCCCCTTTTCCCTTCTCTTCTGGGACATCCATGACATGTATATTCATGTGCTTCATGTCATTTAACATTTGATAATCTGAATATTAAGTGTCTTGGAGTAGGTCTATTTGGATCTATTCTGTTTGGGGTATGCTGTGCTTCTTGGATCTTAAATCTTATGTCGTTCATAAGAGATGGGAAATTTTCAGTGATTATTATCTCCATTGTTCTTTCAGCCCCTTTTCCCTTCTCTTCTGGGACATCCATGACATGTATATTCATGTGCTTCATGTTGTCATTCAATACCCTAAGATGCTGCTCATATTTTTCCATTCTTTTTCCTATCTGTTCTTTTGTGTGTAGGATTTCAGATGTCCTGTCCTCCTGTTCATGAATGCTTTCTTCTGCCTCTTGAGATCTGCTTTTGTATGTCTCCATTTGTTTTTCATCTGTTCTATTGTGCCTTTCATTCCCATAAGTTCTGCAGTTTGTTTTTTCAAGCTTATGAATTCTTCTTTATGGTCACCCAGTGTCTTCTTCCTATCTCTTTTGCCACATTTTCCCTCAGCTCATTGATTTGATTTAGAAGATTTGTTTGAACATCTTCAGTTAGTTTTTCAACTCCTGTATCTCATTTGAAGTGTAAGTTTGTTCCTTTGACTGGGCCATATCTTTGTTTATCCTAGTGTGAATTGTGATTTTTTGTTGTCTAGACATCTTGTTTCCTTGATTACCCCAATCATACTTTACCAGACCAGATGGGCCAAGGTCTCAGGAGGAGGTTGTACTCAGTATCAAGTTTCCCTGAGGATGAGACCCAGAAGGTTGTCAGACTTTCCTGTGAGGCTTCCAGATGCTATGCTTTTCCCATCCTGCCCAGCAGGTGGCGCTTGTTATCCCACAGCTTCCCACCTGTGTAAAGAGGTGTGGTGCCTTTAATTCTCAGCAGACCCTATCTGGACCAGGGGCCAAAGTTGTCAGAGGCCAAGCTTAAGTTGCTTCTGTCTCCCCCCACCCTCCCCAGTCCATAGGGTCTGAATTTTCTGAGGTAGGGCAACCACTTGAGCTGGCCCAACCCCCCACCCTTTTCTTAGGAAAGACATGGCTTTAGAGAATTATTTCCTACACTTGACTTTTTCCTTTGTCTCTTTGGCTCTCTTAACTCCACCCTTGCCTGGGTCAGTGCTGACAATTGAAAATGCCCAAGACTTTCTCTAATGAGATACTTAGAATGAGAGGAAAAAAAGGAAAAAAGAAAGAAATCCCCTTTTCAGAGCCAGTCCCCAACCCCCCAGTTTTGCCAGTCAACTGGAGTTGGTACCCTGTTCTCTGTGCCCCCTTTCTTGGGACACAGCCATTTTCCAGTATTCTGAGCTCAGCTATCTCCAAAAGCCTCTGTTTTTATTTATTTATTATTATTATTATTTCCATCAGTCCTGCCTCCTCTCTGCTGGGAGAGACCTCAGGGTTCCTTTACTGCTTGCTCTGGGTTTATCTGTGCTTATAGCTTGTATTCAGTAGTCCAAATTTGTTAATTAAAACCACAATTGGAGCTTGGTTGAGCTACATTCCCTTGCTCTGGCAGGGAATGCTTCTTTCTCCCATCACAAAGTTTTGCAGCTCAGCCTGCCATGCCCGTGGGGGAGGGGCACCAGCTCTGCACTTTGGGGAGCTTTATTTACAGTTTAATGCTGTGATCTCAGCTGTTCCATCCATTCCAGACTGGTGTTTGATGTGTGTTCAGGAGCAAATGTGAATATATTTCATTAAAATTGCATTAAAAAATTCAAAGGTAAGAGCACTCAAAACTGCATCACTATTTGTATTCCCACTGCTATTTTTTTTAAATAAACTATGTCTGGTACTATAGGCATTTCAGAATTTCTTAGCAAAGGTCTTATACTTTATACCAGAAAGTCATGGTGACCATTCATTTTTACATCCGGAAACACCTCTGCATAAAGCCAAGAAACTTAATTAAGCAAACCTAATCTTGTCTTAAGAATAAACACACATTAATACATCATTAATACATTTTTATTTGTTTTTTTTTCTTTTCTTAGTTCTGAGCATAAAAGAAGTTTTAGCATCTGTCTTTAAAGCTAGATTTAAACCTGTGTCTCCAGACCTCTAGCTTTGTGAACTGCCAATAGAGGTCCATGAAGAAGAGTTTCTATTGGTGAATTGATTTTGAAATACTGGGAGAGGTACAATTAGAGTTTTCTTTTCTCCAAGACTTCTCCAAGCCTTTAGCATGCTATGCCATGCACTGTGAATTCTTGAGGGCAGGATTCAGCATGTAGTATTTCTCAAACTTATTTGACCATGGAACCCCTACTGTTTACCAAGGACATCTTGTAAGACTAGTTTTCTATGGAACACATTTTTGGAAGTGTGAATTAATGAAGATGCATATGGTTTCTGTGTGGGAAATGTGAGCACTAAACATGGCCCCCATATTGGAAGGGTGCATCCATGAGTGAAAACTCAAAGGCACCTCTCTTAATTTGGCAGGGCTGCTATGACAAATACTACAGAATGGGTTGGTTTAAACAACAGGGATTTATTGTCTCACAGTTTTGGAGGCCACATGTCCAACATCAAGGTTTTGATAGGCCATGTTTTCACCAAAGTCTGTAGCCTTCTGGTGGTGGCTCAGTCTCTGCTTCTGTCACATGGAGATCTGTCTATTTCTGTCCCTTCCTCTGGGTTCTACTTCCATGTCCAATTTCCTTTGCTTCTAAGGACTTCAGCCATATTGGTGTAAGTCCCACCCTCATTCAGTTTGACCACACCTTAAAATAACATCTCAGAGATTCTAATGGTTTCCCACCTGCAACACTGGGGATTAGGACTTGAGCATGTCTCTTGTAGGGGATGTGATTCCATCCCCAACAGCACCCAAGATCCTCAGGAGGCAGGTTTGGAACGTGAGCCCAGAGAAAGCCAAGTGAAAAAGTCCTTTCTTACAAGCTATGAGAGAGATTGGCAGGCTCTCAGATTCCATATGTTAATTTAAATCAAAATAGGTGTGAAGTCCAAAAGATTGGAGGACATTACACAATTTTTACCAGATCAGGATGGATTCCACTTTTAATTCTTATTTTTCTAGCAGAAATTAAGTACAACTCATTTCACTAAAAGTCCACTTGATGACAGCTAAAGGACATGCAACTTCAGTGCCTATTTAGACAGATTGCTATTCAGACAGATGCCATATGGGGATCTTTCTGTATGCCTCTAGGTGTAAGTGATCAGAGTGACCAGGGTGATTGCCAATTCTGAGTGGCTGCTGGCTTCTGGTGCCACACCTCGGTCTGAGTGGAAGATAAGTCCTGATCTTCAGCCCTTCTAATCCCAAAATAGTGACTTCATACCTTTCAATTCCCTATAAGTAACGGGACTACCTACTTAAATAGTTGTTTTGAAAATAGGTTCATTTATTGGCTTAATGGCTTAGGATGCATTCTTTGAAAATCCAGCCTTCAGGCCCAATCAGCAGATGAAATATGTCTGGCTTGACCACTGCAGGAATTGATTCAAGAAGGCTCTTTCTTGCTTCATGGTATTCTGCCGAATAGGAATTAAAATGCAAAAATGTTTTCCTTAGCAATTTTGACTGAGAACTTTTCCTCCACTAAAGTGGACATTGCTGAGGCCAGTTCAAAGAAAACTTTAGTTTAAAAAAAAAAAAGAAAGACTTTTCAAAAAGGTGCTATTTTGAAACAAATCATATATATCATTTTGTAGGAAATGGAATGAAAATCATGAGGTACAAAGATAGTCGGGTCAGGTAAACTTGGGCAAGGCTCCTCATTGCTTTGGGTCCATTTCTTTCTCTATAAAAAGAGAGTGGGATTGGATTGTCTAGAAAGCACTTCCTGGCCAGATGTCCTCTATGATGGAAGCTGTAGGACTTGAGCCCCCTTCTCCTTGTAGCTCCTATTGGGACCAGAGAAAGATGGAGCCTGATCTTCAAACTGTGAAGCAGGTCTCTGAAGTCCCTCCTCTGCCACTTCTGCATTGTATCCCATCTCCTCTGGGATTGTCCTCTGCTTTGCTTCTCAATCCAGTTAATCCATAATGTTGAGTGTACACAAGCATAGAGAGCATAAACATCAGGATGATGTGAGTTGCAAGTTAAAGAAAACCAATTCAAACTGGTTTTAAAACAGTAACAAAAAAAGGAGAGAGATTTTATTGTCACCCGTAACTAAAAAGTACAAGAGTAGGTTTCCTTCAGGCACAGCTGTATCCAGTGCTGAAATATCTTCAGACACCTGTCTTTTTTTCTTTCTCTTGGCTCTTCTATCCTCTGGTATTTCTGCATTCTCAAGCAAGTTTTCCCTTCTTGGTAGTAAAATGGCCACCAGTAGTTCGAGGTTACATTCCATCAGCTTAGCAACCCCAGTGGAGAGTGTGTATATTTCTTGTTAAGTCTCAGGATTCACTTAACATTCCCCAAACAAGTGGCAGGAGACACGGCAGTGAGCAAGACTGGTGACACCCCTGCCTTTTCAGGTTGGCCCCTCCCTGGAGTAACTTGGGGTTGAGTGTCTATCCCTGAAACAATTGCTTTGTTCAGTGGGAAGGTGTGCCAGTTTGAATGTATTGTGTCCCCCAAATGCCATTATCTTTGTGGTCTTGTGGAGCAGAGATTTGCCTGGAATGTGCTCCACCCAGCTGTGGGTGATGATTTTGATGAGATGTTCCCATGGAGGCGTGGCCCCACCCATTCAGGGTGGGCCTTGATCAGTGGAGCTATATAAATGAGCTGACTCAGAGAAAGGGAACGGAGTGCAGCTGGGAGTGATGTTTTTAAGAGGAGCAAGCTTGCTAGAGAGGAACGTCCTGGGAGAAAGCCATTTTGAGGCCGGAGCTTTGGAGCAGACGCCAGCTGCCTTCCCAGCTAACAGAGGTTTTCCGGACGCCATTGGCCATCCTCCAGTGAAGGTACCTGATTGCTGAGGTGTTACCTTGGACACTTTGTGGCCTTAAGACTGTAACTGTGTAGTGAAATAAACCCCCGTTTTATAAAAGCCTATCCGTCTCTGGTGTTTTGCATTCTGCAGCATTGGCAAACTAGAACAGATTTGGTACTGAGAGTGGGGTGCTTTTGCTGCTGAGTCTGCAAATACCAAACATGTTGGAATGGCTTTTCAAATGGATAAGGGGAAGATTCTGGAAGAATTGTGAGGAGCTTGATAGAAAAGGCCAAAACTGCTTTAAAGAGACTGTTTATGGAAATATGGAGTCTAAAGATACTTCTGATGAGGACTTGAGCAGAAATGATGAATGTGTTGTTGCAAACTGGAAGAAAGGCGATCCTTGTTTGAAAGTGGCACAGAATTTGGCAAAATTGAGTCCTGGTGTCAGATGGAAGAATCTGAAAGCGCAATCTGGAATACTTAGCTGAGGAGTTCTCCATACTACATGTGGAGGAGGTACCCTGGCTTCTCCTTGCAGCTTATAGTAAAATGAGAGTGGAAAGAGATGAACTTAGAACTGAACACTTGGGTTCAAAGAGACCAGAAGCTGATCGCTTGGAAAATTACAAGCTTCCAGGGGGTGGAATCCCTGAAGCTATAGCCCAACATGAGGATGTAACCAAACACGGAACCCAGCCGCCATTTCAGTACAAGCCAAGATTGGAGATGGAATTATCCAGAAAGGATTTGTGGAAAGTCCTATTGTCTAATGGCTTTGACCCCTGTGTGCTTCATGCAAAGCCAACAGAATTTTTGCAAGATCTTTATAGACAGAGCCATTGCTGGTCTGGACTGGAGGAGACAGACAAGGAAAAAATTAAAGGAAAAGTCTCTTCAAAGACAGAGCCATGGAGGTTGAGGTCTGGAGTCAAGAGGTCTCGGGCTGGGAGAGCGGAGCAGCCCACACGCATGGAAAGGGTGAGTTTGCCCTTGAGGTCGAGGGCGGGCTTTCCACCTCGATGCTCTGGAAGAGTTTTGCCACCTGAGGTCCCAAAGAGGGCGGAGCACATTCCCAGGGAATTGGGGAGAGCCTGGCTGCCACCACACTGTTCTGAAGGGGTTGAGCGTGTGCCCCGGAGATGGAAAGGAATCCAGGAGTTGCCCCAATGTTTGAGGAGGGTGGGGCCAAGAAGGTGGTCTCCCCAATGTGTGGATATGTTGGAGCACTCACCTAAGCATTTGGAAAGGAAAGGGCTGCCAAAAAGGTCCTTAAGAAGGGTTAGGCTCCCGCTCTCTCAAGCCCCACAGATGCAACATTATTCTGTAAATGACTCTGAGACTTTGAAATCTATTGGAGTCTGTCCTGCGGGTTTTAGGAACTGTTTTGGTCCTGTTAACCCTGTTTTTCTTACTGTTTCTCTTTATGGCAATGGAAATGTTTATCCTATGAATGTCTCTCCTTTGTATATTGGGAGCACATAACTTGTTCTAAGTTCACAGATCCACAGCTAAAGAAAAATTATGCCTTGGGACTGACCATGCCTAAATTGATTTTGATGGGATTTTGTGCTTAACTATTGTTACTGAAATGATGTAAGTTTTTTGTGATATTGTGATGGAATGAATGTATTTTGCATTTGGAAAGATGATGTCATTTTGGGGTCCAGGGGGTGGAATGTGCCGGTTTGAATGTATTGTGTCCCCGAAACGCCATTATCTTTGTAGTTTTGTGGGGCAAAGATTTGCTTGGAATGTGCCCCACCCAGCTGTGGGTGATGATTTTGATGAGATGTTCCCATGGAGGCATGGCCCCACCCATTCAGGGTGGGCCTTGATCAGTGGAGCTATATAAATGAGCTGACTCAGAGAGAGGGAACCGAGTGCAGCTGGGAGTGATGTTTTTAAGAGGAGCAAGCTTGCTAGAGAGGAACGTCCTGGGAGAAAGCCGTTTTGAGGCTGGAGCTTTGGAGCAGACGCCAGCTGCCTTCCCAGCTAACAGAGGTTTTCCGGATGCCATTGGCCATCCTCTGGTGAAGGTACCCAATTGCTGGGGTGTTACCTTGGACGCTTTGTGGCCTTAAGACTGTAACTGTGTAGTGAAATAAACCCCCGTTTTATAAAAGCCTATCCGTCTCTGGTGTTTTGCATTCTGCAGCATTGGCAAACTAGAACAGAAGGGGAATGCTTTTTAGCCAGTCTTATGCTTAGGGTGTCCTCCTGTTTCCATACAGAGAAGCTATTTTGGAGCACAGCTCTCCCTTACCCCAAAGTCCCACTAAGTGACACACTATTTCTCTCTTCATCATAGGCTAGTATTAAATGGGGTAGCCTAACAAGCTTCTCCAGCTTGGGCAGTACTGATAATAATAATGATAACAAATGCTTATTGAACATTTTTGCATGCATTAATTCATATAATCTTCACAACAAGCCATGGGTTACATAGTATTTATGATGCCCATTTTAAGGGATGAACAAACTGAGGTACAGAGTGGCAGGCAATACTCTGTCATGCCTGAGGTATAGGGAACTGGGGAGCTGGGACTTATTAAGGACTCCTGGCAGTTATTATTCCTCTCCAGGACCCACCTCCCATTTGATTCCTTCCCCAAAGCAAGGGGAAAATGTGATCTATGGAGGGTTGAAGAGGAAAATAAGGCTGTCCCCTATATGGAGCATCTTTGCAAGGGCAATCCCCAGGAGATGTATTTCACTTTATGTAATAAGTAGATTTCTGAAATATGTTTGAAAATCTTCCTTGTACAAATGAATTCTCTGTTCCCCTTGCCATGTTTGATAAAACATACAATGAGTGATGTAGGCTCTTATGCTGTACTAGAGTTTATTTACAGGGATGATGACTTAAAATAATCAGGCATTGGTTGGGGCTTGAAAATATATGTGATAGTGGTTTATGTTCTGAGAGGTGATTATTAAAAATGGGACCTCCCTATAGGTTATCTACCTCCCCCTAATTGAGAAGTTGACTCCTTCTCTTATCACTGCCGTGCTTATGTTCTTATAGAACCAACTACCCTCTAATTTACTTGAAAGGAATAGTATTGCTTTGTGACATTTTTTGGTGGATTTTTAAAAATTTTTCTCTACCAAGAAACATACCAACTTCTTCCTAGCCTGTTTGTAAAGGTCACTAATATCCCTGTGATGTTTTTACTAGGGTAAACTTGATCTGAAGATTAATAAATGTTGTGCTATTCCTATCTTGGTTTTGTGAACCCAGGTGACAACTTTGTGTTGAAGTGGCCAATTACTGAGACTCTCTACCAGTTAGCAACAGAAAACTGAGGAGAAATAGATTGTGATATGCTCACTGGCTTTGACCTACTCTTTGAAATGATGTTTCCAGCACTGATTTTCATATGGTTGTTGATACAGTCGACCATTTGGATGTTCAGAAGCCAACTTCCAAACGTAAAGTTCTAACCCAAATGAGTAATCATCTTGTAATAGGTACATTAAAGTACTTTTTTCCTTACTAAAACTTTTAGAGGAGGCATACAAAATGTTTTCAGGAAGAACTTATGGTTCTCAATTGGTTAGAAAAATGAAAGATACACCCACTACTCCTTTAATAGAGTTGATGCTCCTCAAAGCTCTGTAAACAGAAGACAAAATGCCATCATCAAGTCATCAGTTGCAAAGACTGTCATTTTCTGGGTAGAGTTGTGGATTTGTTATGTTTGATATTCATTTGTAGCTTCCTTCAGAGTAGGAAAGATTTTCAAATCATGAAACATGAGGCAAGTATCAACCAAATGTAAAAATCAAAGACCCTTCATAGTTGCAGGCATGTAGAAGCCCATGCATGGCAAGTAGACCACTACAAAGGAGGATGTGCTTGAAGACAGAGGTAGGCAGCTTTGTCAACTTTTCTCTGCCTTCTCCTCCCACCACCCCAATCTGCCATTGAAATGTGCCGGAGAATTTAAGTCATAATCTGTGACCAACCTATGTGCAGCGTCTAAGCCATTTTCCCCATTTCCATTTAGCAGAGGCTTCTGTGTGCAACAATTTCCTCTCCTCACCAAGATCCTTCCCTGCCATCCTCATTTACATGGTCTCACACCTTGCATGCTCCTTCCTCTAACAGTCTCTCTAAACCTACAGCTCTATTGGCAAGAAAACTGAAACGTATTCCTTAAGATCTTTAATGGGAAGCCTGTGGCTGCACAAGAGGGAACTCCACATTTCTTTTATTATTATTTGTCACAACAGCTACTGTTTCTGTGAACCCTTCCTGTGTACAGGCACTGTAGTAAACATTTTTGAATGTCATTTCATAAGCTTTTCACTATAACCCTACAAGGTAGGTGTCATTGCTTCCTTTTACAGATGAGGCAGAGTTTCAGATAAATTAAATAATTTGTCCAAAGCACTTTAAGACTAGGTCTGTATTCTCAACCATAATGCTAAACTTAAATTCGAGACCAGCAGTTTTCATCCAGAATCCATTGTACCTCACAGAAGCAAATTGGAAAATATTTTCTTGATGGGATCTCAGTCTCTCTCTCTCTCTCTCTCTGCTTGTTTGTTTTCTTAAAACAAATTTTCATTTACAGTAGTTTTAGATTTACAGAGATGTCACAAAGATAGCACAGAGGGTTTGCGTGTGTCCTGTACCAATTTCCCGTATTGTTAACATCTCCTATTTGTGCGAATACATTTGTCACAAGTGATGAACAATGTTGCTTCACTAAAATCCATACTTCGTTTGTATTTCTTTCAATTTTGCCTAATGTCCTTTTCTGTCCCAGGATCCCATCAGGACAGCATGTTACATTTAGTCATCATGGTTCCTTTGGGCACCTCTGGCCTTGAAAGTTTCTCACCCTTTCCTTACTTTTGATGACCTTGGTGGTTTGAGGTGTGCTCATCAGGTATTTTGTGGAATGTCCCACCATGTGTATTTGTCCAATGGTTTTCCCTGAGATCTTTTTTGTCTGTTAAGCCAATGCATGGTTGCTTCATCAGGAGAATTTCTGGAATAAGCTTTGTAATGCCAGAGCCCAGGCATGCAAATGAGGACTGCAATTCTTCTCTGTGACTCCAGGTCAGCATTAAATGAGCCATTTAGGGAAAATGTGCATTTGCACGGCAAGGACAATGACATTATTGTGGCTACATGAATAGAAAGATACATTTCATATCATAAGAAATTCTTCACCTTAGAAACCACACACACACATACACACACACACACACAAACACACACCATGTATTTATAAGAAAGTTAGAAGTCATTTTCAGAATGATATGGTGGGTGAAGCCCTGGGTTCAGTTAATGATAAAACTGTCATTGTAAATAGTATGTTCATGGCCAACAAAAACAGATGTCCATGTAACAATTTGGAGCCATCCAATGCATAAAGCAATTTGTAGATAATCTCCTAAGCAGATATAGCATCAAAATGTAGTCATTGTCAATTAGATGTACATCCAGGCTGTACGTCTAATTGTCCAGTTAATTTCCAGGAGGTCTCAAGAGCTGCTAAACATGGTTTTAAATGGAACCCTTGATACTAATGTTGCTAAACAAAAGAACAGATTCCTCTGCTTGTGCAAGGCACACAGAGTTCAATGTGCTGCTTTCTGTATGCAAAATCAGGTACCCCATCAAGCTGTTGTTGACTCCATCTGAATTGTTAATATAATGGAATGATAATGTATCAGCTTCAGTCAAGGAATTGGCAACTAAAGCTAGTATAAAGAAAGACATCTTTTGCCAAGATTGAAATATTGGAGACATGGAGATGAGACCTAACTATCCAATACTATCATAGGAAAAAACCTTATAAATAGAAACTCTTTATGATGGTCACTTTATTAAACACTCCTGATTTTTGTGCATTTGGGTGGGATGAAAAGGCCCTCTCCAGCTTCTTCCTCAGCTTATGGCTATCAGGGGATTCTGTTTCAAATTGTGGTGTCTAGCTGAAAGCTCCTCTCAAGTCTACCAGTGGGCCATGCTCATTGTTTTCCACTTTGATAATTACAAATATAAATATCAACTCCAATTTCTTTTTAAAAGAAGAAAGAATATTTATTGGAATAAATAGACATGATTCATTACAACAAAATATGATACTTGCAAACAGTGATTAAGGTGATTTTTCTAAACACCCCATGGGCAGCTGGGGGCACATGTATACAATTCTTCCTTGCCACTGCTGCCCAGTGGCCCGTGGCTCCAGGTAAATTCATAATCTTGGAACACAACCAGAGAAGGAACCAGAAGAAGTGTGGGTGTTTTATGGTTGAGCACATCAGGGTTTTATTCTGAACTAAGGGTTCTGAATATTTTTTATGGGACTTGGATGCTGAAGTCCCTCATTGTTTAGAAACCTGCACCACATCAGAAGTTGGAATTTGTCTGTTATTGATTGCAGCTGTGTCCTTGCTTAGCAAAGGAAGATGAGTGTAGAAAGCAAATGTTGTCCCATTTGGCAAGGACACATTCCAGGTGAACAATAATCAGGAAAGATGCCTGGAGGCAAGATTACAGGCTATGGAGACAAAACTGACAGTCCCAGGATAAATATTAAGTGCCTTATCTTGAAAGGGAACCTCCCTGTATCAGAAGTCTTGAGAACCAAAAGCAGCTCCCCTGTGCACTCAGGGAGGTACCCCTTATTTATTACTTACTAGGACCCAGGGCAAGTGTGTGCATTCGTTGTGTGTCTCTCTATGTGTATATGTGTGTGTGCTAGTATTACTGCTCTCAACGAGCTTGACTAACTGGTACAAACACCTGTGTTTCAGAAGCTGTCTGTATTTCATATCTATCTCCCAATACTATCTCTCTTGACAGAAAAGGCAAATAATACCGGTTTCTTTCTCCTCTACCCTCTTCCACCCTAGAGCTCCTCCACATCGGAATTGGGTCTGTCGAATATCTGGGGATTAACCTTGAAGGTGTTAACTGCTCAGAAAGCCCCTAAAAATTCCCGATGTGATGATCTGTCCTTTTGCAGAGACAAAAATTTGGATTTCTTTCCACAAGGTTTGACTTAATTATCTCCTGAGTGAACTTAGCCAATGTAGCAAGCACATCATGAGCACTCTAAGAGGGAATAATGATTATATTTCTTTCTTAAAAACAAAAAGTCCTGAATTATGTGCTCTTTGCTAGTTGTAGGAATGACAGTGTAAAGAAAGTTAAGAGGACTCTGGGTTAAATATGGGAAACTTTACATGAGTATGTATCTTCTCTCCTGTTTGAAATATCACTAAAAATAGAGTAAGGGAATTTCTAAAAAGTGGAAACTCATAAGAACCAAGAAAACAAAAGAAGAGGCAACAATAGACAAAGGGTAGCAACAGATATTGGAAGGTGGACAGTGGGTGGAGGAATAGTGACTGACTTAGCAAAGCAGAGGAAGTTACAACCCAGTCCCCACAGATGCAGGAACTGACAGGAAGCTAGCGATGAATCCAAAATGCTCAGACTTTGAGAAACGTATCATGGGAAGTGGAGACAGGCATGGGCAAGAAACAAGTGGACTGATGGAAATTTTCATACTATGAGTTTGGTTTCCCAGATTCTTTCTTTTTCCCACCCTTTCATTCCAGGTATTTCCCCCCATGCCACTCCCAACACACACTCACACACACACACAGACATGCAAACACACACACATGAAAGCTTATTCTTTAGAGAATCTTAATCCTTAAGCATGGGGGCAGAACCAAGCACAGTAGACCTGAATCACAGAACTAAATCAAGCCTAGCGGAAAAGGGGAATGGAGGTGAGGCTGAAAATGGGGGAACTAAGTGAAAGCCTGCAGAACTAATGAACTTCAGCCTCCTCTCCCACACTACCTCCTGGGATGTCAGTAGACAAGCATGTAAACACAAGTAAGAGATGCAAGGATTCTTCAGCAGAGAAATTAGCCAGCACCAGAGGAAAGACTTACAGATATTGCTACAAGAAGATGCTGCAATGAAAAGGCCATCTTGCTGCTAATTTACTTTACAGTGGAGCCCACCAGTAACAAGCCCCACCTACTCACACAAAACTGAATTATTTACATCTCATCCATATATATCCTGACATTTGAGGAAATTATTCAGTATGAAAGACTGGGACCAAAATAATAAAAGAAAGAAAGTAACTGGGAAGATGAGAAGGGGAAGGCAATGAAAGGAGCCAAAGAAAATTTTTGAAAAATATGTATTTTTACTTCAAGAAAGCAAAAATTGCATCATTGGAATGCGAAAAGGAACAATCAGAAAATGAGGATGAGCTCTTGGAAGTAAATAATCTGATTGTTAAAATTAAAAATTCAATTCAAGGTTTTGAAAATAAAGTTGAGGAAATACTGTAGAATATAGAATAAAACAACAACCCATAAAACATAATATAAAAGATAGGAAAATAGAGATCCAATATAAGGTGTTTTTTTGTTTGTTGGTTGGTTGGTTTTACTCCACATGTATTAATTTCAGGAGAAAAGGGAGAAAGCAGAACGATGAAAATATTGAGGAAGTAGCACAAGAAAATTTCCTAGAATTAAATGACCTGAACTCACAGGTTGAAATGGTCCATGCAATGCCCAATATAGTGAGACGAAGAAAAACCAAAAGGAAGTTATATATGATAACATTTCAGATACAATGGATATAGAGGATCCTAAAATCAGAATGGAATTGGGTTTCTCAAGAGCATCGCTGGAAGTCAGCCCAGAAGACAACAGAAGGAGGCCTTCTCAATTCTGAGGAAACAGGGCTTCAACCTCAAATTCTGAACCCTGCTGAACTTTGATCATGTGGAAGAGTAACACAGAATATTTTTTCAGATATGTAAGGCCTCAAAACTTGACCTTCCAGGCGCTGTTTCTAAGGAAACTACTAAAAGATGTGCTCTTGCAAAAGAGGATAGTAAATCAAGAAAGAGAAAGACTAATCCAAAAACAGGTCATTAGACATAATGCCAAGATGAAGGAAACTCCCAAACAACTGGACAGCTGGCCAGAGGGCGCAGCCCAGACTTGAGGGGAAGGATGAACTGAGTGATTGTTGGATGCACTTGACCATGTGGGGAATACTGTCGAGGGGCCCATTCTAGATCAGCCAGAGAAGTAGGAAGAGTTTGTGATTGGCACACAAGAAATTAATCAAATGAAAAAACAAGAAAACTATAAACTCCAGGGAAAATCAAGGTTATCTCAGAAAGGAAACTTTGCTCAGTGTAGAACAATGTTCATATAGTCATAAGATATACACACACAGTGTGATTTAACAAAAAAGTGTGGACAGAAATATTTTTTTGGAAGACAGGCATGTGTGTGAGGGTTTGTATCAGTGTCTGTGAGGAGGAGAGCTATTCACCTACCAAAACCTAAGTAGTCAATGTCTCAAGCTGATTCATGGAAAAATAGCAAAATAAGCACATTATCAAATTATGGAGATACGTTCTAAAAGAAATAGTTAGGAGAGTCAAAGTGGTTGCTATTGGGAAGAGAACTATTATAAACCTTTTACTACTACTTGACTTTTCAACAATGTTTATGCATTGCTTTGATAAAAATCACAACTAATTTTAAAAAAGAATATTGATAAATTTTTTGAAAGGTATTAAATAGGCCTAAGCAACCAATAACTAGTTATTATCCAGAAAATAGAAATCTGGAATAAATTTAAAAGTAGAATATGCTGTATTAAAAAAATAAGCATCTGAAGGTGTTGCTTGAAATATTCAATTACTTTACTGAATTTTATGGGGGTGGGAGGATATGTTATCATGACTTTTTAAAAATTTTTTATACTAGATTTTATTTGTTAAAGCAATTTGAGGTTTACAGAGAATATGCCCAGAAAGTACAGAAAGTTCCCATATACCACTTTTCCCCACAACACGCACACAGCATCTCCTATTATTGACATTGGCATTAGTGTGGTCCATTTGTTACAATTGATTAACCAAACTGATACATCATTATTAACGAGAGCCAATGGTTTACATCAGGGTTCCCTCTTGGTGACATATAAACGTGTAACATCATGCATTTACATGACGATGTCATACTGAAGAGGTCCACTGCCCTAAAAATATCCTGATAGGTGTCTTTTTTTTTTTTTTAATACATTTTTATTGTGGAATTTAACATATATACATAACAGTAGTAACTTTCATGGTGTGATTTAACAAGTAGTTAGAGGGCAAATTTCAAAGAATGTTATGGGTTACAGTTCCACCTTTTCAGTTATTTCTTTCTAGCTATTCTAATATCCTAGCATCTAATAAAACAATTTATATAAAGATTCAGTATTCATAATCTTTTATTAAATCCTATCTTGTCTGTTGTTACCCTTTCCTCTTGTTTAATCACTTTCTCAATCTTCAGGGGTGTCTAGGCAGTGATCACCCTAACTTGTTCATATTGAAAAGGGGTGTCAACATTTTGGGAAGGGGGCTGCATCTGATTGCTGTTCTTAAAGAGGTTGTTGCCTCTGGGTTTTAGGACTTGGCTGACACAGGAACATCGTGGTGGCTTTAAGTTTCAAAGAAATAAACTTAGTGAGTGAAACTTTTATAGGATCTCAGATAGGGACCTATATATTTTGGGATTACTGTTGGTTAGAGCATGGCAAACTGTGGTCATTTGGGATATCTAGTTGGAGCTTGCATAAGATAAACCTCCATGATAGCCTCTCAACTCTATTTGAAATCTCTTAGCCACTGTAACTTTATTTTGTTACCTTTCTTTTCTCCCTTTTGGTCAAGAAGGTATTTTCAGTCCCCCGATGCCAGGGCCAGGCTCATTCCTGGGAGTCGTGTCCCACATCTCCAGGGAGATTCACTCCCCTGGGAGTCATGTCCCAAGTAAGGGGGAAGTTAATGAATTTATTTGCCAATTTGGGCTGAGAGAGAGAGAGGCCACATCTGAGCAACAAAAGAGGTTCTCTGGAGGTGCCTCTTAGGCAGAATTATAGGAAGGCTTAGCCTCCCATTTACAGCCCTAAGTTTCATAAGAGCAAGCTTCAAGACCAAGGGCTTGACTTATTAAGTAAGAGGTTCCTAATTTCACATAACGTATGTTCTGTCCAAAATAAGCAATAAATGTCTCACATTATTTTCATTTAGTTGTATGATCATCATCACTCTCAATTTTAAACAATTATCATAATACAAAACATCCCAGAGCTCTTATCAGCCACTAATTATTCATCCATAGTATTAGTGTA
Source organism: Choloepus didactylus (assembly GCF_015220235.1). Classification (NCBI taxonomy): domain Eukaryota; kingdom Metazoa; phylum Chordata; class Mammalia; order Pilosa; family Megalonychidae; genus Choloepus; species Choloepus didactylus. Next base: position 73,743,642 of record NC_051320.1, on the reverse strand, counting down.
GTGCTGTTAAGATATTCCTGTTAAGTATAGTCTATAATATGTAATGGGTAGTTTTTTGCATATACTGCTCTGTTGTTAACGCTTTGTACCAGTGTCATACCTTAGAAGTATATCATGTAAACCCTTATTTATATTTGTACTGATACTTTGTGGGTTACATGCCTTTAAACAACCACTCTTGATCATGTTTGCCTTCATAGGGAAACTGAAACTTATAACCCATTAGCAAACCATAATCACCCCTATCCATTCCCATACCTTTAAGTTCACCCTCATTATTATGTCTGTACATGAGGTTATCATTCCCCCTTCACTAGCTTCTGTCTATCTCTAGGTCCCCAGTATTCTACATTATAAGGCACTGATTTTACATTGTTCAGATAGTTCATAGAAATGGTACCATACCATATCTCTCCTTTTGTGTCTGACTTATTTCACTCAGAATTATATCTTCACGATTCATCCAGGCACAAGCCTGGGAGAAGAGCAACTGAGCAGAAGTGTTCCAACTGGAGGTGACTTTGCATTTCAGTATTTGTTCAGTAATGCATGGTGGACTTAAACTAACCTTGGTTTAAAAAGAAGGGACTCAGAGAACCTAAGATGGTGGCTAGGTGAGACAGGGCAAAAAAAACACCAACGTGAAAAATACTAGATAAAAACCAGAAAGTGACCCAGAATACCAGTTCCAGCATAGCACCAGCCAGACAAGGTCTGCTAAATCCACAGGGACCATGCATTTGGTGAAACCAGGAGTCTGCATTCTGAAACAAGTGAGTGAGCTGGCTGAAAGTCCAGTGGCCGCACTGCAGTGTAGGGAAACGGTGGGCTGGCGTTTGGAGATGGACTAATTCTTAAAAAAAAAAAAAAAAAAAAAAGAAAGCCCGGGATTGGCTGCAGATATGATGGGGAGAGCCAGTCAGTGAAGCATGGTGGGAGTGGGCTGGGCTAATGCCTCAATGTCTGGTGTGGAGGATACCCCTTCCCATACCTGCTGCTGACTGTCTTAAGACCAGGGGAGTAGAGGGGAGCCAAAAGGAGAAAAAAAAACCACACCCCTTGCAGCCGTCTCCTTGGCAGGCTGGGGCACTCCTGCCCAGGGCCGGACCCACAGCCCAGAGCCGCGCCAAGAAACCCAGTGTGACGGGGACTCTTTCCTGCAGCACCGCACACACACCACAATATTGGCCATTGTCAGTGGCCTTTAATGCACTCACAGCTAATTGTCCTGGAGCTGGGAAGGCAGAGCTGTGCGAAAAGGGGGAAGTTAATATGTCCCATTCACCCATCTTTGAAGCAGGCTGGGCGCGCCCCTGCACGGCCCAGCAACCCAGGGCTTCCCTGGAGGGCTGGGGCACACTTGGGATGTGGCGCGGCCCTCCCTCAGTAGAGGTCCTAGAAGAGCACGGCTGGGAAGGGGGACCTGCTCGAAAATCCCAGGGACCCTATGCCAATACCAAGGACTTGTGGGTCAGCGGCAGAGACAATCTGTGGCAAGACTGAAATGAAGGCTTAGACTCTTGCGATAGCCTTAAATCTCTGGGAACACCTGGGAGGTTTGATTATTAAAACTGTCCTGCCTCCCTAACCACCCAGACACATGCCCCATATTCAGGGCGGGCAGCACCAACAACACACCCAAACTTAGTGCACCAATTGAACCCCACAAGAATCAGATCCCCACACACCACAAAGACAAAGTTGGGGAGAACTGACTTGAGGAGACTAGGTGGCTCACAGATGCCATCTGCTGGTTAGTTAGAGAAAGTGTATGCCACCAAGCTGCAGTTCTGACAAATTAGAGATTAAGTAAAACAAATGCCAAGACGCCAAAAACAACAGAAAGTCTTAAAGCATATGATAAAACCAGACGATATGGATAACCCAAACCAAAACACCCAAATCAAAAGATCAGAAGACACACAGTACTTGGCGCAATTAATCAAAGAACTACAGACAGGCAATGAGAGCATGGCACAGGATATAAAGGACATGAAGAAGAGCATGGCACAGGATATAAAGGACATAAAGAAGACCCTAGAAGAGCATAAAGAAGAAATTGCAAGAGTAAATAAAAAAATAGAAGATCTTATGGAAATAAAAGAAACTGTAGGCCAAATTAAAAAGACTCTGGATACTCATAATACAAGATTAGAGGAAGCTGAACAACAACTCAGCCTCCTTGAGAACCACAGAACAGAAAATGAAAGAACAAAAGAAAGAATGGGGAAAAAAATCGAAACGGATCTCAGGGATATGATAGATAAAATAAAACGTCCAAATTTAAGACTCATTGGTGTCCCAGAAAGGGAAGAGAAGGGTAAAGGTCTAGAAAGAGTATTCAAAGAAATTGTTGGGGAAAGCTTCCCAAACCTTCTACACAATATAAATACACAAAGCATAAATGCCCAGCAAACTCCAAATAGAATAACCAAATAAACCCACTCCAAGACATATTCTGATCAGACTCTCAAATACTGAAGAGAAGGAGCAAGTTCTGAAAGCAGCAAGAGAAAAGCAATTCACCACATTCAAAGGAAACAACATAAGACTAAGTAGTGACTACTCAGCAGCCACCATGGAGGCAAGGAGGCAGTGGCATGACATATTTAAAATTCTGAGAGAGAAAAATTTCCAACCAAGAATACTTTATCCAGCAAAATTCTCCTTCAAATTTGAGGGAGAGCTTAAATTTTTCACAGACAAACAAACGCTGAGAGATTTTGTTAATAAAAGACCTGCCCTACTTCAGATACTAAAGGGAGCCCTACCAACAGAAAAACAAAGAAAGGAGAGAGAGATATAGAGAATTTTAACAGACATATGTAGAATATTACATCCTAGGTCACCAGGACACACATTCTTCTCTAGGGATCCCAGATCTTTCTCCAGAATGGACTGTATGCTGGGACATAAAAACAAGCCTCAATAAATTAAAAAAAAAAATGAATATATTCAAAGCACATTCTCTGACCACAATGGAATACAAATAGAAGTCAGTAGCCATCAGAGACTTGGAGAATTCACAAACACCTGGAGGGTAAAAATGAGGGGGAGATGAAAACATTCCCGGATAATCAAAAGCTGAGGGGCTTCACCACCAGTAGATCAGTCCTATAAGAAATGCTAAAAGGAGTTGAGCAGGCTGAAAGGAAGGGACACTAAACAATTGACTGAAACCACATGAAGAAATAAAGATTTCCAGTAAAGATCACATGGTAAATATAAATACCAATACTACCATATTTTTGTTTTGTAACTCCACTATTTACTTCCTACAGGATCTAAAATACATAAACTGTAATGATAAATCAGTGGTTTTGGACTCAATGTAAAATACGTAATTTTTGACAAGAACTACATAAAGGTGGGGGAATGAGGGAGTATAGGAACATAGTTTACGTGTCATATTGAAGTTAAGTTGGTATCAAAGAAAAACAAGATTGTTACAGATTTAAGATGTTAAATTTAAGCCCCATGGTAAACACAAAGAAAGTATCAGAGAATATGAACATAGAGATGAAAAGTAGAGTACAGGTTCCGAGAAGTGGGGGAAGGGGCAATGGGGAGTTAAGAAATGAGTGTAGGCTTTCTGTTTGGGGTGAAGGGAAACTTCTAGAAATGGATGGTGGGAAGGTGATAGCATTGCAACATTCTAAATGTGATTAATCTCAATAATGGAATGCTAGGGAGGGGGTGGAATGGAAAGAGTTAGGCTGCATATATGTTTCCACAATTGAAAAAAAAGTCTAAATAGATGACAATTAAATGCCAAGGATGATCCTGGATGGGATCTGAAGATGGAAGAGAGGAGACTCAAAGGGACACAGATGGGACATAAGGAAAAAAAAAGGAAGTACAGAATGTAAGCTTTGTATCAATGTTGAATTTCTTGAACTTCTTAGCTGCACTTAATGGGATTGCATAAAAGAATGTTCTTGTCCATGGGAAAGGTATAAGTGAATTATATTGTTTGTTCAAAGATGTGTGCAGCTTGCTCTCATATGTTCAGAGGAAGAGCAATAGATGATGGATGATAGATAAGGAGGGAGGGAGGGAGAGAGGGAGGGAAAGAAAGAAATGGTGGTGTGACAGGATGTTAAAGGTGGTGAATGGGGTATCGGGGGAGGGGTGTCAGGGTATGCTGATATCTTTTGCCCATTTTACATGTATGGGGTTTGTACTGTTTCTGCAACTGTTCCTGTAAGTTTGAATTTAGTTCAAAATAAAAATTCATTAATTAAAAAAAAGAGGACTTAGATGAATGGATAAATAAAATGTGGTATATACGTACTGTGGAATATTATTCAGCAGTAAGAAGGAATGAAGTCCCAAAGCGGGAAAAAAAAAAGATTCATCCATCTTGCCTTATGTTTCAGAACCTCATTCCCTCTTATTGCGGCATAGTATTCCATCATATATATATACACCACATTTTGTTTATTCAGTCATCTGTTAAAGGACACTTGGATTGTTTCCATCTCTTGGCAATTGTGAACAATGCCGCTATGAACATCAGTGTGCAAATGTCTGTTTGTGTCAGTGTTTTCAGATCTTCTGGGTATATACCGAGAAGTGAAATTGCCGGATCAAAGGGTAACTCATTATCTAGTTTTCTGAGGAACCTCCAAACTGTCTTCCAAAGCAGCTGAACCATTATATATTCCCACCAGCAATGAATAAGAAAGAGCTCCAGTTTCTCCACATCCTCTCCAGCATTTGTAGTTTCCTGTTTGTTTAATGGCAGCGATTCTTATTGGTGTGAGATGATATCTCATTGCAGTCTTGATTTGCATTTCCCTAATAGCTTGTGAATACGAACATTTTTTCATGTGTGTTTTAGCCATTTGTATTTCCTGTTTGGAAAATGTCTTTTCATATCTTTTGCCCATTTACATTTGGACTGTTTGTACTATTGTCGTTGAGTTGTAGGATTTCTTTATAAATGCAGGAAATCAGTCTCTTATCAGATATATCATGGCCTCTTAAATTTGGAAATTCTTGAAAATTTCTTATTATATCCCTATGAATGTTGAAGATTTATTGAATGTAAACAAAGCAAACAAATTAGGAAGAGATTTTTGGACATCAGAAAAGAATTCCTTACTTTACTGAAAGGCTTCATTTACATAGGGGCTTCCCCTGGTACATTTAAGTGTTTGTAGATATCAGCCACTAGCTAAGAATCTAGGGGAGCTCAAGAGAAGAGATACTTAAAGCTAAAGAGCTAGGAGTTGCTGCTGCCACTTGATGATGTCTAAGGAGATAAGATAAAGCAGTTCCGGGAAGGCACTGCAGTGTGAGTTCACAGGAAAAGACTTCCTGTTAAACTTCACTAACGTTTAACATCTATGGGACATTTGAGGAGCATACCCACTGCTTGATTAAGCAGGGTGTGCCGGTTTGAATGTATTATGTCCCCCAGAAAAAGCCATATTCTTTGATGCAATCTTGTGGGGCAGACATAATAGTGGGGATTAAATTGGAATGTTTGGATTAGGTTGTTTGCATGGAGATGCGCCCCACCCAACTGTAGATGATAACTGATGGGATATTTCCAGGGAGGCATGGCCCCACCCATTTAGGGTGGGCCTTGATCAGTGGAGCCATATAAACGTGCTGACTCAAAGAGACTGAACGGAGTGCAGCTGTGAGTGATGTTTTGAAGAGGAGCAAGCTTGCTAGAGAGGAACGTCCTGGGAGAAAGCCATTTTGAGGCCAGAGCTTTGGAGCGGACGCTGGTTGCCTTCCTAGCTAGCAGAGGTTTTCCGGACGCCAGTGGCCATCCTCCGGTGAAGGTACCTGATTGCTGATGTGTTACCTTGGACGCTTTGTGGCCTTAAGACTGTAACTGTGTAGTGAAATAAACCCCCGTTTTATAAAAGCCAATCCATCTCTGGTGTTTTGCATTCTGCAGCATTAGCAAACTAGAACACAGGGTGTGTATTTACAATTGTGTAATGGAATGACCAAATACCTGAACTCTCTCAGCTTGACTCGGAAACTGCTGAGATGAAGAAATTTTCAAACTATGGCAAACATTTTTTAAAGAAGGAAAAATCAATCTTCTCGATCCAAGTTAATGGTGAATTTATGTCACTTTTGAAAAATGTCTGACCCTTCTTGTGGCTAAAATAATGTAACTGTGAGAGTTGCTTTTACTGGCAGGAAAACAGCACCACATACTATGTCTTGGGGGAGTGAAAAATAAAGGCAGGTCATCCTGCAGCCTCTGTCCGGCGCCGCCCCGCTCGACCCCTGTTCCCCGGCCGGCGAGGGGAGAAACAAGGGATGAGAGAGAGAGAGATGCAGACCACGCAAACTGACCTGGCTGGAAGTCACGACTCGAGCCACACGGCGGTTGCGAGAGCAAGTCTTTTACTGAAGCTAGATAAGCATTCTCTGTTACAGGTTTCCACGCGGGGCAGAGTGCCTCGCGGGAGAGCAGCCTCGATGTGGCCGTCAGGTACGGCTCCTAGTGGGCTGTCTCCCCGAGGTTCGCTTGGGCAAACTCTTAAGTACTCTACTCATAACCAATGATCTAGCGCCGCGCATATGCACTCAATTGGCAGATAGGAATAGTGAGTGTGCACGTCATAAGCGGAAGCAGGATATGGGCGCCATCTTGGCTCATTCGATGGGCGGGGGGACTTTGGAGCAGGTTTACAGCGCATGCGCTATGCCCGTCCCGGGAGACGGCTCTCCACATCTCCCCCTTTATTATTTATATCGACCCAGTGTCCCCAGTGATGAGTGTGCTCCCGTGAACCCAGATGGCTCACAATTTGTTCCGGTGCTTTGGGGAGTCTGGACTAGGTCTCAGCCATTTAGCGGCGGAGCCTCTAGCACCGACCAGAATGCTCACCTCATATGGAGACAGGAGAGTCCGTGAGCTGGAAACAACATGACTCTCCCTGCAGTGCTTTGCCTTGCAACTGGGGGACAAAGGCGGGGGCAGGGATAGCATTAACCAGAGTCGGAGGCGTCACTAGGCGTCCCTATGCATTGGCTAGAGTCAAGTCTGGCCACAACTATGACTCTGCCTTAAGGATCTACCTGAGACAAAAATTATGACTGCTGGCGTCGCCCGTTATACCCGGGACACAGCTGCGCGCTTAGCTACAAACCTCGCTCCCGAGTGCCCCGCCCGAGGCGGCCAGGATGGGGTATGGCCATCAGAATGGTCGCTGTTGGGGGTATCAAAGGTGGAGGACATAGCCATCATAATGGTAACACGGTACTGCCGCGCTTGAAACAGGCGTTCTAGCAAAGATTTAACAATGACTAATCCCACCAATAGTCCCACCATCAAGAGAATCCAATTAGTCAAATTGGGCCAAGAGAACCAAGAGGTGACTTGGTCTCACAGATTTTTTACAGTCTCGCCCAGTGTGGAAAGGTCGAAACTAACAGGCTTCAATTTCCTAATGTTCTCAAGTCCCTGAAGGTCGGATTTCACTTGGTCGGAGAGATTGGTGAAGTTGGGGAGATAAGTGTCCTTGAGCCACTCGGCGACATCTTGCTGCTCCTCTGTCAAGTTCACCCTAACCGGGGTGACACAAAGCCTCCCGAATAACCATCGGGTATCACACGTCTGCTGGAGAACTCTCCAGAGTCCATCTATTTCTAGTCCAAGTTCATCTATCTCCGCTAGGAGTTTCTGAATGGCCTGGAAATTTAAGTTCAGCATCTGATTGTGGCGGCGTAGCACGTCTCGGGTAAGGTATGCCTCTTGGACGCCTAGACTTAGAGAAGGGGATATTGTTAAGTGAAACAACTTGAGAAACAGGGCCAACCCAGTCGGTTGCCTTGACGGGGAGCCAGACATAACTTGGGCGATACACTAGGATAGCGGGGCGGCGAGGCATCCGGGTCTTTGGAACGGTTGCAGACTGTAGCAGCAAACCCCGGAAGGAAAAGGCACCTTTGAGTCTCATTTTTACTCAAGATCCCTTCACAAGACTGGCGGCTCTTCCCTGTAACGTTAAGAAATTCAAGCAAGACTCCCTTACTTAACTCGCCATTACCAGTTTCACAAGTAGCATTCGCCGCAACTGTGGTGTTGACAACCTTGACAGAGAGGTTAGCAAAAGAGAGGATCAGTGTGTACTCGTTGAAGCTTGTGGAGGAAATATTTCTGTCAGAAGGCAGGTGGTGGAGACCTAGAGACAGGGTACGAGTGAAAAACACAGGAGAGGCGGGAGACCCAGCAGAGAATGGGGCCAGGGTCGGGGGATGATGCCACAGGCCCCAAAGACCACTCTCCTGCGCTACCACAGTTCCACTAAAAAAAGAAAAAGGCAGATTAGAAGGATTGCTATAGGAGAGCAAAGAACAGAGTTACCGATCCTCTTTTTGGGCAACCGCGGGGTGGTCAGTCCTACTATTATCGTCTTGTCGGTCGTCGCCATCATCAGCAGGGTCGGAGGCTTGGTCTAATGGTTCAGGTTGTATATTCGTTGGCGTTTCTGACAGCTGTTCCTTGGCTTCTTCAGGTGATGTCACGGTTCTCACCAGTCTTTCCGGAACCCACACTGGTTGACGTCCTGGTTCCTGGGGAAAAACACAAACAGAGCCTCTGGCCCAGCTGAGCACCGGGTCAGGGCCTTTGTGGCAACGGCCACACGGCCTGGTTACTGCACCTGGTTCGCCAAACCGTTGAGTGGCAGGGGGCTGACGTCTATTGGGACAATCTCTCTTAAAGTGCCCTGATTGGCCACAGCCATAGCACCCGTTAGACTTTGCCCCTAAGGTTCTCGGGCCTTTTGTAGCCACCTGTAGGGAGCTAGCTAGCATGGCAGCTAGACCTGCATTAGTTAAAGGGCTGCCAGTATCTCTACAGAGCCTGACCCACTCTGTCAAATTTTTTGCTCTGTTTTGTGCCAGGATAACTTTGCACTCCTTGTTGCACTGCTCAAAAATCATTTGCTTAACCACAGTCTCTGCTACTCCTGGATCTGAGAAGATTCTCTCAGCTGCGGTTTGCATCCTGGCTACAAAATCCGCAAATGGTTCTGTGGGGCCTTGGTGTATATTGCTGAGTGAGGCCTGAGCCTCTCCCTTACCTGTTAGCTTTTTCCAGGCACCCACAAAACAGCGGAAGATCTGGGCGTAGACCTCTTGTGGGAAACCCGTTTGGTTCTGGGCATGGGCGCCTCTCCCCAACAGCATGTCAGCATTCCACCCGCCACGTCTCCCCGCCGCATTCCTTGCGGCCTGCTCTTCAGCTAACTCCTCAAACCATGCTTTCCAATCTATGAATCGGCCTGACGGCAAGCAAGCACGGGCTAGCTGAAAAATATCTGCGGGTGTATGATTTAGAGCAGAGAGGTTCTCGATCATGTTCAAGGTATAAGGGGCATTGGGGCCATACTGATGGACGGCCTGCCTCAATTCCCTCAATAGTTTGTAATCATATGATTCGTGCTGATTGCCACCTTGGGGATTGATAATAACCGGGTACATTTCTGAGACTGGCTGCGGCTCAAGTGGCTGGTAGCCACCCAGCATGCCAAAAGGTCTAAATGTTGTGAAAGGGTTCCATCTCCAGAAATGTCTCCCACCACTACCTAATGGCAAAGGGTCCTGAGGGCCTGTGTACTCGGGCGGGGGGTACGGCAAAGGTTGCCCCTCCCCTGACCGGCCCATCGGGGTTTCCGGGTCTGGCAGCAAAGGATAATTACATTTACTGGGCATGGCCACTAGAGGGAGCTCTCGGCGAGGTCCTTTGGTGGGACCGCCCAAGGCGTCAGTTGGGAGCTGGGGTGTCCCTGGGGGTGCAGCGGTAGACATTGGCGGGGCGGAAGGCCGCACGGGTGTGGCGGGAGGCTCCTCCCACTCAAGTAGCGGGGATGCTTCCGCCTCCTCGCCAGTATCGCTATCTGACTCTGAGTCAGAGTCACTGGACTCCGGCGGTTTGCCCTTATAGGAGCCGTCCGCTGACGAAACTGACTGGGTTTCTTGGAGCGCGCACCGTGCTTCTTGCAAGGCAGAGGACGGGCTTAGGCCGGCAGCCGATTCTAGTTCAAGGACTGCACGGACGGTCTCCCATATGGGTACTAGAATCGGGTCCATACACACGCCCGTCTGGCGCGCTCGGTCTATGTCGCGACCGAGCTTCATCCAAGAGGGTAGGCTAAGGCTGCCGGTGCAGGCAAACCAAGGGGCAAAAGTATCAACATCATCAAGAAAACGCTGAAGGGAGCTTTTCCTGACCGAGATACCCCGTTGTTTCAAAAGGTTCTTTAAGGGAGCTAAGAGAGGTGAACTTCCGGACTGCCCCATGATTGCAGTCGGCACTATACTTCAGTCACTCGGAGAGCTCTTCCGAGTCCCCCGGGGTCACCTGAAAACCCACGGGCCCTAACTATCATGTAATAAGACGCACTCACCTTCTCGCGTTGATCAGGCGCGGGAAGTCCGCCGTAAGCTCGATGCGCAGCGCTGCTCTCCTCACAGAGGGACCGTCGAGAGCGAGGCAGGAGGAGGAGCGTTCCCCGTACGGGCCACCACTTGTCCGGCGCCGCCCCGCTCGACCCCTGTTCCCCGGCCGGCGAGGGGAGAAACAAGGGATGAGAGAGAGAGAGATGCAGACCACGCAAACTGACCTGGCTGGAAGTCACGACTCGAGCCACACGGCGGTTGCGAGAGCAAGTCTTTTACTGAAGCTAGATAAGCATTCTCTGTTACAGGTTTCCACGCGGGGCAGAGTGCCTCGCGGGAGAGCAGCCTCGATGTGGCCGTCAGGTACGGCTCCTAGTGGGCTGTCTCCCCGAGGTTCGCTTGGGCAAACTCTTAAGTACTCTACTCATAACCAATGATCTAGCGCCGCGCATATGCACTCAATTGGCAGATAGGAATAGTGAGTGTGCACGTCATAAGCGGAAGCAGGATATGGGCGCCATCTTGGCTCATTCGATGGGCGGGGGGACTTTGGAGCAGGTTTACAGCGCATGCGCTATGCCCGTCCCGGGAGACGGCTCTCCACAAGCCTCCTTAGGCAAAGTGCTCAGAGACTACACCACCTTTGCCCTTTGAATGGAGGGGAACAGGCAGACCCTTCTCCATCACCCCAACCCCGAAAATTCACCCCCAAGTTATATAATGACAGAGCTGGTTAAAGAACTATTATGATAGCAGTGCCCTTGGGGTGCATTTTAATATCCTTGCTGACTTTCAGAAAGCCGCCTCCTCCACCCCCACTGACTAAGGACCCCTCTAGGCAGCCCCTGTGAGTGGCGCCCTGTATGTCCAGCTCCCCCAGAGTGCTTTAGGGAAAGAAGGATGAGGAAATCAAAGCCTCTTCTGTTAACATTCCAAGAACAGAAGGACATTTCAGTCTCCAAGGCATCTCACCAGCAAGAGAAGTTTCTAGTACAACAGGAGGGAGGGCAGCCATGTTCTCCAGCATCCAGATTTCTGCAGGGCTAGTGTGGAACAGCTGCCACCTCTGTCAGCTCCGAAAGGACAGATGTGCCCCGAGCAGCTGCTGGGCAGCCCTTTAGTGCAAGGACCCTACGAAGAGGCCTTTCTGCTTTTCTCTCATGGTAAACTGGGGCAGTTCCTCTCTTCCGCTTACTTTTTCCAAAAGCCCTGGCAGGATACCCAGGCCAACAGCTAGAGGCTGCTGTGAAACTTCAGCAAGAGAAAAGTTCAAATGATTTAGGAGGCTGATTCCTTCTCCTTTGACTGTTGGGTCTTAATTCCTCAAGGGGTTGTTGTGAGGATTAAATGAGTTATCAAATGGAAGGCCATTAGAAGAACATGTGGCTCAATAAATGCTAGCTATCAGTAGTAGCAGTCATGGTAGAATTTGAGAGAGCAGTGGGAATATAAGAGATGAACTTACATTTAATCCCCCGAGGCAGCTGGGTGGCTGGACTACTTTTTATTTGGTTGCAGTGGTTCACGTGAGGCAGCCTGTCACAGTTGTGAATCAGGGCTTTGGTGCTTGAGGAAACAGGTTAGTGTGCACACTCACTGGAGGGAACTCTGCAAATGAAGCCCAGAGAGATTTATGGAAACCCAACCCATCAGAAGTTTGATATTAACAACAGAGTCATGGAATAGTAAAGTAGGAGAATAAATGTTGTATGCATTTATATATTTGTAAATATTTTTGAGCATTTGCTCCAAGGCTGTTCCAATTTGCTAATGCTGCCATTATGCAAAATACCAGAAATGAATTGGCTTTTATAAAGGAGGTTTATTTGGTTACAAAGTTACAGACCCAAGGCCATAAAAGTGTCCAAACCAAGGCATAAATATGAGTATACTTCCACTGGAGAAAGGCCAATGGTGTCCGGGAAACCTCTGTTAGCTGGGAAGGCACAAGGCTAGTGTCTGCTTGCTCCCAGGTTGTATTTCAAAAATCGCATTCTTCAAAATGTCTAAGTGTCAGCCAACATCAGGAGTCTGCAACTCTAAGCATCTCTGAGCTAAGCCAGCAAGCGTCTCAGTCTAGCCAGCATTTTAAAAGGACTTCGGTAAACTAATCAAGACCCAGACTGAATGGGCGGGGCCACACCTCCATGGAAATAATCTAATCAAAATTATCACCTGCAGTAGGGTAAGTCACATCTCCATGGAAACAACCTAATCCAAATATTCCACAAGATTAGATAAAAACATGTGTTTTGGAGGGACATAATATATCCAAACTGGCACAAAGGACTTCTCTTATGGTTGAGAAAAATGAGGTTGCCAAGTGGTTAAATTGACTTTTCCCAGAGACTTGCAGTTAGTGGGTTTCTCTAAGAAAGCCTTTATCCATTATACCACACTGTGTCCTGCTATATTAAAAAAAAAAAAAGGCTACAAAATGGAAGGCCCATGCTTCCTGCAGGTGCAGCCAGTTTTGAGCCTTGCTAGGTGACAAGTGGCAATGAGGTCTGGTCCCTGAATTTCAGAGAAGCATGTGAGGAAGAAGGCAGGAAGTCTTGAAGGGTCAACCAGGGTCTCTATGTCATTCCATAATATGATAAATACAATAAGAGTAATGATGATGGTGACAGCACAATGAAGATATGAATTGGGCTCTGGCTCATATCCTTTCATTGACATTTATTCTTGGGCAAGTTACATAAACTCACTAAGCCCCCATTTCTTTCCATGTGAAACCTGGCTAATTGTGGTATCTACCTTATAAAATTGTGAGGATTAAGAGAATTAAATCATGTAAGGTGCTTGGCCAACTACCTTTTTTGAGGTAATGGCTCAAAAAATGTTAACTTCTAAGAGAGATTGATTTCAGTTTCTGAGGAGCACAATCGGGCTGTTGGAGCTGAGATTTGAACACAGGGCCCTCAACTCCAAAGCCTTTGTGCTCTAAGGGAGGCAACCGCGGTGCAAAGCAGAGCTGAGGCAGGAGAGTTGGGAAGGAGGTTGTAGCTTCTTGTTTCAGATACTGTTCACACACTCACAGATTCCAAGCTTCAGAAAGTAAATTAAATCTTGGCATTGTGGTTGGGCTGAAACTAAGTGTGTTGAGTCTTTTAGGACCCTCCTGACTGGTACCCTGGATTGCCAGAATTATTCTGCTCAGTGCACGTGGGAGCCCAAGAGATGATCTAAGCATGAGAGTTGCCCAGAAGTGCTGAGGAGTGGGAAGTGAGACCTGTGGTGTAAGGCCTACAATTAAGGCCCAGTATAATGTGCTGCCTCAACATCTGGTGAAATTGTGAGGGCCTCGAATGGCCTAACTGTAACTTCCCCTCCCCACTCTGTTCTCTTGGATGAAGTCCCCTAGCCAAACAACCCTCCTTATCAAGGAGACCAGACACAGTGCCTGCTTATCCCTGAGTAGTGGATTTCAGTTCCCTGCCAGTCCATGAAGTAATTCAGTAAGCCAGTCATAACCTCCCACAGGGACCAGGGGGCACCTCTCCCTCTTATTGCCACAGCCCCTGGTTGTTCTTCCTATTTCCAAGTGCCAACCTGTGTGGCTGCTGTGTCCTCTCCCCTGGGCTGTGAGTACACCTGACTAAAAGGGTGCTGTCCATCTCATCTGTCCTGTATTGGTCTCCTGTGTTCAGCCATCCCCTTAACCCTAGGGCAGGAATCCCTCCGTCACCAAAGAGGTGAATAAGAGGCAATTAAAGCACTGGCCCCTTCTCTTTAGTCATTAGTCATGTTGCCTCAGGTAGTCCATTAGCTTTTTTTTTTTTTTTTTTTTTTTTTTTGTCAATTAGCTTTTGAGAGCTGGGGTCTGTCTGGCAAATATCTTCTCTTGTTGAGGATGAGTGGGAGCAATTTCTCTGGAAAAAAGATGGCAGCCAAAGAGCAGAAGGGGAAAACAGGACTCAGTCATAGGAATTACCGAAGAACTAGGGTGTTGAAGAGGTGAATGAAACTCTCATGTGCAATTAAGCAATTTGCATTGTAGGAACAGGGTTAGATCAAGAGCTTCTGATACGTGATTCTGGTGCCTTTCCCACCAATGCATTGCCCCCACCCCTCTCCATGGCTCAGCAGCCATTCCTTCAACAAGGCTTGCACGGGGGGATGGACAACCACATCCGGAGTCTAACTGACATGTTGTCACACTGAGGTCTGACGAGCTTCTTGAGGCCAAGGACCAGAGCTGCGTTTTTCCCTTCCTCATGTGAAGTCTGAGTTCTGTGACCTCACCTGCAACAGTAAGAGAGCTAGAGTTCTGCCCCGGATAACTGTGTGAACTTGGGCAAATTGCTTGTCCCTTCGAGGACTCAGTTTTCTAATCTGTAAAACAGGTGACAGAAGAATGATTTTGGATCATTCAGTGATACTAATTTGTGATTTTTGGAAATCACTCAAGGACAAAGGGATAACAGGAGAAGAGTAGGAACAGGTTACATTTTACCTTTCCTTTTACCATACTCACCCCTGCTTCACCCAGAATACCTTTTTTCCTTACGTGAATTGAGAATTTACACCAAGGGCTATATTAGGTCTCAGGAAAAGTTTCAAGGCTAAAGTTGGAAACCCATTGGCTTTGAGGATCTCTAAAATCACATCCACCTCTTGTCTGTTTCTTTTTCTCATGAGGTGACATGAGAGAATGTTGTGCTGAAGACACTATGGAAAAAGGGCCCAGATGTAGGAAATGAGTGTGTCAAGGATGTCAGGGCTTTGCTGAGAGAATCCTCAGGCCTTGCTTAGGAGGCAGCAGTGGAAAAGTTCCATGACTCACTGGAAAGGGCGGTGAGTGCCTCCTTCACGTTAGTCTCTCTCAAATGCAGAATTGATCCCTCCTGCCTGAAATTTGGGGCAGAATTCAATTTGAAGCACCCATTTCTTGTATCACTTAGTCTGTAATTTAATTTAAAGTACATCGCCAAACATGGTGTGATAAAAGCTGGTGCGCTAGTTGTCACATTTGTCTTGCACGGAGACATGGTCAGAACAGTTTAGAGGAACAAGACTGGGACTTCATTCAGTTTACAGAACAGGTTGTATGACTCTTTTGTTCCTTTGCTAATAGGTGTTTGTATGTGTGGCAGAACTTGGTTTGAGTCTTATTTCTAATAGAACCCGGTACCAAAGTTTTTGGGCCAGAAATTTATACCTTTGCTACTCAAAATATGGTGGAGGAGCCATATTAGCTTCACCTTAGAACTTACCACAACTGCAGAAGCTGGGCCCACCCCAGACCTGCCTAATCAGAACCTGCAGTTTCATAGGGTCCCCAGGGGAATCATATGTGTTTAAATTTTAGCAGCTTAAGTTTCAGCAGCGCTGTAATAGACATCACCTGCCTATAATTTTAGGTTGTTATCAATATCAAACATAGTCTAATTGTGAAGCTCAAAACTGGCTCAGGCCAATTTGCAAGAGAAAGCAAGAATGAGCATTTCCAAGGACTTTATGCTGTGGGCCCTCTGTGTGGAGCTTGGAAGACAGGGAGAGAGAGAAGCAGGGTAGGGCATAAAGCTTAGCAGATGTTGCAAGCCCAGATACCCATACAAGATGAAGTCTGTAAGAGAAACAAGTAAAGTGGGTGTGAGGGGAACTACTGCAAACTGCAGAAGTTATTACGCAGCTCTGGACTGCGCCATGCAGGAGGAGGCCCAGTGTTGCAGGATCTTCTGATTTTTTTTCCCCCAGAAGCCCATCATATACATTTCAATGGAAAAATATCCGATTTTTATTCAGAGAGACCCAGTAGACTAAATCTAATGCTATCAGCTATGAACAGCTGAGCTAACTCAGTCATCAACTCCTTAAGAGGCCTGTGGCAAGTCACTACTTCTCTCTGTATTTCTATTTGTGTATTCCTTTCTTGGATTATTATTAGAGAGCATGTAATTTCCCAAATCCATTAGCATTATAATGATGTTTGGGAGACCTGAGCCAAAGCTCTGAGACTATGCTTCTGATTTCAACTGGAGATGATATCCTTGGAAAGCCAGGAACTGCAGCTTTGCAATGGGGCCTTGATTTCCTGATGGTGAATCCAGGGGTTTGGAAAGCCCTATTCCTAACAATTTCTTGCTCTCTGAACAGGTGTCTACACTAAGCATTGCAACTTGGTGATACACAACTGAGTTCAGACTTGAGGTACTTGGATAGTAGAGTTTTATTTCTTGGGAGACACAGATCTTGGGGAAGTGAGGGGTGGTGAGGGCAGGTGGGGTGTGGTGTTCTCAAAACCCTCTGGTGAACATGGTGAGCTGCTTCTCTGGGGATGTACTCCTGGGTTAAATGATTTTCAAGGTGCTGTTGGAAGAAAAGCTGTATTAAGAATTTCTTGGATTACTTTTTTTTTTTTTTTTTTTTGAGTACATTTTTAAAATGCAGAATGGCAGGCCTCATTACAGATCTAAATAAAAATCCCTGGGAGTGGAGCCATGAGAGAACCTTTTTATCTGACACTGCAGGTGATTCTTCTGTATATTGGAACTGTAGAACTATAACATCCCAGTGAGATGACAAGAGGTGGTTCCTTGTTCTCCATTTGTTCTGAGATAGAACGAAAGAAAGATACCTTAACTGCTGCAAGAAGAGTTAGAATGTGCTGGCAAAATGACAATGGGATTGAGATGCTTGTGTGACTGTATTATGCCAGAGAGCCAGCCTCTGGGGTGTTCTTATCAGCCAGTTCTCAGGGGGAAAAATGCTCTTATTTGTAGTGGTTGCCAATTCCTATGGGGTAGATACTCCCACCATGGCCAATTTCATGGTGCCCATGTGGCAGCAGTGAATGTGGAGCTGTGAGTCTGTGCCATCTGGCTCCAGCACACTCTAGACTAGCCGCTCCCCAGAGGGAAATGTAAGTCAAGGAACAATGGCCATGCTATGGAAACAAATAATATATATATTTTTAATCATCGAGAAATTTGACCAAATCCCCATATAGTTGGTGCTCCAGACAGTTAGGTAAGACTAGGTGGTAGTCTCCTTTCCCTAAATGATGTTAGTGTATAGGCCTAGGCTGGTTTTTTCAAAACTTTAATGTGCATGGGAATCACCTGTGCATCTTATTCCATTGCAGATTCTTATCAGGAGGTGCTGAGTGGAGCCTAAGATTCTGCAGGTCTAACCAGCTCCCAGGAGAGGCTGTTGATGTTGATCCTTGGACCACATTTGAGAACCACTGACTATAGTCAATTGACTTTGGTTGACTTGCTTTCTCTTGAACCTCATCCAAACCTCAGAGCTTACTGCTCTAACTGGTTGAAAAGTCATACCCTAACTAGCAGCAGAGGACATGGAGCTGGAGTGCTCCACCACAGAAAAATTGTCCTGGTATTTGGCCAATCAGTTCTGCTGTGTTCCTCCTCACAGGCAGAGTAAGTGGAGTCAGGGGAAAGACTTCCTTTGCATGAAGACCAAAAACCAAATGTAATTCCCTGCCTGTGTGGGAGACTGAAAATGGAAATCATGAACAAGAGCTGACTGTGAAATCTACTTTCCCAGAGCAAATGATATATTGATTGCCCTTCATAGACATGATAAATCAATGGCCCATAGAGGCTTCAGGGACTTGGCAGGACCAGGAACATTCACTGAAATTGGGGGCTCTGCCTGCTACCGCTCTTTTATAGGTACCATTGTAGGGTTCCTAAAACATCTTTGAAGAGTTAGGACTGACTCTCAGGGGCTGAAAAAGCCAGCCTTGTTAACAACATAATAAGCCTCTCCTCTTCTCTGAACAACAGTGTTTTTGTTTATTCATGAGTGTGTTTAAATATGGTGCTAGATGTTTCATCTACTTTTTCTCAAAATGCCTCACCACTTCTACTGAGTGGATATCATTTCGCCCATTCTCAAATGAGAAAGGGGGGTCTCAGTGAGATGATACAGCGTGCTCAATGTCAAGGTGCAAGTAAGTGACACAGCCAGAAATCAAACCCAAGTCTGTTTCTGCACTTCCTGTGTATGTTTGTCCTTTCAGCTTCTTCTTACCTATAAAATCTCAAGAATAAGGATTATGCCTTTGCTCTCTTCTTTATCTCACCACTGAGTACCCAAGGAGGGTATGTGTGTGTATGTCTATGTGTGTACACACAAAAAATCTACATATAATGCCTTATTCCTTGGGTTCTTGTGACTGAAATTTTATTTTTATTTTTGTTTCATTTTCCAAATAAAATAAATATAAAATTTCAAAGTCCACATTTATTGTGATGGTTTAGAGGCTTTATGGACCCCGAAGATCATGCTTTTAAATCTAATGAATTCCTGTAAGTGTAGACTTATTGTGGGTGGGACTTTTGATTAGGTTATTTCAGCTGAGCCATGCCCTAGGTGGATCTTAATCCTCTTACTGGAGTCCTTTATAAGAGGATGAGAGAGAAAGCCGCAGAAACAGAGAGGAAGCCACTGAAGCTAGAAGCTGGAAGAAACAAAACCTAGGAGAGAAGGGAGAGACGAGCAGATGCCACCGTGTGCCTTGTCATCTCACAAAGGAGTCCAGGTACTGTCTTGATGATGCCTTGATGTGGACGTTTTCATGGCCTCAGGACTGTAAGCTTATAAGCTAATAAATCCCCATTGTTACAGGCCAGCCCATTTCTTTTATATTGCCTTTCACCAGCTTTAGCCAACTAAAACATTTATTTATATTTTTTTTATGTTCAACATCACAAATAATTCCACGTCACAATAATTGTCACAAATAATTCCATTTTATAATAATTACATATAATTTTCAGTGTGCATCAGATAGAATACATTAATAACATAAAAGAAAATGTATATGTCACATGGTATGAGAAAACATCTGAACCACTCAGGGAGAAACCAGAGAACTTAACAGAACGTGGAGTTGGAGGAGTTTTGTGCATTGCAGTGGGCACAGGTTGAAGGACACTTAAAGAGCTGGCAAGTGCCCTGACCCAGTGACTAGCTTGGGTCAAGCCAGGTATCCAATGGTCTTCTCAGGTCTCCCACTTCTCAGGTCCTCTATCTCTCCTTAGACCCCAGGAGTGTGGGTTCAGCTCAGTCAAAGCCTTTATGTGGCCCAGGGAGAAGTTTATCTGCTCCCCTAGAGATCTCAAACCCAAGGGACGCTCAGGGAAGGGAGTCTGATTCCCCATGCTTTGAAGGGAGAGTCCCAGTTTCACAGGCACCAATGTGTTCCTGCTTTCATTCCTGGTAAGTATTCAACTCATAATGATGGAATTAAAAGTTGTGGGCAGCAATTACCTTAGGAAGGGTTTCCTTACATCCACAGGGTGTGGAGTAAAAGGTACAGGACTTTGGAAATGAAAGCCAGCTCTAGCATACTCTAACCTTGGGAAGTATGCCAGGCTCCGATGGTGTTGGCCCGGTGGCTAGTTCTCTCCCCTCCCTCCCTTCCAGGTGAAGCCGGCCTCCATGATGGTGGCCAAGATGCCCATCTCTCCACTTTCCTTGCATTCCTTATGGTACAGGTGAGCCAGGCTGGATTTAATGGGAAGTCTGTTGGGGGACTTCTGAGTGAAATTTTCTTTCCCAATGGAAAGATATGCTGCAGCAGGGAAAGCCCTTGCTTTCTCATCTTGCCTGTGGTCCTGACGATACAAACAAGTCTCAAACTGCAACAGGCATCATACAGCCCAAAAGCCTGAAGACTAAAAGTCAATGCGTCAAGAACTGTGGCTTGGAAGGGTGAACAGAACTAGGATCCTTGATGTCATTAATCTGCTGACCCAACCTTGGGATCCAGACTTCTAGACTATTTGAATTGGAGGATAAACTAAAAGTCTTTTGGTTTTAACCATTGTTAGGTAATTCGTTACTTGTGGTTCAAAGCACCCTAACTGATACACAAGTTACATAATCTCTCTGATTCTAAACTTCTTCCCCCCAAAAATGAGGCTAACAATGAGGATAGTTGGGGATAATTATATGATTTACTCTACATAAGCCACCTGAAAGAATGCCCGTCACAAAATAGGAATCAATACATGTTAGTTAAATGTGAAGAAAAATTGGGAGTGTCAAGGATTGCTTTTGGCCAAATGTGAATATTTTTACAGCTATTTAATGAAACTTGTACTATAGAGAATAAGCAGTACAATGATTTTTTGCTTTACTTATTCTGCTTTGTATTTATATGCAAATATGTGACTAAATATGCATGCTTACATTTGTATGTTTTTCTCCTAACATCCTTTTCAGTGCTTTGTTAGGGAGCTGACCCTTTCCCCTTTCTCTGGGGAGGCAGGTTTATCATGGTAGAGTTTAAAGGCTCAGAAAACAGTCTGCTTACCTACACTAGCTAGCTATTTAAGAACTCTACTTCTGTCTAAGCTGGCTTAAGCCTTATTGCATCAGATTTTCCTGGTAACATTTTCCAAGTTTCTATAAACTTCAGAAGGCCACAGAGTTCAGCAGAACCTTGGACAGTTGTTCATTGATCTAATATGAAAATATTGTGAAACCCATTTTCCTCCCAGATGGGGAAATGCACTTGCTGGTGAAGCTGCCTCGCCTTTGTTTCCCTTCTTTGTCCCTTCAGAAGCGTCTGCTCTCAACAGACTCCTGGGTGGCTGCTGAAACCGGCTTTATTTTTCTGCTTCTTAGAAAGCAATCAGCTTGTCTATGAAAATCATCTTCCATTGTTAGGCCAACAGTGGTTCTTGCAGCCTCCTCTGTGTCTTCAAGTGGAATTGAAAAGGCATTGGTCCTGTTCAATCCAAGGGGGAAGAAAGCAGTGGAGGCTTTCTTTGCTCCGAAGTGCCTGAGCAAAGTATTCCTATGGATTCCTTCATTCTCAAGAAAATGTACAAAAAGGCCTTTCCTCACTCGAAAGTTTTCAAGATGAGTGGAATTGACAACTTCTTCTGTTTCCCCCTTATTTATCTTTTGCTGAGTAATACATTTCAAGATGCAGAAACCCATCTCTTTGGTAAAAGTGGCTGTGGTGGCTGGTGTGGCACAGGCTGGGGATGAATTGATCCAGCTGTGGGGAAGGGTAAACGTGCCCATATTTGCCATGCAGATGGCGGTCATATAATTGTGGCATCTCACTAAATTCAGAATCAAAATATTGTTCCAAATACAGCTTTTATAAGCAGCCTCAACCCGTGTAGGCAAAGATTCAATATTTACTTTCCAGAGCATTCTGGAACATCCCTAGTTAAGCAAAACCCCTCTAAGAGATGTGGTGAAACACAGTACGAAAGAGTAAAGGTTTTATGATGAATGACCTGAATTTGAATCCTTACTATAAATGTCCCAGGGAAAGTTATTCTACCTTTATGAACCTCAGTTTCCTCATGTGTAAATGAGGGTTTTAATAAAACCTACCTCATAGTTGTGTCTTTAAGGATTTGGTGAGGTAATGGATGTAAACCTCATACCATAGAAGTCAACAAATACTGTGTATTATTTTCAAAAATACTTTATATTAATCTCCTTATGGGTCATTCATTCAACAAATACTGAGTGCCTACTATGTGCCAGAAACTGTTCTTGTGCCTTCTTGCTGATGTTCAAAATATTCATCTATATCCAGAGATGTGTGGTTTGCAGCCCCCATCACCCACCAGCTCTCCATCTCTGCTAGCAGCTGCTGTTTCATCAGTACTTCCCCGCAGAATTACTGCTCCAACTGAAGAAAGCCATCCACCCCCTACCAGGAAGAGAAATTTCTTTTCACCTCGCTTTTGTGTTCTGTAAGCAAATTTGGTTTGTGAGTGTTTCAAATTCTGCCAAGAGTCCTTGGAGCCTAGGTCTTACTGAATCCTTACCTAACAGGCCTCACATAGTGAAGCGTTTTATGCGTTGCAAAGCAGTGCTTTGATTTGCTAGATGCCTTTGAATCCCCCTTATGGCGAAATGCCTTGAGTTTGCCTGATGGTTTCTGAGCAAATGTGTAACTAGAGACAAGGAAAATAGATAAAAGAAAGAGAGCTCAGAAAGATAATGGGGGCAGGATGAAAGACAATGTTAGCTCAACTCTCAGATGTTATATTCTTTTTCCTTTCTATGACCTGTTCAAAAAGTCCTTCATAATCCTGCAGAAGGAGAAAATTAAGATAAAGGGCATGAAATCCCTCTCTGTGAGAAAAGAGACCAAGAAAGCTAGCAGATACCATTGTTATGTTCTAGAGAGCCACAGTTCTGAAGGGTTGGTCATTCAGCTAGACTAGAAAGGAAAATGGTGGCAGTGGCAGTGACAATGACAGAAGAACTTGACATTTACCAAGCACTTGCCATGAACCAGGTCTACATTAAGTGCTAAGCAAATATTATCACATTTAAGTTGTGGTTTGTTTTTTGCTTTTTGTTTTGTTTTGTTTTGTTTTGGTGGGGGTAGGGCTTCAGCTGACTGTTAGGCAGAGTTGCAGATCTGAACAGTCTAAACCTTCTAGGGCATTAAGAATTTAAGACTGGATACATGTGACCTTGTTGTAACCATGTTTTTGACTTATGTAGGCAGTATATTGTTTAATATTGAAGGCTCTGGAGCCAGACTCCCTGAGATTTGAATCCAGGTTCAGTTACTTTCCAGCTGTGTGGGCTTAGGCAACTGATCTAACCTCTCTGTGCTTCTGTGTCCTGATCTGTAAAGTAGGAGCAATGATATTTCCTATTTCATGAAGTTGTGAGAATTAAATGAGTTACCATATGTAGAACAAGATCTGGCACATGAAATTCATTATTTTTATTGATTCTTTATAATTTCTTCTACAAGGAAAAATGTATTCCTTCCAGTCCTTACCCCTTTTCTAGCACGTACTTAAGGTTCCTTATCAGTAAAAAGGGAATAATAATATCTGTCGTATGATTGTTTTAATGCTTGGATAACCTAATGAATGTAAAGTATTACCCTACACAGTGCCTGACAACAACTTAGTTTGAACTTTTCTTGGTATAGTTCAATAGCAGCTTATTTGAAGATTTTGGTTTATCTTTTATTTTATGAGTGCCACTTCTGTTGTTGTTGTTGAATTCAGTGAAAGTTAATTTCTGTTTTTTACAAATAATTCTAATTGATGCACTGGTATATTTCCTGTTAGTTACGAGTTTTGAAGTCCTGTCAATTGTACACCCATGCTGAACTTCCTTAATCATTATCTGTAGAGCTATCACATGTTTTTATAATGAATGCATTTATACCCACTTTTCTGTATTGTGTCACTTCACTCTGAGCATCATCTGCAAATGGAAGTAATGTGGCAAATCTTCATAAAGCTTTATTTTTCCAGAAGGGTCAACTTCTCCAAAGTGAAAAGTTTAATTTTCTCTTGATTGAAAAATATTTCATATTCATTGTAGAAATATAGAATAACATCTATTGTACTATATAGAATAACATCTATTTTTAGACAAAGAGATCTTAGTTTATCTCATTTAATCAGGTTAATAGAGTGGCTTCTGGATTGGGGATCATATTACTAATAGTAATTTTGAGCTGTGTTTTTCCAAACAGTGGGTGATGACCCATCAGTAGATTATGAAACTAATTTGGGGCTTCCAAGCAGCATCAAAAGCAAGCAAACAATTCTAGAAATGTATTCATTAATATATAAATTATTTTGACCTAAAAAATATTACTTGTGTCATCAAAAACGTTTGGTATAAAATATGGCCAGAAATTGAAGACCAACCAAACCAAAGTGATAGAATGAAACAGATGAGATCTAAAAGTTTGGGGTGGGGTGGGGGGTGGGGTTGGGGGGTTGGTGCTCGGCTTTGTTGACAGAGAAAATGGCAGTGATGATGTATCTAAAGTGAGTTTTTGGAATTCCACTGTGCAGAAAATCTTTAATGCTGCTTTGCTGAAGGCATTTGGAAGGAGAGCTAGCTTGTGGGGAGGAGAAATGAATGATGATGAATTTATTCTCCAAAATCTTAAGTTTGAAGTAATGAATGACAGATAATGGTTTCTAACACCTGTAGATCCCTTTTCGTCTCTGCATGGGGCACAATGCTAAGGCCTTATTTCATATCTTCCTTGAAAATGATCGAGTTGTTTGTTAGTGTTAAGCCATTTGTAGATTTTAAGTATTTAGCTCTTATAAAATATAAACTTTCTTAACTATTTAAAAATAAAACCCAAAAGAGAATACAATTTGTCCCATCTTATAGAGGAAACCAGGCAAGAATCCACACTCTTACTCCCTATTCAGGTCTCAGTCATTGGGAGAGGGTGAGAATTCTCAGAGTTGAGATGGTATTGCTCTCCACCACCTGGAAACAGAAGATCTCCCTTCCTCATCCCCATGCCGCCCCCTCCCCCCAAACAGGCACACCTTGAAGATAATGCCAGTTCAGTTCCAGACCATTTCAATTAAGTGAGTCAATGAAGTTTTTCATTTCCCACTGTATATAAAAGTTATGCTTATACTATACTGTGGTCTGTTGTGTACAAAAGAATTATGCATAAAAAACAATGTATATACCTTAGTTTAAAAATACTTTATTGCTAAAATATTCCAACCATCATTTGAGCCCTCAGCAAGTCCTTTTTTGCTGGTGAAGGGTCTTACTTCAGTGTTGATGGCTGCTGACTGATCAGGGTGGTGGTTGCTGAAGGTTAAGGTGGTGTGGCAATTTTTAAAAATAAGACAGCCATGAAGTTTGCCAGATCCGTTGACTCTTCCTTTCTCTAAAGATTTCTCTGTACCCACAGTAAAACTTCTTTCAAAGTTGGAGTCAATCCTCTTAAATCCTGCTGCTGATGTGTCAACTAAGTTTATGGAATATTCTAAATCATTTCAATAATGTTCACAGCATCATCATGAGTAGTAGATCCCATCTCAAGAAACCATTTTTGTTGCTCATCCATAAGAAGCAACTCTTCATCTTTTAAAGTTTTATCATAGGATTGCAATAATTCAGTCACATCTTCAGGCTCCACTTCTAATTCTAGTTCTTTTGTTATTTCTACCACATCTGCAGTTACTTCCTCTTCCACTGGGGACTTGAACACCTCAAAGTCATCTATGAGGGCTGGAATCTACTTCTTGCAAACTCCTGTTTAATGTAGATATTTTGACCTCCTTTCATGATTCACAAATGTTCTCAATGGCATCTAGAATGGCAAATTGTTTCCAGGAGGTTTTCAATTTACTTTGCCCAGATCCATCAGGGGGATCACTACCTATGGCAGCTATAGCCTTACAAAACATATTTCTTACATAATAAGACTTGAAAGTCAAAATTACTCCTTGATCCATGGGCTGCAGAGTGGATGTTGTGTTGGCAGGCATAAAAAAAATAAAATAAATTAATCTCATTCTACATCTCCTTCAGAGCTCTTAGGTGACCAGGCACATTGTCAATGAGGAATCTTTTTTTCTGAGCAGTAGATCTCAACAGTGGGCTTAAAATGTTCAGTAAATGATGCTATAAACAAATGTGCCATCATCCAGGCTTTGTTGTTCCATTTATAGGACACAGGCAAAGTAGATTTACCATAATTCTTTTTTTGTATTAACAGTTTTATTCACACAGCATACAGTCCATCCAAAGTGTACAACCAATGGATCTTGGTATGAACATAGTTATGTACTCATTACCACAATCAATTTGAGAACATTCTCATTGCTCTGAGAAAAAAAAAATCCCATGCCCTTATACCCCTCTATTATTGACACTTAACTTTGGTATAGTACCTTTGTTATAACTGATGAAAGAATATTACAAAATTATTGTTACTTATAGTCCTTATTTTCATTAATTGTATTTTTCCCATACACCACCCTATTATTAACACCTTGTAATAGTGACATACATTTGTTCTAGTTCAGTAAAAACTTTCTTATATCTGTACAATTAACCACAGTCCTTGTCCACAACAGATTTTGCTGTTATACAGTCCCATGTTTTATCCTCTAGCTTTCCTTCCAGTAACATACATGACCCTAGACTTGCCCTTTCAACCATACTCACACTCAGCAATGTTAATTACACTTACAGTATTGTACTATCATCAAATCTATCCATTTCCAAACATTTACGATCAACCTTATAAAAAATTTTGTGTGCCTTAATCATCATCTGCCTATTCTCTACCCTCTCTCTATCTCCTGATAACCTATGCTTTCAAATTTAACTCCCAGAGTTTGCTCATTATAGTTAGTTCATGTTAGTGAGACCATACAATATTGGTCCATTTGTTTCTGGCTTATTTCACTCAACATATTTTCCTCAAGCTTCATCCATCGATGTTGTTGCATGCATCTTGACTTCATTCCTTTTTACATCTGCGTAATATTCCATTGTACATATTTCTACAGTTTTTTATTCATTCATCAGTTGATGGACACTTGGACTGTTTCCAATTTCTGGCAGTTATGAATAATGTTGCCATGAACATCAGTGTGCAAATGTCTGTTCATGTCCCTGCTTTCAGTTCTTCTGAGTATATACCTAGTATATTAGTCAGGGTTCTCTAGGGAAACAGAACCAGCAGGAGATATGTGTAAATATGAGATTTTATAAAAGTGTCTCACACAGCTGTGGGGATGCGCAAGTCCAAATTCCATAGGGCAGGCTGCAAGCTGGCAACTCTGATGTAGGTTTAGATGATTTCCCTAGGAGAGGCTGGCTGTGTGAAGTAGAGAAGAAAATTCTCTGACTGCTGAAATCATTACTTCTCCCTTTAAAGGGAGATTGGATTAAACATCTCTCACTGCAGAAAACACTCTCCTTAGCTGATTGTAGATGTAATCAGCCATAGATGCAATCAACTTACTGATGATTTAAGTCTCCAAAATGTCCTCACAGTAGCAGCCAGGCCAATGCTTGCTTGATGAGACAACTGGGTACCATTTTCTGGCCAAATTGACACATGAACCTAACCATCACAACTAGTAAAGGGATTGCCAGATCATATGGCAGTTCTATACTTAGCTTTCTGGGGAACAATCAAACTGCCTTCCAAAGCACCTGTACCTTCCCAGCAGGAGTGAATAGGTGTTCCTATTTCACCACATCCTCTCTAACCCTTGTACTTTTTGTTTTTTTGATAACAGCCATTCTACTAGGTGTGAAATGATATCGCATTGTGGTTTTGATTTGCATTTCCCTAACGGTTAGTGCTATTGATCATCTTTTCATGTGTTTTTTAACCACTTGTATTTTTTTTTTTTTTTTTTTTGGAAAAGTCTCTATTCAAGTCTTTTACCCATTTTTTAACTGTGTTGTTTGTCTTTTTTTTTTTGTTGAGTTGGAAGATTTCTTTATGTATTCTGAATTTTAGACTTTTATCAGATAATGTGGTTCCCAAATATTTTCTCCCATTGAGTAGGCTGCCCTTTTACTTTCTTGACAAAGACTTTGAAGCACAAAAGTATTCAATTTTTAGGAGATCCCATTTATCTATTTCTTCTTTCATTGCTTGTGCTTTGCATTTAAGGTGTTCCAGTTTGCTAATGCTGCCTTTTTGCAAAATACCAGAAATTGATTGGCTTTTTATAAAGGGGGCTTATTTGGTTATACAGTTACAGTCTTAAGGCCATAAAGTGTTCAAGGTAAGTCATCAACCATCAATCAGGTACCTTCATTGGAGGATGGCCAATGGCATCCGGAAAAACCTCTGTTAGCTGGGAAGGCACGTGGCCAGCGTCTGCTCTGGAGTTCTGATTTCAAAATAGCTTTCTCCCATGATGTTCCTCTCTAGGCATCTGCTTGCTCCTGGGTTGCAGTCTCCAAAATGTCTCTGTAAGCTGCAGCTCCTCCAAAATGTCACTCTCAGTTGCTCTCCAAAATGTCACTCACAGCTGTTCAGCATCTGGGCCTGTGTGGCTCTTTTTAAAGTACTCAAATGATCCAATAAAAATCCACCCTGAATGGGTGGGACAACACCTCCGTAGAAATAATCCAATGTAGGGTCTAGACCACAGTTGATTGAGTCACATCTCCATGGAAACTCTGAAGCAATAGGTTCCAACCTAATCAACACTAATAAGTCTGCCCCCACAAGACTGCATCAAAGATAATGGCATTTTGGTGGACATAAGATATCCAAACTGGCACATAAGGTCTAAGAAACCACCTCTTAACACCAGATCTTAAAGATGATTCTCTACATTTTCTTCTAGGAGTTTTATAGTCCTAGCTCTACTGTTGAGGTCTTTGATTCATTTTGAATTACTGTTTTTTTTGTATAAAGTGTGAGATAGGTATCCTCTTTCATTCTTTCAGATATTGATATCTAGTTCTCCCAGCACCATTTGTTAAAAAGGCTGTTATGTTCCAGTTGAGTGAACTGGGCTGACTTGTCAAAAATCTTGCATCTCACAGCTTTGCTCAACTCATTTATTAGCTCTAGTAGCTTTGTTGTAGATTTTTCAGGACTTTCTAAATAAAGGATCATGTCATCTGCAAACAGTGACAATTTTACTTCTTTTTCAATTTGGATGCCTTTATTTCTTTTTCTTGCCTAACTTCTCTAGGTAGAAATTCAAGCACAGTATTAAATAACAATGGTGGCAGTGGGCATCTTTGTCTTATTCCAGATCTTAGAAGGAAAGCTTTCAGTCTTTCACCATTGAGTATGATGTTAGCTGGGGGTTTTTCATATTTGCCCTTTATCAAGTTGAGGAAGTTTCCTTCTATTCCTACTTTCAAAATGTTTTTATCAAGAAAGGATACTGGATTTTGTCAAATGCATTTTCTGCATCAATTGAGATAATCATGTGATTCTTCTCCTTCAATTTGTTTATGGGTGTATTACATTGATTTTCTTGTGTTGAAATACCCTTACATACCTGGAATAAAACCCACTTGATCATGGTGTATAATTCTTTTAGTGTGCCATTGGATTTGATTTGTGAGTATTTTGTTGATGATTTTTGCATCTATATTCATTAGAGAGATTGGTCTTTAATTTTTCTTTCTTGTAGTATCTTTATACGGTTTTGGTACTAGGGTGATGCTGGCTTCATCCAATGAGTTAGGTAATGTTCCCTCCTCTTCAATTTTTTGAAAGAGTTTGAGCAAGACTGGTATTAATTCTTCTTGGAATGCTTGGTAAAATTTCCCTGTGATGCCATCCAGTCCCGGGCTTTTCTTTGTTGCAAGCTTTTGATGACTGTTTCAATCTATTTGTGATTAGTTTGTTGAGATCTTCTATTTCTTCTGAAGTCAGTGTGGCCATTTGTCTGTTTCTAGAAAACTGTCCATTTCATCTAATTTAGCTTGTTGGTGTACCATTGTTCATTGTATCCTCTTATGATCTTTTTTTATTTCCGAGGGGTCAGTAGTAAAGTCCTTCCTCTCATTTCTGATTTTATTTATTTGCATATTCTCTCTTTTCCTTGTCAGTCTAGCTAAGGGCTTGCCAATTTTGTTGAGCTTCTCAAGGAAACTAAATTTCAGTTTTGTTGATTCTTTCTGTCTTTTTGTTCTCAATTTCATTTATTTCTGCTCTAATCTTTATTTCTTTCTTCCTGTTTGATTTGGTGTTAGTTTGCTGTTCTTTTATAGGTCCTCCAGGTGTGATGTTAAGTCTTCTATTTTAGCTCTTTCTTCCTTTTTAATATAGGAATTTAGGGCTATAAATTTCCCTCTCAGCACTGCCTTCATTGCATCCCATATGTTTTGATGTGTTGTGTTCTCATTTTCATTCATCTTGAGATATTTACTGATTTCTTTTTTAATTTTTGACCTGATTGTTTAAGAATGTGTTGTTTAGCCTCCATATATTTGTGAACTTTCTAGTCCTCTGCCTGTTGTTGATTTCCAGCTTCCTTCTATTATGATCAGAGAAAGTGCTTTTTATAATTTCAGTCTTTTAAAATTTATTGAGACCTGTTTTATCACCCAATGTAGTTTATCCTGGAGAATGATCCATGAACACTTGAGAAGAATGATATCCTGTTGTTGTGGGGTTCAATGTTCTGTAAATGTGTGATAGGTTCAGTTCATTTATCATATTATTCAAGTTCTCTGTTTTCTTACTGATCCTCTGTCTGTATGTTCCATTTATTGATGAGAATGGAGTATTGAAGTTTCCAGCTGTTATTGTAGATACATCTATTTCCCCCTTCAGTGTTGCAGTTTGCCTCAGGCATTACAGGGCACACTGATTAGGTGCACAAATACTTAATGATTGTTATTTCTTCTTGGTGAATTACCCCTTTTATTAATATACAGTGTTGTATTAGTTAGGGTTCTCTAGGGAAACAGAATCAATGAGAGGTGTCTCTGACTATCAAATTGTAAAAGTGACTCATGCAACTGTGGGTAAGCACGAGTCCAAATTCTGTAGAGCAGTCAACAAACTGTCAACTCCAAGGAATATGTCCGATGAACTCCTCAGGAAACGAATCAGCAACTTCAACGAACTCCTCAGGAAATGCTTCACTGGGCAGCCGAAGAAGTGAAGGTCCTCTATCTGTCTTGCTTATAAGTCTTCAACTGATTAATTGGATTAAATCCAGCCAATTGCATTCTCTCATTGTGGAAGGCACACCCTTTGGTGAGTCATCAGTCACAGCTGCAGTCAATTGACTGATGATTTAATAAACCAGCCTGTTGGTTTATTAACCAGCCTCAAACGTCCTCACAGCAATTGTTAGGCCAGTGTTTGCTTGACCAGACAGCTGGGTACTATCACCTGGCCAAGTTGACACATGAACCTAACCATCACAAGTGTCCTTCTTTGTCTGTTAACAGTTTTGCATTGAAAGTCTATTTTGTCTGATATTATTATAGCTATTCCATTTTTTCTTGGTTACAGTTGTGTGGAATATCCTTTTCCAACCTTTCATGTTCAACCTATTTGTGTTCTGGGTCTAAAGTGAGTCTCTTCTGGATAGCATATAGATAGATGATATATAGACTGGCAGAGTAAATAAAAAAAATCCTTTGATTGGAGAGTTTAATCCATTAACTTTCAACATTGCTAATGTAAAGGCAGTACTTTCTTCAACCATTTTATCATTTGGCTTTTATATGTCATATCTTATTTTTGTCTCTCCTTTTATTCTTTTAGTCACCCTTACTGATATTCTTCATTTTTCCATTCTCTTTATTTCTATATTCTCCTCCAAACCTCTTTCTCCTCTCTTTTCCTATCAAACTATAGTGGTCCTTTTGGATTTCTTGTAGGCCAGGTTTATTGTTAATTAACTCTCTTTTTCTGTTTATCTGTGAATAGTTGAAACTCTCCTTCATTTTTGAAGGACTGATTTATCAGATAAAGAATTCTTGGCTGTCAGTTTTTTTCTTTCAGTATCTTAAATATATCCTACCTTACCATCTCACCTCCATAGTTTCTTATAAGAAATTGGCAGTTAGTCTTATTGCGCTTCCTTTGTATGTGATGAGTCACTTTTCTCTTGCTGCTCAGAAGCCTTTCTTTGTCTCTGGCATTTAGACAGTCTGATTAGCAAGTATCTTGCAGTAGGTCTATTTGGAGTTATTCTTTTTGGCATATGTTATGCTTCTTGGACTTGTATTTTGATGTTTTTCATAAGAATTGGGAAATTTTGGGGCTTTATATTCTCAAATATTCTTTCTTCCTTTTTCCCTTCTGGAATATCTATGATGCATATATTTGAGAGCTTCATGCTGTCATTCAATGCCCTGAGAGCCTGCTTAATTTTTTCCATTCTTTTCCCTATCTGTTATTTTGTGTGTAAGATTTCAGATGTCCTATTCTCTAGTTCACCGATCTTTTCTTCTGCCTCTTCAAATCTGCTGTTGTATGTTTCCATTGTATCTGTCTTCTATTATGCCTTTCATTCCCATATTTTCTTTTTTGCATGCTTTCAAATTCTTCTTTATGCTCACCCAGTGTCTTCTTTATATCTTTTATGTCTTTTGCTATATTTTTCCTTCATCTCCTTGGATTTAGATTTGTTTGAACATCCTTAATTAGTAGTTTCATCTCATCTGAAGTTTTAATTTGTTCCTTTGACTGTGCTATATCTTCCTGTTTCTCGGTGTGGCTTGTGAACTTTTGCTGGCATCTAGGCATCTGATTTTCTTGATGAGTTTATTCTGGAGGTCACTCTCTCTCTTGCTAGGATTTTCTTCTTGATTAGCTTTGTGCTATAGCTCTTCATTGATACTTGGCTCAACTTATTCTAGATTTTTAGAATAGCTTGTGTTTGATCAGAATTTTTGAACACTTGCTCATCTGTTTCTTGCCTTGAGTATATGGTATGACTTTTGAGATTGCACTATTTGTGCAATTGTTTCACCCCCAGGAAAAAGCTTCCTTTTCTCTTTTCCTCTTCTGGGAATGCTAATCTGTTCTGTTTGTTTTGATGTGCCTCTACTTTTTTTTTTTAATTCAATTTTATTGAGATATATTCACATACCATACAATCATCCAAAGTGTACAATCAGTTGTTCACAGTGTCATCATATAGTGTGCATTCATCACCGCAAATTTTTGAACATTTTCATTACTTCAAAAAATAAAAATAATAAAACTAAAAGTGAAAAAGAACACCCAAAACATCCCAAACCTCCCATCTCCCCATTATTCATTTAATTTTTGTCCCCATTTTTCTACTCATCTGCACATACACTGGACAAAGGAAATGTGAGCCACAAGGTTTTCACAATCACATGGTCACACAGCATAAGCTATATAGTTATACAGTCATCTTCAAGAATCAAGGCTACTACTGGGTTGCAGATCAACAGTTTCAGGTATTTCCTTTACGCTTTCCAATACACTAAAAACTGAAAAATGGATATCTATATAATGCCTAAGAATAACCTCCAGAATGACCTCTCCGCTCCATTTGAAATCTCTCAGCCACTGAAACTTTGTTTCACTTTTCTTCCCCCTTTTGTTCAAGAAGGCTTTCTCAATACGATGATGCTGGGACTAGGCTTATCCCCATGAGTCATGTCCCACGTTGCCAGGGAGATATACACCCCTGGAAGTCATGTCCACATGGGGGGAGGGCAGTGAGTTTACCTGCATAGTTGGCTTAGAGAGGCCACACCTGAGCAACAGAAGAGGTTCTCTGGGGGTGACTTTTAGACACAATTATAAGTAGGCTTAGCCTGTCCTTTGCAGAAACAAGTTTCATAAGGGCAATCCCCAAGATTGAAGGCTTGGCCTTCCAAATTGGTGGTCCCCAATGCTTCTGAGAATATCAGCAATTCCTCAGGTGGAGAAGTTTAATATTTTCACATTTTTCCCCAGTCCCACAGGAGGGCTTTGCAAATACATCTTTATTCTCTGCCCAAATTACTCTGGGATGTATCAGGGCTTCACACTAACCTGTACATACCAACCAGATTGCACTCCCTATTCAAAGTTCCATGTAATTATGTTGTTTGAATAAACTGACCATACAAGTTAAATTATACAGTGTGCTACTGAAAATATAGATTTTGCACCAAATAAACATCTTTTCCTGTGGTCTCACATGGAAGTTGAAGTTTTAAAACACCAACAATATTGTCCTTTACCCTTTAGTCTGATTTACCTTAGTCCTAACCAAGTCCATTTTATTCATATCTCTAATTGAAATCTGATCTCTTTTTTTAGCTTTTTAAACAGCTGCTGTATAGGGTACTGCTGACATCAAGAGCTGCCAAACTCTGGCTGTGAGTCTCAGGTGTCCCACAGATACCCAAAGTTCCAGGGACCTACCAGGTTATACACAAAGAACTCAGAATCTCAGAATTTAGAAATAGCCATTACAACTCAGGAATAGATCTGACTGCTTAAGAGTTTCCAATCTGGGAATCTTTACATAAGCTTTCCCCTGATAACATATGTTCTCAGATTCAATTCTCAGAGTTAGCACATTATAGTTAGTCTGTATTGGTGAGGCATTATATTGTTTGCCTTTCCATTTCTAGTTTATTTCACTCAAGGTCCATTCACTTAGTTGCATACCTCACAACTTCATTCCTTCTTGCAGCTACTCAATAGTCCATTGTATGTACACACCACAGTTTGTCATTTCCATTCAGTAGTCGATGTACCCTTAGGCCACCTCTATCCATTCTGAATCATGAATACTGCCACCATAAACAGTACTGTGTGAATGTTCATTCAAGTCCCTGCTCTCAGTTCTTCCAAGTATATACCCAATAACGGGGCTGCAGGACCATATAGTAACCCCATACTTATCTTCCTGTGGAACCAGCACAGTGCCCTCCGGATGGGCTGCACCATTCTACTTCCCCACTAACAGTGATTAGGTACATCCCTCTCTCCACATTTTCTCCAGCACTTATATCCCTCTGTTTGTTTTTTAAACAGTTTTATTCACATTCCATACATTCCCTCCTAAGTAAATCAATGGTTCCTTATATAATCACATAGTTATGCATTTACCACCACGTCTAATGAGGACATTTCCATTTCTGATATTTCTTCTATTTCTTCAATTCAGCATTTGCAGGGTCCTTCTTCAGTTTATATCCTCCTCCACAGTTTCAAACAATTCAGAATTGTCATATTGTTGGAATCCCTGGAAAGAAGTTATTCAGTAGCTGTTTACATCTCCACATTGATGACATCACTCCTCTCTCTATTGGTTTTAAACACTTCTATTGTTATCTCTAGTATTGTTACTTTTACTGAAGGGCTAATTCTGGGAGGATGGTCCCCATGGGGAGGACCTATGCAGCTCAGTTTTCCCCAGTAAAAACAGGTCCAGTACTGACAAAGGGGGTGACGGTCAGTTCTAAAGTGCTCTGGGGAGGAGGCCTGGAAGGATGCCAATCTTCTGTGACAGCTCCCTGATTCTGTGCTATCCTGTCGCCCAGAAAATGGTGCTCTTCAGCCCACTGTTTTCATAGTCCTAAGGTGGTACTGTCCTTTTAATTCTCAGCTGACTCTGC
Organism: Choloepus didactylus; assembly: GCF_015220235.1. Lineage (NCBI taxonomy): Eukaryota > Metazoa > Chordata > Mammalia > Pilosa > Megalonychidae > Choloepus > Choloepus didactylus. Next base: position 73,708,455 of record NC_051320.1, on the reverse strand, counting down.
TCCTGCCAGGTGGGTGGTTGAGACAGAGGTTGACAGCTGTCTTTTTATTTTTTGACAGAGCAGGTTGAAACTTGTTGCTTAGATCCCAGACCCTGGAATCTGAAGTCTCTAATCAACAGCTGCAAACTGAACTGGGCCTTGACCCACCGTCATCAATTATCTTAGCAAGATCTTCTGGATAACTTGCTGCTTCACCTTGTACTTTTATTTTATGGAGATGGCTTCTTAAGCCTCAATTGAACCCAATCTCTACTAGTTTCAAACTTCTCTTCTGCAGATTCCTCACATCCTTCAGCCTTCATAGAATTGAAGAGAGTTAGGGCTTTGCTGTGGATTAGGCTTTGGTTTAAGGGAATGTTGTGGCATGTTTGATCTTCTATCCAGATTTACTCAAAACTTTCTTCATATCAGCAATAAGGCTGTTTGACTTTCTTATCATTCATATGTTGCAGTTTTAATTTTCTTCAAGAACTTTTCCTTCACATTCACAAGTCAACTAACTGGCAGAAGAGGCCCAGCTTTCAGCCTATCTTGGCTTTCAACTTGCTTGCCTCACTAAGCTTAATCATTTCTAGCTTTTGATTTAAAGTGAGAGATGTGCAACTTTTGCTTTCACTTGAACACTTAGAGGTCATTGTAGGGTTATTAACTGGCCTAATTTCAATATTGTGTCTCAGGGAACTAGGGGAGGCCCAGAGGAGAGGGAGAGAGGTGGGGCAATAGCTGGTCAGTGGAGCAGTTCAGAACACACACATTTATTAAGTTCACCATTGGCTGTTTGAATCTATTACCCCCACAAAAGTCATGTTCTTTTAATGCAATTCTGTGGGAGCAGACTTATTATGGGTGGGATCTTTTGATTAGGTTGTTTCATGGTGATAGACCACCCAACTATGAGTTGAAACCTTTTGATTAGATTATTTTCCATGGAGAGTGTGACCCCACCCCATTTACTGGTGGGTCTTAATTAGATCAATGGAGTCCTTAAGAGAGCTGAGAGCCCACAGAGACCCAGATGTTTAGACATGCTGGGAGATGCAGACAGAAGGATGTTTGGCGATGCTAAGCTAAGAGATTGAAGCCCCGAGTTTGCCTGGAGAAGCTAAGAGAGGACCCCAGATGTTTAGAGAGAAACACCCTGGGAGAACAAACAAGGATGCACAGGAGCTGACAGAGAGAAGCTCAGAGAGACAGAAGCCCAGAGACATTTTGGAGAGAGCCATTTTGAAACCAAAACCTGGGAGCAAAGGAACAGCAAACACCAGCCACATGCCTTCCCAGATGACAGAGATGTTCCAGACACCATTGACCATTCTTCAGAGAAGGTGTCCTCTTGTTGATGCCTTAGTTTGGACACTTTTATGACTTCAGAACTGTAAATTTTGTAACCTAATAAATCCCTAATAAATCTGTTATTTTGATAACAGCAGCTTTAGCAAACAGGAACAACCATCTTATGTGGGTGTGGTTTGTGGCACCCAAAACAATTATAATAGTAACATCAAAGACAGCAGATCACCATAACCAATAAAATGATGAAAATTTTTGAAATATTGCAAGAATTACCAAAATGTGGCACAGAGACACAAAGTAAGGACGTGCTGTTGGAAAAATGGCACTGATAGAGCTGACAAAGGGCTGCAACAAACCTCCAATTTGTAAAAAAAAAAAAAAAAAAAAAACATTATCGTCAAGGCACAATAAAGCAAAGCAGAATAAAATGAGGTATGCCTATATGGGAACTGTTGTAAACAGATAATCCAAAACTTGAATAAAATCTATAGCAGGAAAAATTTTCCTACAAATTTCCATGAAAAAAGAAAAAAATTCTCTGATCTTACTAGGTTAACAGACTGTGTAATTCACAACCTTGCATAGATTGGTAAGAACAAGCCACATGTCAGAATCCATCAAGATGAGCTTCTTAGAAGAAAAGCCTGTTAACGCTTAATTCAAGCTCTGCTACTAAAACTCTGCTTCATTCTTTAGTTATTTCTCACCTGGACTATTGTTGGCACCTGGGCAGCCCTTTCTGTTCATCCATCATGCTTTTACTGTCTATTCAAAACTCAGAAACATGTTTTCTTTTTCCCACCAGCTGTAATTCTCAAACCATCCTTTACTGAGGCAATTATGCCAGTTTTCTGTTTCATCAGAGAATTCAATCTAAAATTTTAGTGCCAATGGTTAAAATACTTCATACATAACTTCAAATTTGTATGGTTTTAATTCACATTTATGTTTCTGTTCACACTTTGCATTCTTTAATTGATTTGTTAGCTATGCCATCTGTAGATTTTAAGTACTGAGCTTTCACAAATGACTTTTTTTTCTTCCCAAAGTTGTTTTGAAAACTATTTCCCTACCTTATTTCAAATAAAGCTATGCTACATTCTCATCTTCCCAAGTTGAGTATTTGTATGGCCTTGCTTCTTGAATCTTTATCCTAAGTTAGATTGTTACAGGCCTGGGCATACAAAACAGTAACTTTTTAACCACGTGGATATCCTCTTTGGTATCTCAAAGGAGGGAGGCCTCTAACTGGAGCTCTGTGATCTGCTGTATCTACAGGTACCATGCAAATCTATCAATGGGATAAGAGCTGTCCATTGGTTCTTTGGGTTGGTTGGTGAATGTACAATTTGTGAATGTAGAAAAGTCCTCTGATTAGCCTAGAGCATGTTGATAAGAACATCTCTCTGCTAGTTTATAATCTCTAACCTTCGAGGGAAAGGCCCTTTCCATCTTGTTATACCCAGCTCTTACCCTGGTGCCTGGACTCTATAGGTGTTTGATAAATGACTGTTAGGTGAGTACATTTTAAATCCAAGTTAGTTATCTTATTAGCCTAAAGCAAGATGTTCAGCATGGAACAGGGTACAAAGAGAAGTTGTCTTCATTTTTACTTTACTGTTTACCTCTCCAAGTATTATGATCTTTAACGATGGAAGAATATGTAACAATCCCCTTCTTTGCCTGTAAAAGTTGTTGATCATATGGCATTATCTCTTCTATTTTTCCATTAATGGTGGGATTGTGGATGACCAGAGAGAGGATACTTTATTTCTGACACTCAAGAGTGTTGGGTTAGTTAAGTATTCTTAAAAAAAAGTTTGTGTATAGGTGACTTTTAGGCTTTTGCCCTCTTGAAGTTCTTTGCTTCAAATATTTAACCATTATTGGAAAAAAAAAAATCCCTTGAGATTCTTTCCATGTCTGTAAATCTGTATAGGGTACTGGTTCTTCCCTTGGCTGCTCATTGGAATCACCTGGGGAGCTATAAAAATCATTGATGCCTGGAGCCCTCCCCAATTTTGATTCAATTGGTCTGCGGTGTGGTCTGGGCATAGGGAATTTTAACATTTCCCCAGTTGATTCTAATGTGCAGCCAAGATTGAGAACTGCTGATATAAAGTATTATTTTTAAATACTCAAAGGCTGGAACTTTACATATGGTACAATTTATTTTAAATCCATACTATTTTATGACCAGTTTTTCATATTAAAGTATTTATGTGTACACTATCACTGCTGCCTGGGGTATTTATGAAACATGCAGATTCTTGGATGCTGACCTCAGAGAGTCTGATTTGTAGATCTGTAATAAATCCAAATACCTGCATTTTTAACAAGGCACTGAGAGATTCTTGTGCATGCTAAAGTTGAAGAGCTATTGCATTAAAAAAGACATCTGAAAGAGTTAAAACAGATTGAGGTAGTTGTAACAAGGAGCAAGCCAGCGAGTGATATGGTGATCCTGTGTCACTGAAGTATAAGACAGACCTCAAAGCACAGACAAAACATAAGTTTACATTTTTTCTCTAAATTTTCCAGCAGTTTTTGTGAAAATTATATTTTGGCAACAGTAAGAGGCTTTTTAAGAAAATACTTTAATACCTTGCCTCAATGTACGATGTTAATTCTATGTAAAAATATATTTACAACATTAACTTAAATGAATAATAATGCTAATCCTTTAAATTAAAAAGGTTTGAATACTGTTACCATATTATATATATATATACACACACACACACACACACACACACACACACACACACACACACGCACACACACCTAGAATACCTTTCAAAACATCGGTTCTTGATCCACTAATATTTTGAAGGATTAGGAAAAAGATTGAAGTCATCCAGTTATGTTTGACAAATTTAAGAACATTTAGGATAACAAACTCTTTGAGTCTTATGACAATTTTAGTTTAAAGCCCAAAGGCGCCTCACATTTAGTTTAACACCCAAAGATGCCTCATCTAACTTAAGCTTCAGTGGAAATTTGGAGAAGAAAAATGAATTACCCGATCTGGAATTACACCAAAATGTCAAGTTAACACATTTTGGCTTGTAATGGTGCCAAGAGATCTAATGTCTGAATGATCAAGACTTGAGATTTCCAAATCATTTTAAAGATAACGTCATTACCAGGATGCTGCAGCTTTAGTTTTATTCTTTCTTAGCTCTTTCCTATCTTTTGCTTTAACCAAAGCCAACCAAGAGATGACAAGATTGCATTGCAATTAACTGAAACAGCTGCAAAGAAAAATGTCAACCTAAAAGCTCACAAATCCAGAAACAATCAAATAAAATTAAGACTAGCCATTTTCCCATGATAATCAATGATGCATTTGGTTTTCTGTAAACTTTTTATCTTGGCTTTTCAAGGTTGAATATTTGATTTTATATCTAAGATAGTATTATAACCAAAGAAGAGATTCTGTGGATTGCAGTTGCTATTGTTTGCTTTTCTCACCAATTTTCCTGGTAACATTTGTTCTCTGCTCAATAGCACTTTTCCATGATTTCCACCCTAACTTCTTGGCCACACAAACGGGCTTATAACTTGGGTCAAGCCAATCATATTATCCATTTCCCTGTACACAGTTGGTCTGAAGGAAGGTTATGTGACCCAAGATGTGCAAATGAGTCCATTCTAGGATTTCTTGATTTGAGTTGGAAGAGAAGCAGCACAGCCTCTGGGGTCAGGGTCCAGAAAAGATTCGTAAAGGTAGGCCAGACAAAAGTTGTCTTTCCCACCTTTTGGAGAAAGCCTATCTGCAGTGCAAGAGAATGAAGCCAAGCAAAGAACAGCAGAAATCCAGGGGTGGGAATAGAGAATCCTGGGGACATTGAATCTCAGTTATAATTCCCGAAGCCTTGATTCCTGTTTTACTTTGATTCTGTGAGCTCTTCTCTACAATCTCTTCTTGTCTCAGGAAATTATTAATTCCCTTTTTGGCTTAAGCCTTCTTGAATTGGGTTTCTATCATTTACAACCACAATCTGAACATACAATATGAGAGCAACTAATCCCACCCATCATTTAGAGAAAACAGAAATTAACTTCCCCAAGGGCACCCATCACAAATGGATTCAGCTTTCTTTGCTCTTTCTAAGGAAAAAGTTGAAACTTTTGAGTTAGTAGGGTCTATGTGTTTAATTACCTCAAACACATTCATAATCGATACTGAGTAGACCTGTGACTGGGAAAACCATTATCAATTCTGAGGTTGAGAACACACCCTCCCAGAGTTTTGGATTACAGCTCTGCAGCTGAATGTAGCTGCATTCATTATTCCCGATAGAACCAAGGCCCAAAGGATGCAACTTCCACACACTCTCCAAGAATTTAATGTTATGGCACCTGGAGTGATCTAAGCAGTTAGGTGTAGGAAGTGTGATAATTAAAATCATAGCAACAAAAGGTTAAGACATTTTTATAACTGCCTTAGAAGTCATCAATATCAAAACACTAATTTTACATTAGTAACCAGGAAACTACTGTGCAAAGAACAAGATATCTAGTGAAAAAAAAAATGCAAAAACCCTGCATGTCCAAAGGTGATAGGGTATAAATTATAATACATTTAGATTATTGGTTCCAATTCCTCTCCCCGTTTCGTTCTGCTTTACCCTCTGCCTTGTAACTCTGCAGTGCTTCCCGCTGTGAGCAGAGTAGATTCCCCCATCTGACAAATGTTGGATTCGCAAGGAGAATTGCTTGAAGCAATGGAAGTTAGAGGGTCTAAAGATGCATGCTTGGTTTGACTTGGCTTCTTGCACTTCTGCAACCTGCCATATGAAGGGCAAACCTGGTAAGAGCCTATCTGGGGAGGCAAGCTGAATCACTGACTGAAGAAGAGCTGGCCTAGCAGAGCTGCAGGCCCAGGAGCGAGAAGTTTCATTGTCAGCCATTGAGATTTTGAGGTTGTTATGTAGCCAAAATTAGTAACGAGCAAAATCAAGCAATTTCTGGAAAAATATTTGCCAGTTATTTGGTGAATTAGCATGAATTTCATGAAGGCAAAGGTGGCCTGGAAATCACCTTAAGATGGAAGCATCTTAAGGGCAGGTAAACAAAGACCAGGGACAATGGTATATCCTTCACCAAGAAAATTAAAACACAAGTGCCACTGATCTTCTGCTTTCATTCACAGTGCATGAGATCTTGTGCATACAGAGAATGGAACTATCTAAGAGTTTAAGTACAGTTTTTGGAGTTAATATATCTTCATACAGGTATTTGTAATTTGTATCAATTCTCTATTCTGAAATTCAAAGTAATCTCCTCCTGTGATAGGACTATACAAAGTTACAGGGTTGTCTTTATGTGAGTGAGAATCTACATAATTTTAAATTAAATTAACCTACTTTTTGATTAGGCAATATTTGCACATGCTATAAAACTCAAAAGGTACAAAAGGGTATACAATAAAAACTAAGTGCTTTCCTAACTCTTTCAACCACCCAGGTTTCCCTCTCCAGAGGAATCTGTTTACCTGTTTTTTTGTTTGATTGTTTGTTTTTATAACCTGTTTTAGTTTCCTTGGCTGCTCAAGGAAATATCATGTAATGGATTGGCTTAAACAATGGGAACTATTGGCTCACCTTTTTTTGGCTATCAACAAGTTCACATCAAGGTGTCATCAAGGTGACGCTTTCTTCTTTAAGACTGGTGTTTTGGGGCTGGCTGCCAATGATCCTTAGTCTTGGGCTCCTCTGTCATATGGTGATGCACACGGCAGCCTCTCCTGGCCTCTCCCTTCCCTTCTGTGTTCCGCTGACTTTCAGCTTCTTGCTTTCTGTGGCTTTGTCTGAATTTCACTCCACTTATAAAGGACTCCAGTAATAGGATTAAGACCCATCTTGATTGGATTTGGCCACACCTTAACTAAAGTAACCTCATCAAAAGTCCTACTTTCAGTGGGTTAATACCCACAGGAATGGATTAAGTTTAAAAACATGTTTTCTGGGATATATACAGCTTCAAACCACCACACCTTCCAGAGAAACTTCATGCATATACAAAAGTATATATGTTCCCAAATGGTAATAACATACATTAAATTTTACATTATTCTTTTGCCTAACAAGATATCTTGGAAATTGTTCCATGAACACATTGTGTTTTCTTTCCTTTTAATGGTTATGCAATATTCTGTTTTATGGATGTACCCTTATTCATCAAATTATATGCACAAAAATCATGTAGTTGTGGTAACTGCAGATTTAGACTAAAATCATATGAGGTATAATTAATTTAAGGCAGTCAGGCAAAATGAATAAGGAACTGAAGTTTTGTTCATCCCTGTTCTGCACTTACATTAAAAATATTTATGTAAATATCTTTCCCTAGTAGATGGTATAGTCCTTAAATGCTGGGACCACATCTTAATTATTTTTTGTACTCTCTGCACATACTCTATAACCTGGCACATACTGAGCAAGCATTCCTTAAATGTTTGTTGAACCAAACTGTCTTAAAAGGTTAAAGGTAAGTGTTCAGAGTCTCGTGCCAAAAATCTAAGTTCTCAAGGATTACCAGGCCTTTTATGAATCCTCAAATTATAAGAGCCAGGGAGGAAATTTTAAAGTTAAATGGAATTTTATAAAGTGCTTTTTAAAAAGGTTGTTTTATTGAGACAAATTCACATACTACATAATCCATCTAAAGTATACAATCACTGTCTTCTAGTATATTCAGAGTTGTACACACATCACCACAATCAATTCTAGAACATTTCCACCCTGAAGAGGATTCAATTGTACAGTCCCATGTTTCATTCTCTGGCTCCTCTTCTAGTGCCATCTATGACCCTAAACTTTCCCTTTCAACCAAAATCTACCCACATATCATTACTACTACATTCACTAAAATATGTTCTCATCACCTCCATCTATTTCCAAACATTTCCAATCATCTTATTACATAACCTGCAAAAATTAAGCATCAGCTTCCCATCTCTGCCTTCATTCTATCTTCTGGTGACCTATATTCTAGATATAACACCATGAGTTTGCTTGTTGGATTTAGTTAATATTAGTAAGGTCATATAATATTTGTCCTTTTGTGTCTTATTTCACTAAACATAATGGCCTAAGGTTCATTCATGTAGTCACATGCATCATGACTTCATTTCTTCTTACAGCTGTATAATATCCTGTCGTATGTATATACCATATTTTGTTTATCCATTCATTGGTTGCTGGACACCTGGGTTGTATCCATCTTTTGGCAATTGTGAATCATGCTGCTATGAACATTGGTATGCAATTATCTGTTCATGTCTCTGCTTTCAGTTCTTCTGGGTTTATGCCAAGTAGTGGGATTGCCAGATCATACGGCAACTCTATATTTTTTGAGGAACTGCCAAACTGTCTTCCACAGTGGCTGCACCATTCTACATTCCCACCAACAGTGAGTAAGTATTCCTGTTTCTTCACATCATCCCCAACACTTGCAGTTTTCTGTTTTTTTTTTTTAAACAGGTGTGAAATGGGTGTGAAATATCTTTCTAATTTTAATTTTAAATGCAGTTTTATTAAGATATATTCATACGCCATACAAACCATCCGAAGTATACAATCAATGGCTCACAATATCACTACACAGTTGTGCATTCATCGCCATGATAAATTTTAGAACATTTTCATTAAACAGAAAAAGAAATAAAAATAAAAAAGAACCTGAAACAACCCATACACCTGAATTCCCCCCATTATTATTGTTTTTAACAGTTTTATTCACACATTGTACAATCTACCCTAAGTGTACAATCAATGGCTCTCGGTATAATTACATAGTTATGCATGTACCAGTACAGTTACTCTGAGAACATTCTCATTTCTTCTGAAGAAAAAAATTCCATGCCCCTTATATCCCCTACTGACATTTAGTTTTGGTATAGTGCCTTTGCTACAATTAATGCAAGAATATTACAATGTCACTGTTAACTATTAGTTTACATTAATTGTATTTTTCTCATATACCACCCTATTAGTAATACCTTGTAATAGTGACGCATGTTTGTTCTAGTTTTCTAATATTTATACAACTAACCACCATCATTATCCATTATAGGTTTTGCTAAGTTAGACAGTTCTAGTTCTTATCCTCTAGCTTTTCTTCTGGTGACATACATGACTCTAGCCTCCCTCTTTCAAACATAATCATACACAGCTTTGTTAATTACACCTACAGTATTGTGCTACCCTTCCTTACATCCCCCTTTTAATTTACATTGAGCTTTGGATATTGCCTTGTTAAAATTAATGAAGACTATTTCAGTTAACTACTGTTAACTATAGACCTTACTTTGCTTTAATTGTACTTTTTCCATATGCCATCAATTTTTAACACCCTATAATAGTGACATATTTGTTCTCATTCATGTAAACTTTCTTATATTTGTAACTTTAACCACCATCACTGTCCTAAAGCCCTGGTTTTTATCCTCTAGCTTTCCTTCTGGTGATATACATGATTTTAGCCCTTTTTCAACCATATTCACACTCAGCTTTATTAATTACACTTACACTATTGTGCTACCCTTACACAGTATTGTCCTATTCATTTCTGAGCCTTTACAATTAACCTCACTGAATATTCTGTACTCCTTAGGCATCTATTGCCCAATTTCTACCCTCTTTGTATCTCCTGATAACCTGTGCTCTCAGTTTGCTCATTATAGTTAGTTCATATTAGTAAGACCATACAGTATTTGTCCTTTTGTTTCTGACTTATTTCACACAACATAATGTCCTCAAGGTTCACATTGTTGCATGCATTATGACTTTATTCTGTCCATCATATGTATATACCATAATTTGCTTATCAGCTTATCTGTTAATGGACATTTGGGCTGTTTCCACCTGTTGGCAATTGTAAATAATGCCATTATAAACATCTGTGTGCAAATGTCTGTTTGTGTCCCTGCTTTCAGTTCTTCTGACTATATACCTAGTAATGGGATTGCTGGATCATATGGCAGTTCTATTCTGAGCTTCCTGAGTAACTGCCAAACTGCCTTCCAGAGCAGTTACACCATTCTACATTCCCACCAACAGTGAATAAGTATACCTCTTTATCCACATCCTCTCCAACACTTGTAGTTTTCTGTTTCTTGATAATGGTCATTCTTGGAAATTATCTCATTGTTTTGATTTGCATTTCCCTGATAGCTAGTGAAACTGAGCATCTTTTCATATGCTTTGAGCCATTTGTATTTCCTCTTCAGGAAAGTCTATCCAGGTCTTTTACCGATTTTTTAATTGGGTCATTTGTCTTTTTGTTGTTGAATTGTGGGAGCTCTTTATATATTCTGGAAATTAAACCCTTATCAGACAACATGGTTTCTGAATATTGTCTCCCATAGAGTAGACTGCCTTTTTACTTTCTTGAAAAAGTCCTTTGAGGCAGAAAAGTATTCAATTTTGAGGAGATCCCATTTATCTATTTCATTTTTCATTGCTTGTGCTTTGGGTGTAAGGTCTAAGAAACCACTTCCCATCAACAGATAGTTAAGATATTTCCCTACATTTTCTTCTAAGGGTTTTGTGGTCTTAATGCTAATGGTTAGATCTTTGAGCCATTTTGAGTTAATTTTTGTATAAAGTGTGAGATGGGGGTCCTCTTTCATTCTTTTGGGTATGGATATCCAGTTCTCCAAGCACCATTTGTTGAAGAGGCTATTCTGTCCCAATTGAGTGGACTTGACTGCCTTGTCAAAAATCAATTGTCCATGGATGACAGGGTCTATTTCTGAACTCTCAATTCAATTCCATTAGTCAGTATATCTATCTTTATGCCAGTACCATACTGTTTTGACCACCGCAGCTTTGTAATATGCTTTAAAGTAAGGCAGTGTTAGACCTCATTGTTGTTTCTAAAGATGTTTTCAGCTAATCAGGGTACCCTGCCCTTCCAAAGAAATTTGATTATTGGTTTTTCTATTTCTGCAAAGAAGGCTGTTGGAGTTTTGATTGGTACTGTGTTGAATCTGTAAATCATTTTGGGTAGAACTGACATCTTAATGATATTTAGTCTTCCAATCCGTGAACATGGACTGTCTTTGCATTTATTTAGGTCTTCCTAGATATCTTTTCACAATGTTTTTGTAGTTTTCTTGGTATATGTCCCTTTATGTTCTTGGTTAAATTTATTCCAAGATATTTGATTCTTTTGGTTGCTATTGTAAATGGAATTTTTTTCTTGATTTCTTCCTCTCATTGCACATTACTTGTGTATAAGAACACTACAGATTTTGTGTGTTGATCTTGTTGCCTGCCACTTTGCTGTATTCATTGATTAGTTCTAACAGCTTTGCTGCAGATTTTTCTGGATTTTCTACATATAGAATCATGTCATCTGCAAAGAGTGGATGCTTTTTATTTCTTTTTCTTACCTAATTGCTCTATCTAGAACTACCAGTACAATGTTGAATAACAATGGTTACAGTGGGCCTCCTTGTCTTGTTCCAGATCTTGGAGGAAAAGCTTGCAGTCTTTCACAATTGGGTATGATGTTAGCTGTGGGTTCTTCACATATGCCCTTTATCATGTTGAGGAAGTCTCCTTCTATTCCTATATTTCAAAGTGTCTGTATCAAGAAAGGATGCTGACTTTTGTCAAATGAGTTTTCTGCATCAGTCAACATGATGTGGTTTTTCCCCTTCAATTTGTTGATAGGTGTACCACATTAATAGATTTTCTTGTATTGAACCACCTTTGCATACCTGGAATAAAATCCTCTTGGTCATAATTATACATAATATACCTCTTGGTGTATAATTCTCTTAAGTCCTGCTGGTTTCAATTTGTGAGTATTTTGTTGAGGATTTTTGCATCTATATTCATTAGAGAGATTAGACTGTAATTTTCTTTTCTTGTAGTACCTTTGTTTGGTTTTGGTATTAGGGTGATGTCTTCATAGAATGAGTTAGGGAGTTTTTCCTCCTCTTCAATTTATTTTTGAAGAGTTTGAGCAGGGTTGGTACTAATTCATTCTTGAATGCTTGGTAGAATTCACATGTGAAGCCATCTGGTCCTAGATTTTTCTTTCTTGGGAGGTCTTTGATGACTGATTGAGTCTCTTCATTGTGACTGAATGGTTTGTTGAGGTCTTCTATTTCTTCTTGAATCAGTGAAGGTGGTTGACATGTTTCTAGGAAGTTATCCATTTCATCTAAGTTGTCTAGTTTGTTGGCATAGAGTTGCTGTGCGAGTTTGAACGTATTATGTCCCCCAAAACGCCATTATCTTCAATGTAATCTTGTATGGGCAGATGTATCAGTGTTGATTAGATTGTAATTCTTTGAGTGTTTCCATGGAGACTTGACCCACCCAACTGTGGGTGATGACTCTGGATAGTTTCCATGGAGGTATGGCCCCACCCATTCAGCATGGACCTTGATTAGTTTACTGGAGCACTATATAAGCTCAGACAGAAGGACTGAGCTTGCTACAGCCAAGAGGGACACTCTAAAGAACACCTAGGAGCTGAGAGAGGAGCTGCAGATGACAGACAGTTTGAAGTTGGCCGCTGAAAGCAGATTCTTGCTCCGGAGAAGCTGAGAGAGGACAAATGCCTGAAGAGCAACTGAGAGTGACATTTTAAAGAGGAGCTGCAGCCTAGAGAGGAACGTCCTGGGAGAAAGCCATTTTGAAATCAGAACTTGGAGCAGACGCCAGCCACGTGTCTTCCCAGCTAACAGAGGTTTTCCAGATGCCCTTGGCCACCCTCCAGTGAAGGTACCCAATTTTTGATGCATTACTTGGACATTTTATGGCCTTAAGACTGTAACTGTGTAACTAAATAAACCCCCTTTATAAAAGCCAGTCCATTTCTGGTATTTTGCATTCCAGCAGCATTAGTAAACTAGAACAGTTGCTCATACTATCTTCTCATTCTTTTTTATTTCTGGAGGTTCTGTGTGGTCAGTAGTAATGTTTAATGCATCCCCTCCCATTTTTTTTTTTGTTGCTTTTCTCTATTGTTTTTATGTTCTTGACTTCATTTATTACTGCTGTAATCTTTGTTATTTCTTTCCTTCTGTTTGCTTTGGTGTTAGTTTGCTGTTCTTTCTCTAGTTCCTCCAGTTGTGCAGTTAAGTCCTCAATTTTTGCTCACTCTTCTTTTTAAATATAGGCATTTAGGGCAATAAATTTCCCTCTCAGCACTGCTTTTGCTGCATCCCATACATTTTGATATGTTGGGTTCTCATTTACATTTGTCTTGAGATATTTACTGATTTCTCTTGTAATTTCTTCCTTGACCCACTTAAGGGTGTGTTTACCTACTGTTCTAGTTTGCCAATGCTGCCAGAATGCAAAACACCAGAGATGGATTGACTTTAATGAAGGAGTTTATTTGGTTACACAGTTACAGTCTTAAGGCCATAAAGTATCCAAGGTAACACATCAGCAACTGGGTACCTTCACTAGAAGATGGCCAGTGGTGTCCGGAAAACCTCTGTTAGCTGGGAAGGCATGTGGCTGGCATCTGCTCCAAAGTTCTGGTTTCAAAATGGCTTTCTCCCAGGACGTTCCTCTCTAGGCTGCAGTTCCTCAAAACTGTCAATGTTAGTTGCACTTGGGGTATTTGTCCTCTCTTAGCTTCTCTGGATCAAGAGTCTGCTTTCAAGGGCTGTCTTCAATCTGTCTCTCATCTGCAGCTCCTGTGCGTTCTTCAAAGTGTCCCTTTTGGCTGTAGCTCCTCTTCAAAAGTTCACTGTCAGCTGCACTGAGTTCCTTCAGTTTGTCAGCTCATTTATATGGCTCCAGTGATTGAATTTAGACCCACCCTAAATGGGTTGGGTAACAACTTCATGGAAATTATCCAATCAGAGTCATCACCCACAGCTGGGTGGGGTGCATTCCAAAGAAACACTCAAAGAATTACAGTCCAATCAACACTGATAACATCTGCCCACACAAGATTACATCAAAGATAATGGTGTTTGGGGGGACATAATACATTCAAACTGGCACACCTACATATATTTGTATATTTTCCAGCCTCCTTCCTATTACTGATTTCCAGCTTCATTCCATTATAATCTGAGAAAGCATTTTGTATAATTTCAATCTTCTTAATTTATTGAAACATGTTTTGTGATCTGTGCCAGTTTGGATGTACTATGTCCCCCAAATGCCATTATCTTTGATGCAGTCTTGTGGGGGCAGATATATTGGTGTTAAGTTGGAAACTTGTGACTGTTTCCATGGAGATGTGACCCACCCAACTGTGAGTGACACCTTTGATTAGGGTGTGACCTCTTGATTGAAGGTTTCCATGGAGGTATGGTTTCACCCATTCAGCATGGATCATTATTGGATCACTGGAATACTTTAAAAAGAGCCACACAGGCCCAGATGCAGAACAGCTGCAGCTAAGAGGACAAAACACCCCAAAAGCAACACTTGGGAGAACACCATTTTGAAATGCAACCTGGGAGAAGCAGAGGCCAGCCATGTGCCTTCCCAACCAACAGAGGTTTTCTGAATGCCAATGGCCTTTCTCCAGTGAAGGTACCCTTTGTTAATGGACACTTTATGGCTTTAAGACTGTAACTGAGTAACCAAATAACCCCCCTTTATAAAAGCCAACCCATTTCTGGTGTTTTGCAAAAGGGCAGCATTAGCAAACTGGAACATGAACCACATGTGGTCTATCCTGGAGAATGATCCATGACCACTTGAGAAGAATGCATACCCTGCTGTTGGTTGCAATGTTCTGTAAATATCTGTTAACTCTACTTCATTTATCATGTTATTCAAGATCATTGTTTCCTTACTGATCCTCTGTCTAGATGTTCTATCCATTCATGAGAGTGGTGTAATGATGTCTCCAAATTATCATTGCACAGGTGTCTATTTCTCCCTTCATTGTTACCTAATGTACTCGGGGGCACCTTGGTTACATGCATAGATATTTATGATGGCTATTTCTTCTTGGTGAATTGTCCCTTTTATTAATACATAATGTTCTTTGTCTCCTAACATTTTTGCCTTAAAGTCTACTTTTTCTGTTATTAATATAGCTACCCTAGTTTTGTGTTGTTTTGTTTGGTCACTGCCTGCATGGATTCTTTTTCCATCCTTTCACTTCCAACCTATTTGTATCTTTTGGTCTAAAATGAGTGTCTTATAAACAGTATATATATATATATATATATATATAAATACATATATAATCACATCTATATAATCATATATATATGATTATATACATAATCCATTCTGATCTATGTCTTATGATTGGGGAGCTTAATCCATTAACATTGAATGTTATTACTGTAAAGGCAGTACTTCAACAATTTTATCCTTGGCTTTTATTTGTTATATCTATTTTTTTCTTTGTTTACCCTTTTAGTTACCCTTATCGATAACCTTCATTTTTACACTCTCCTCCGATCCTGTCTCTCCTGTCTTTTCTTTCCAGCCTGCAGGAGAACTCCCTTCGGTATTTCTTGTATGGCAGATCTCTTGTTAATGAACCCTTTCAGTTTCTATTTTCAAAAGACAGCTTTGCTGGATAAAGAATTCTTGGCTAGCAATTTTTCTCTATCAGTATCTTAAATATATTGTACCACTGCTTTCTCACCTCCATGGTGTCTGACAAGAAACAAGCACTTATTTGGCTTCCCTTGTATGTGGTAAATAGCTTTTCTCTTGCTGCTTTGAATTCTCTCCCTCTCTTTGGCAATTGACAGTCTTACTAGTATGTGTCTCCTGGTGGGTCTATTCATATTTATTCTGTTTGGAATAGGTTAGACTTCTTATATTTGTATATTTATGTCTTAAGTGTTGGGAAATTTTCAGCCATTATTTCATCAAATGTTCTTCTTGGCCCCTTTCCCTTCTCTTCTCCTTCTGGGACACCTATGATGCATACGTTTGTGCATTCATGTTGTCAATCATTTCTCTAAGACCCTGCTCAAATTATTCCATTTTTATCCATTTATTCTTTTGTCTGTTCAAATTCAGTTGATCTTTTAGCTCACTGATCCTTTCTTCTGCCTCTTCAAATCTGCTGTTGTGTGTCTCTACTATAATTTCATCTTTCATTTCTGTAAGATCTGTTGTTTTCCAATGTATTCTTTCAAATTCTTCTTTATGCTCACCTAGTGTCTTCTTAATATCCTGTATTTCTTTAGCCATATCATTGAATTTGCTTAGATTTCTTTGAACATCTTTGATCACTTGTTCCAAATTCTGTGTCTGATCTCACTTCTTAATTTGTTCCTTTGGCTGGAACATAGCTTCCTGTGTTTTAGTATGCCTTGTGATTTTTTTTTTTTTTTTTTTTTTTTGCTGGTAACTATTCATCTGATTACCTTGATGAGTTTATTCTGAGGATCAGTTTCTCCCTTTTGTCTAGGATTTAATTGTTGTTTGGGTTGGGTTTGTATTAGGGCACTTCTTTGACAGTTGGGTTGTATTTCCCAGCCAAAACAGGGCTGGGCAACCATGTAGGGAGCATACATCAGCTCCAATAGACCCTGGGATAGGGTCTGGAAAGATTACACAAAAAGCCCTTTTTCTGTATTTTCTGGCCTGCCCAGCAGATGACCCTCTTAGGCATTTGACTCAGGTAGGGGTGGAGGACCAAGACTGTGGGATCCTGTGTTTTAACTTCACTGGCCAATATCTGTGTTGGTCTGTGTTCCCCTCTGTACTTTGGGCAGAGGACTCCTGTGGCTGGCCGTCTGCAGCTGCCCACCAGGTAAGGATCTGCCAGGTTGACGACATCCTCTCTTCTAGTGTATTTCTAATTTCAAATATTGTGCCTTTTATTCCCATGCTATTTTTCTTTGCATGTTTTCAAATTCTTTAAGCTCACCCATTGTCTTCTTAATATCCTTTATCTCTTTAACCATCTTCTTGAATATCTAGATTCAATTGAGCATCTTTGATTAGTTGTTCCAGATTTTGTATCTCCTCTGACTTTTCATTTGCTCCTTTGACTGGGTGCTATCTTCCTGTTTCTTAATATTATTTTTTTTGCTGATGTCTGGGCATTGGATTATCTTGTTGAATTGATTCTGAAAGTTGGATTCATTTTTGTCAAAGCTTTTGCTGTTGATTGGATTTATTAATGCTCTTCTTTGACAGTTGGTTTGTCAGTATTACCCAAATAGAGCTGGGCCAGGGACCCACAGAGGGGCCCAGGGAGGTCAGGTAAAGATTTCTAAAAGCCTTTAATTCCACTCCCCAATGGTGCCTTTCCTGGCCTTCCCAGCATGTGGCCATCTTCACCAAAAAGACTTTCTTAGATATTTTCCTGGAGGTGCACTTTCCTCTCCTGCTGGCAGATGATGCTCTTCAGCATCCTATTCCCCTTAGCCCTCAGAAGGCTGAGAACCCCATACAATAATTATCTCTGGTGATCCCAGCAGTTCAAATTTGCTAGTCAAAAACTGGCACAATGCTATATCATGTCCTGCCTTGATTTTGGGAGAGTGGACCCCTGCTAACCTATCTGTCTGGAGCTTCCCGCTGGTCAGACTGGAGAACAGCCCTGAGAATGGGGGATGGGCACCAGGAGCTGGGCCTGAGGTGAGTTACTCACATTTTTTGACGGCAGCTTCTGTCTCTTCATCTCACACTTTCCTGGGTGTTGTAAGCACTTCCCCTGTTCTCCAGAGCCCCAGATCCTTGTGGAGTTTCCAGCTGACCCCTAGTTGTTTTTCTGGGAGAGAAGTGAGGCTAGCCTCTCCCTAATCAGCCATCTTGGATCCTCTGTTTCCTAAACTTTTTATAAAGTTTTGATATAATGTGGTAGAAAAGTCATAAGCAGTATTTTTAACAGAATCAGAACTCAGGTCAGGATGGAAAAGTGCTTCTTGAGAAGAATCCAACTCTCTTATTTGAGATACATTATTATAATGTGAGATACCAGATCCTCTAGGCAAATCTATAAAAGACTGGCAGTAGACCAACTAAAGCACTTTTCTGTAAAACTGATAAAGACCCTAAGCCTGGGGTCTCAGCCTCACCCAAGCCAAAATCCCCTCCTGTTCCTGGATTTCCCAGATAAAACAGCAGTTCGCTAGGCATGTGCCAAAAAGTGGCAGCAGCAATAATAACCAGCTTGCAATCCCTAGTCTGAATATTTAAACAGCTAATGGCAGTACTCAGCTTGCAGTCCTTAGAGTGTTTACTAGCCAATTCCATGTGCCAACATCCCTAACATCCTTATCTCCACCTTCCTTTGTTTGCTCTAATAAAAACCCACACCTCTCTAGCCTCTAGAGGCAGATTTGAGACTAAATCTCCTGGCCTCCACTGGCTTTGCTTTGTAATAAAGCTCTTCCTTCTTTCCCCGAAGTCTTGGTGATTTTTACTGGCTCAGAGCACATTGGGTAAGTACTCACCTTGGGAGGGTCCACTTTAATTTGGCAACCCTGATGGGACCCCTTAGCTCCTGAAGCCATTGTCCAAGGACTCATCAGCCCCTTGGAGAGTTGAGTGGTTCCCATCCTAAGTGGCCAGCCAGACCTTTTGTCCAGAGAATTAGCAATTTGTACTCCTTGCCACCCAGGGTACTGGTGATCCCTATGCTGCATCTTGTTTGGAGAGAAGAAACAGCATAAGGGGAGTATCTTCTTGGGTAAGTTGATTTAATTTATCTGAATTGTATCTTGTTTAGTGGTGTAGCCCTTGAATTCCTAGTCAAACCTAGGAATTCTATGTGATGAAGTCACGTTTGTTAAGGGAAGCAAAGAGCCTCTGTTTGTCTTGGAACCTTTGCAGGTCCACTTGTCTCTCAGAACTGCCTGACTTGTAATAATTGGAAAAATAATGTACCACCATACTGGGACGATCTGAAGAAACTGGAGAACTTTTTTCTTCTCTATCTTCATCACCCATAATCCTACTTGGGCTGATATAGAAGCCTTTTTGAACACTCTCCTAATTCTGGAGGAGCGGAGTATGATCCTTGAAAAGGCTCATGACCAGGCAGACTACCTTAGCAATAATAATCCTAATAATCCAGTTCATTGGCCAGGGGGACAATCTGTCCCATTAGCTGAGCCTAACTGGAATCCCAGTGACCAAGGAGGTAGGACAAAATTGAATCATTACAAGGCTTGTATTATATATAGTCTGACTAAGAAATGGGGTCCCAAAAATAAAAGGTCTAAAGAAGGTTCAAGAGATTTCAGCAAACACCAGATGAGAATCCCTGTTATTTTTTGGGCAAATATGTAAGGCCTATCGAAAGCACATGGACTTAGATCCCAAGGACCCTGAGCATTTAGAACTGTATGTACGTCTTTCATAAGAGTGCCCCAGACATTAGAAAAAAATGCAAAAATTGGAAGAGGGCTTGGGCATGTCTATGTCTCACATGGTCAAAAGAGACTTCAAGGTATACAATAACGGCAAGTCCACTCAGGAGAAACTGCAGCACAAGCATGCCACTTATGAAGCAAACCTGGTTGGTGTTGCCATCAGCCAGATCACCCTGTGGCATCAAAGGGATGAAGATCACAGAGAGCATTTCAGAAGGGTAAGATCCCCAAGGCTCCAGAAACCAAGGAAAATCAATTGACAACTAGGACCCCAGCTATGTGCCTATTGTCAGGAGGAGGGTCATTGGAAGCAGGACTACCCAAACCTCAAGAAAAGGGGGACTGGGGCAGGACAGCTGCCAGCACAACTCCCAAAAATGGCAGGGGAAGAAGACAGTGACTTTGAATGACAGGGCCTAGGGGCCTGGGGGCACCTTCCACTGACTGTGATAAAATCCCAATTACCCACACTGAGCCTTGGGTAACCTTCAAAGTGGGTGAGAAGAGATTTATTGGTGGACACAGGAGTCATATATTCTGTTCTTAAAAACTTCCAAGACCTTTCCTGTAATCAGTCTCTGGCACACAAACCAAGAAGCCCTTCCTTGAGCTGCTGACTTGCCAAATTGAAGAAATCCAATTGACTCACAGTTTTTTTTTTTTTAAATATATCTGAATGCCCTGTCCCTTTGCTAGGCCAAGACTTGCTCATCAAGCTAGAAGCAACCATAACCTTCTCGCCAGGGAAGCTTCATTTAACAGTGCTACCAGACCAGACTTGTGTCCTGCAAGCAGCTCTGCAGATGACAGAAGACAAGAATGCAGACCAGGAAATTCCTAATCACATCTTAAAGCTGGTGCCTGCAGAAGTATGGACCAAGAAAAGGCTTAGGAGGGCCAAGACCACCAAACCAGTTAAGGTAAGAGTGTACCCAGAGGCCCTTACCCCTCAACTTTGGCTTCTCTCCACAGAGGATATTGTCTAAGATATTCAGCCCATAATAAATTCCTTAACTCTTGGACTAATAAGGCTTTACCTATCCCCATATAACACCCCTATCTTGCCAGTGCTAAAGCCAGGAACCAAGAATGAATACTAATTTATTCAAGACCTCAGGGCTATAAACCAAATAGATGACTTTCATCCATGTCTTACACTCTTAACTGACTGAAGAATATAGTTGGTTCATGGTACTGGACTTAAAAGATGCCTTTTACAATATCCCCCTTAGCTTACGATCCCCAGACTTGTTTGTTTTTAAGTGAGAGGACTTAGGAACTATGGTAAAGCAACAGTATTGCTGGACTGTCTTAGCAAAAGACCTAAGAGAAATTCAACTTCACAATGGGATACTTCTGCAATATGTAGATCGCATACTCATTGCTAGCAAGAAAAAGGAATACTCAAACCACAAGCTATTAGCACTTTATATCCTCTACCACTCAGGAAGATGGAAGTTTCCAAAAAGAAAGCCCAAATCACTCAACCCATGGTTGTCAAAGGGGCAACGCGGACATTAGACAGACGAGAAGCATTACTAAGGGTAGTAGAGCCTCAAACTGGAAACAGCCCAAGGGTTCTTGGGAATGTCTAAATTCTGTAGAATACGGATCCCTGCATTTGGCCTCATTGCTAAACCCCTATATGAAGCTTTGAATGTAGAAGAGAAGAAACCTTTAGAATGGACCCCCTCCAATGCAAAACAGCCTTTTCTGTAATCAAGAAAGAACTTATGACTGCCCCAGCCCTGGGTCTATCCCCATCCAAGATTTATTCCTGTACAAACACGGAAGACAAGGAATTGGGTTAGGAGTACTTACCCAGTTCTCTGGGTGGGGAGGGGAGATAAAACATCTGGTAACCTATTTTTAAAAACAATTGGACTCAGTTGCTTGAGGTTGGCCAGCTTCCTTCGGAGCAGTGGCATCCACTTGTGACCTCTTCAGTGAGGTAGAAAAGTTCACCCTAAGCCAGCCTACTACTGTCTATACAACACATTACATTCTCTCCTTCTCAGAGCAGAAAATGGGGCAATAGCTCACTGTAGGACACCTTGGCAAATATCAGACTGCCTTGCTGGACAACCGAAATGTAAAACTAGAGGTTATGTCCACTTTGAATCTGGCCACACTGATGCCCAGAACAAACTGGACTGATTGGGAACACTGTAAGCATGATCCCATTCAATTGACTAAGGAAGTATATTCTAGGTGCCCTGACCTTACTGATGTACAGCTGGCTATGCAGTAGTAACTCTTGAGAGGACTCTGGAAGCACAGCTTCTACCCCCAGGTACTTCAGAACAGCCAGCTGAACTAATTGTCTTAATGAGAGCCCTTCACCTGGGTGTAAACATCTACATGGACTCCAGGTTTACCTTTGCTGTTTACACAACACCCAGTGCAATCTGGAAAGAGAGAGGTCTATTAACCACAGGGAATAAAGATATCAAACATGTGGATGCCATATTAGCCTTATTAGAAGCAGAAATGTTGTCAAGGAAGTAGGAGTAATGCATTTTTATGGACACCAGAAAGCTAAAACTAGAGAAGCAGAGGGAAGGAAACAAGTTACTGATTTGATTTGACCACCAAGGCCACAGCAAGAAAAGAGCTCACCCATACCATGGCCTCTTTAATCATCCAAGCAACTCCTACAGTTAACCTAAGCCCTTTTGAAAAGCCCATGTTTTCAGAAGAGGATATAGAATGGGGCACTTCACAGAATAGACTTCGAGGGGCTGGCTAGGAAGTGAAAAGGGAAAATTGCTTTTCCCTTGAAAGCTAATAGAGTGCATCATCAATTATGGATGAGAGACTATATACCAGTGGCTACACAAATTCATGATAGGGCCAGGCATGTGAAGGATTATTCAAAAGATGAATCAGAAATGTGTCACTTGTGCAAAATTACCACACACACACACACACACACACACACACACACACACACACACACACACACACCTGAGTGGTGCATCCAAGTGCAATATCGAGGAGTCAGAGCTGGAGAAGATTGGCAAATTGATTTCACTGTGAGGTCTGAGCTCCAGGAAATTACAAATACATTTTAGCATTCATAGACACCTTCATGGGATGGGTAGAAGCACTTCCTTGTTGGTCTGAGAAAACTCAGGAAGTTGCAAAGGGCCTGGATTTGTACTCCCGATTTCCATTCAGTGACGATGAAGGAGCTTTTATCTCCAAGGCAACACAAGAAGTCGCCAGACAATTAGAGACAGACTGGTATCTGCACACTCCATGAAGACCACATTCCACAGGAAAAACTGAAAGGATGAATTGAACTCTTAGCAATCTATAGCTAAAATCTGTCAAGAAACTAACTTTACTTCGAATAAAGCCTTGCCAGTTGCTCTGCTTCGGGTGAGAAATGCCCCCAGAAGTGAACTAGATTTAAGTCCATACAAGTTAACATAGGGTAGACTGTTCCCAAAAAATAAGACTCTAAGGAGCCACATTCGAGCTCAGAAATGGAAACTATTAAATATATTATTAGAAGCGACCTTATCTGAGATTCATATCTATGCTTCCGATAGAAAGAAATTTCCTACAGCTGTGCCTCTCCAAAACAGACTCTGGATATTGCTAAAAGTCTGGAAAACCACTCACCCAGAAAGCCAATTACAACCCAAACGGAAGGGGACTTATTTGGCATTACTTGTCACTCATGCTTCTGTTAAGTTGCAGGGAATCAAGCTGTGGATACATCACACATGGGTGAAACTACTTGATCAGCAAGAAGATGATATGCCATTCATCAGACGGAAGGACATGCCAACTACTACATACCAAGAGTACACTTGGCAACTGTCTCGAACTTGAGATTCCATTCAGAACAAGGGAAAATGAGACAGGTAAGAAAGGAATGATTCTCTTAGGAAACCAGAAAACCCAGATTGGTCTTGCTTTCTCCTCTTAGCTGCTCTCAGTATTACTACTCTTATTTGGGTTCTGGTAAACTTGGTCATTCCATACCTGTCATCCTTGATACAAAACAATGAAACCATTAGTCTTACTTTCATTCTGGCTTATATGTCTCAAAAGGTCAATGGCCAACACCCCATTGCACTTTTACTAAGAAACAGTGGCCACACTAGCTAACAAAACGCGATGCTGGTTTTCTCTAAGACTCTCATAGCTGATCCTGCCCCACTGCCTACTTGGCTACAACTTAATGGAACTTGAAATGACTGCAGTTCTTATTCATGGAAGGGTACCTGGACAGGGAGCTGGCAAGAAAAATTGTATTTCTCTAATGAACAGCCCTCAGCCCCAGAATTTCAAGGAGTCCCCTTGGGCACAGTTAATATTCTAAATAGAAATCTCTCCCTCTGCATCAATAACTCTATTGGAGAACTGCGGCTGTCTTTCCTTCAACGGAGAAATGAACCTTTAGCTTCTCCTGTAGGCCACAAAGAGACAGAACCTTTAACTTCTCCTGTAGGCCACAAAAAGACAGAAGCCTCACACCAAGCACCTTTAGGAAATGTTCCCCTGCACTTCTGCAACTAATTTTAACTGTTTGAAATCTTTTTTTAGTACAACTGAGAATAAGTACTATTTTAAAAATCCATATAGAAGTTCTAAAGCCTCAGGTAACCAACAGGGGGCGAATTATTCCCCGTATGGTGTCAAAATCCTACATCTATGTACTAAAATCAGACCCGCGGGCCTCTCCCTATTGCTACCAATTCCAGGTGTTCCCCAAGCTCATACTCTTGGTTTCTTCCCAGGTACCAGGTAGATGTAACTAGCGGTAATCTATATCATAACGAGTCTGACTTAGGAAACTGTTTTTCCGACAAGCTTGATTAGGATGCTCTTGATGATTATACTGGAATAAGTATCCAGCTCTTTCACTCCTTAACCTGTCAACAAAGTCAGACTCAGGCACCTTGTGAAATAATGTGGATAAATTTCACTGGCTACCCAGCTCAAAACGAGTAGTAATGCCCTTTTCTTTATCACTTAAAGAAACTGGATATTTTTGCCTATATGGAAATAAAATACATATAGCCCTACCTTACTCTTGGCATAGAACCTGTGGCAAAGTTTCTTTAATGCCAGACATTTCATATAAAACCCACATTAACTCTTCTCAAGTCTTCAATTTAGGTTCCCTTACCTCAAATCAACTGTTCTCAAGAACAACACAAACCAAAAAACCTTGTCCTTCATCCATTAGAAGAGAAGGTACTAGTTATGCTACCTTGCAATTATTCCTCCCCAGCTATGGTTACTTGGACTTAGAGAATAAAATAAAAAACATATCTTTACAAATATATCAAGGGTTTAACTGAACGAAAGCTAGTTAACTCAGTCTACAACTTCAGGGAAACTCTTTGGCAGAAATGGTTTTACAGAACCAAAGGGCATTAGACCAATGCTAACTCTTGAAGGTGGGACCTGTGCCTTTTCAGAAGATGTTGTTTTTATATAAATGCCTCAGGATAGGTCATTAATGACGTCACAGAACTATGAAAAAGTGCCTCCATGCTACAAAATTTTGGACTCCATCATGGGATCATTTCACTTCCTTTATGGACTTGTTTTCTTGGCTCTCTGTCAAGCTAGGAAACCTTCTCAGATCTCTGTTACAAGGACTGTTAAATGGTCTTTTAATTTTCCTCAGAATATTCCTTATTAAACTTATTTCTTGATAACTAAATGCTCTGTACATTTAACTAACCAAATATTTCTCCTTTCCAATCTTTTAAGGCAAAACCAAACAATTCCGTTAACTGACAGCCTCCAAGCACCATACCCGGGAACCGGGGACTTCCTACAGCAGGTGCCCCATGCCAGCAGGCAGTAGCCAGAGTGGTCATCGTCCCTTCCCCCATGATTAGTCGGAACCTAAAAAGGGGGGAATTGATAGAGACCCTAAGCCCAGGGCCCTAGACTCACCGAAGCCAAAAGCCCCTCCTGTTCCTGGAATGTCCAAATAAAACCGCAGTTTGCTATGCATGTGCCAAAAAAAAGCATCAACAATAATAACCACGTTGCAATCCCTAATCTGAATATTTAAACAGCTAATGGCAGTAGCCAGTTTGTAGTCCTTAATTTGAATGTTTACCAGCCATTTGCCATGTGCCAACATCCCTAACGTCCTTATCTCCACCTTCCTTTGTTTATTCTAATAAAAACCCATGCCTCTCTAGCTCGAGGAGACAGATTTGAGACTGGATCTCCTAACCTCCACCAGTTTTGCTTTGTAATAAAGCTCTTTCTTCTTTTCCCTGACATCTTGGAGTCTCAGACTGAGGCACTGGTGCACGTGGAGCACCTCCATGGGACATCCAGAGGCCTCTGCTGATCAGGGTCAAAGGGCAGGATCATGACCTCCCTCATGACGGACTCCCAGTCCTATGGTCAGGTGTCTCCTTCAGCATGTGCATAGGCTCAGAGCACATTGGGTGAGTACTCACTTTAGGAGGGTCCACTTCAAAACTCAAATCCTAGCTGAAATCTGCTGTTTCCAAAATGCAGTGGTGATTAATTTAGCATACATCTGAAAAATTAGTAGCCATCAGATAGGGGATTGAACAGGATTTTTGGCCTAAAGAAAGTTGGTAACAAATAAGCATGTTGTTGTGTTTTTAATTTGTGCCAACTTGAAATCATTTGTTTTTCTCTTTAATTGAAATCATCTATCTCTAAAAAAATCAAACACCTGAAGAACAGGATAAAAGTAATTGTCATCTATTTATAGCAATATACAAATTAACTATTTCTCATTGTAACTGGGTTGGAATTCAAACTGAATTTTAAAACTTGAGCTGAAGTGGTAACACATCTTTAATTTTAATTAGTTTGTACCAGACTGAATATATTTTATATTCTTATCTGAAACAATATTTAAACCTTTAAGTTTCTCAAAGGGGTAAAAATCCAATGATCAAATTTAAAACTTTATTTACAAAACTTATCTTTGCTTTTAGAAAACAATTATTCAGTTCATGAGATAAACCAAAAAACAAACTTCATTGCAATAATCTTTCATAGAATCTTTCACAGAATCCTTAAGTGTTAAAGGAATATTTTAATGCAATATCATGTGCAAATTCTAGTAGCTAGAATGAAAGCAGACAAATAATCTTCAAAGGGAAAAAAAATACTTGAGGAAAACAGAAAAAGGCATAGCATGTGTAAAGCAGGAAATTTAAATATCAGTTTAGTTCCTCATTGCCAACATGGCATTTATATCCCAGATGAGATTTCGTAATTGATCCATAATTTGCTTCAGCTGTTGATTCTTCTGTTTGAGTTTCTGTAGAAACAAAGAATATATCAAATGTTTCATGAAATATAGATCATGAATTTAAAAGATTAAAATGTCAAAAGTTAGAACTCTAATGATCCAGACAGAAATTAAGCTAAATAGTCCCTTAAAACAAAGAATCTAAATACTTCTCTGGCCTCAAATATTCAGTGAAAAGTAAACTGAATTTTAACACAGCCCTCAGAGGGTTATGGCTCTGTCTCCCAACCCCCTTTGACCCTCCGCCTCCACTGACCATCAAAGAATACACATTCAACATTTAACTGTTATAAAACCTAAATCTATAAGTTTCACAAGAGGCAGAGTAACATGATGGTCAAGAGAACAATTTCTAGAGATGGATTATCCAGGTTTATACTCTCCTTCACCAATTAAATAAATATATGACCTTGGCTAAATTACTTAACCTCTCTATGCCTCAGTTTCCACATCAGAAAAACGGGGATAATAACTGAACCTACCTCATGGTTATGTTATGAAAATTAAATTATTTGATATAGTTTTAGAACAGTGCCTGGCATAGAGCAAGCATTTAACAAATGTTACTTATAAGTATAGAACATACACTTTCAATATAGAAAATAAGGCATAAAAATAAAATGCCTGATGCAGTTGTTCTTTCAAAAATGTGGCAGAAGTTACTGTTTACCCATAGCAAAAGTGTGAACTGCTTCTAATTCTAAAAACTGGAGACGAAATGTCTTTACAACTAAGATTTGCTGAATGCCATGAACACATAGGGTGCATGTCTCTATTTCTATAGCAATCTGGTTTTCTACTAGAGCATGATTTATAACCTTTTTTAAAAGTGTCCTTTCTTCAAATGCTATGTGGCAAAAGTCTGCTTAAGTAAAGCAAAATAAACATAGAGAACTTCTGATTAAAGTATTTACTAATTATTCAACAAACACATCAGAAAATAGAAAAGAAATTTACAGACCTTAATATTCTTTAATAATATTAACTCAATTTAACTCATACTTAAAAAGAGAACTAGTACAACAAAGACAGATAAAACAAATGACTGTACAGTACACAAGGCTCAAATCTAAAGTTCACTCTAACGGTATTTAGGGAAAAGATACAATTATTATTCAGTTACTCAGCTCTCCCTGTTCAGGTTTCAGATGACCCATTTTCTGAGTTATGCCTTCATAAGTATGTGACAGTGAAGAAGCAGTTGTGCATATTACCTAATAAAATGGACTAACTGGATGAGATGATGAAAGACTGGAAGACCAGCACGATGTCTATAAAGTCTTTTTGATCCTGAAGACCAAGCCACTGACACATCTGTCAGCAATTCAGTGTACCACCAAACAGCCAGGAATATAAAAGAAAATGTGCTATATTGGGAGGTTGGAAATCAGAGTTCCAGTTCTAATTTTGCCTCTCTAACTTGCCATTTGATCTTAGACAAACTCCTTACCTTCAGTTTCCTTGACTACGAGATGGGATTATATAATTGTAAAGACTACTTTCTGTACATCCATACAATAAGTTGACAATCCATTCACACAGACACCTGTGACTGAAAATTTGTAAGTTTACTTTAGTGAATGAACTCAAGGCTTCAGAACAGTTGGCTGCTCTTTATCACTGCTAAAGTCGATAGCCCACAACTGAGAGGTCACTGCTCTAGGGGTGAAAATCTTCAGCTATCATGCTTCCCCTCTTAATTCTAATCTTCCAGGAGGGCTGTGGAGAAGAACTATTGGGAAGGAATAAAGGAAGAGAAAGAAAGTTAGTTGATTTTTTTTTAAAACAACCTTATTTTGAAGTTGCAGGGGTTGAATATGATCACTTTCAAAACTCTCAGGACTTCTCTTTGGACTGGAATTCTGAGCCTATAATCACAATTTCATTCCATAAATATTTATTGAAGGTAAAATATGTGCCAGGCCTGGGCTACATATTATAAGGGGAAAAACAAAAAAGAATAAGAAACAATCCCTGACTTGAAGAAATTCAACATCAAGTAGGAGAAAGACAGTGTGACTAGAATACATCATGGTAAGGCAGACAACAGAGGAAAAATACAAGATGCTGTAGAACTGCAGAGGATGAGAGATTGCCTCTGACTGGCAAGATCAGGCAACAGGGAAAAGAGTTTTGTTTTGGGTATTAAAAAGTTGGTGGTGAGCAAATAGTGGAAGGAGGATAAATTTGGACTTGGTAGTTAGTAATGGGGGCCACCCATTAAAGGTCTTGAGGAAGAAATGTGATTTAAACTGCAATGAAGAAAGTTAACTGGGCAAGTGCATGAGATGGATACTCTTAAGTATCTTCAATGGTGACAAACCTGTAACCATGAAAAAGAAGAAAAGAGATTTGGAAACAGCTGAAAGCCATTCAAAGACCAAATATGCGGAACAAGCTCAGTGATCATATTTTCAGTAAAAATAATGCATAACCAGAAGTAATGAAATCATATTCTTGGGTGATTTAAAATAGACTTAAAAATCAATATCAAAAGGGGTTGCAGATTCATAGACTCAGAAACTCGAGTACAGGTTACCAGGGGCCAGGGTGTGGGTAGGGAATAGGGAGTTAATGCCTAATTGGTACTTCCCTTTGGGGTGATGGAAAAGTTTTGGTAAAGGATGGTAGTGATGGCAACACAACACTGTGGATGTAACTAACAGCACTGATTTATATGTTTGAATGTGGTTAAAAGGGGAAATTTTAGTTTGTACATATGTTACCAGAATAAAAATTTTTTTAAAACTGTAGGACTGTACAGTACAAGCAATAAAGCCTAATGTAAACTGTGGATTATAGTTAACATTATAATAATATTGTTTCATTGACTGTAATAAGGGCAGCACACAAAAGCAAAATATTAGTAAGAAAAACTGTGCGTGGTGGGTGGAAGGGAGGGGATGATACGGGAACTGTTTCTTCTGCATGATTTTTCTGTAAACCTACAACTTCTCTAAAAACAAAAACAAAACAAAACAAAAACACCACCAGGGACTGCAGATGACTCCACCTATAGCTGCATCACTAGAAGAAATGTATAGACTACTCATCTTGAATTTCTGATATACCTGCTTTTAAAAAATGAGCCTGATTATTAAAAAATAAAATTAAGAGAATCAAAAAACTGTGAAATATTTTCAAGGAATTATTCTACTCTAGGCAACAGTAAAATAATTTTTAAAACTATATAAGGAACTGATATAGTTTTTTCTTAAAGTAAGATGCCACAAAGTTTTAAATTATAAAGAAAAAAAATTAGCATACAAGTAAAATACCTGGAACCAAAACATGTCATGAAGCTATCAACAGCAAGGCTGGCAGTTATATTTCAGTAGTTAGATTGTAAATAAATTTTTATGACATGATATAGGATTTAATATATACAATCTTGCCACTGATTGATTTTAACAGAGGTTGACAGCTGCTATTTTCAAAATCCATCAGCTGTGCCTAATTTGTTACATTAACAGGTGAATGTGTAAGTAGAGTAGATACATAAAAAATTCATTTATGCTGAGTCATATCATGTAATTTAATATTCATATAAATGCTGTGACACTTGATCAAAATGCTTTAGTTTCTAAATGCATGGCCTCAATTATGTCAACCATGTAAAAATTACCTACTTATTCTTTCAATTTCACTTTACCAGCAACACAATCGCTTAAGCAAAATAAAGTTCATCTTGATATCCCTAAAGTGTATATACACTGTTTGACAAGACAGACCATAAAGACTAAATGATAAACCCACTGTCAATATATTGTGCTGTACAATTTTGAGTACACAACGATACAGTAATATTTTGAAACTGAGCAAGGGTCAACCAAGGAGTACATAAAACTACCTACTTTATGTAGCTCATTTAGAATAAAAAGGAAGAAAATATACACTGTAATAGAATTCTGAATATTAATCAACATGCCAAGAATATAATTTTATTACTGAATACACAGATCCATAAAGCAACTTAATCATTTCATACAAGCAAATAGCAATGTATTAAAAATGTAGTCCAAAATTTTTGTTTTTGTCAATAGCAACCAAACCATGAAATGGGTATATGAAACCTGTGCTGCTTTGTTTCCATTAGAGTATTATACTCTCAAAGAAGGAACCTATCCATCCCCCTGAAACTGCATGATGACAGAGAAAGTATCTGGAAACTCCTGCACTTAGTTAATATTATAATAATATTGTTTCATTGACTATAAAAAGCACAGAGCAGGCACTGAAATAAATGAATATGTGAATATTCAAATGAAAAATAACAAAAAGCCAAATTAAAAGGCTTCTCCCAAACAAAGGAGAACAGGAAAAACAAACATGCAAATAAAATCCTTGACAATCATTTCAAAGCTTGTCGTTTTCATTTGTTTGTTTGCTTTTGGTTAAAAAACAAAGACATGGCTATTATTAAAAATTACTCATTTTCATATTCTATACCATAATAGGTTAAAAATATTTTGAATCTGTTAGTGTTATGAACTAAGATTGCTGTGAACCTTAAAACCTTAAAACATATCTCTATTACTTGGAACAAAATAGCAAAACTATTTGCTTAACAGGAGAGAGCAATGATTAAAATAATAAATAAAGGGAAGAGAAATTTTTGTTTATGAATGCAGAATATTTATAAATAGTTAACCAATTAAATCAAATCAATGAATTTAAACTTTTTAGGCTTCAATAGCGTCCATGTGATTAAGTAATGAGGACATTTTATCACCTGTTGATGGATATTTAAGTAAACATTTTTCATAGAACACTCTCAGGTGTGTGCACCATTAAAGCAGAAAAATGTATCAATAGTTTATAAGAATACTCATAAAAAAATTAAAAGAGGGAAATGATAGGTTGTACATGAGATGCTAGAATAAAAATTTTTTTAAAAATCCATGGAACTATAAAACACAAACAGTGAATCTTAAGCTAAACTAGGTACTATAGTTAATAGTACTATTATAAAACTGTGCTTTCATAAATTGTAACAAATGTACAACACCAAGACAAGGTGTTAACATGGTGATATATAAGAATCCGGTATTTTATGTATGATTGTTCTGTAAACTCACAACTTCTCTCATAAGAAAATAAAAAAAAATTTTTTTTAAATTCCCACCAAGTATTTTAATCTTATATTTCAGAAGGGCAGTACAGAGTTGAAAGAAGCTGGAGGAAAAGAATACATAAAATACATCCCCAGCATTAACTATATGTAAGTTTATTTTGTTACCAGTCTGAAAATGTTACATTTAATTTATATTTGGAATATTTTATTTAAGGAATGAGTTAAAAACACTTTTGGGTCAAAAAAACTCACATTGCTTGCTTTTCAGATGTTAACTTTATTCTCTCCTGCCTTTTCTTGTTGTCTTGTTGGTATGTGGTTGTGGTGGTCAGATTTCATTTTGAGTTAACCAAATCTTAGCTCTCTCCCCTCTCTTAACTTTGCTCAATTCTCCACTCTTTTCTCAAAATACAGGAAATACAGGAAGATGATTTCCCACATAGGAAGTAAATGAGAAATATGAGGCCATCAAATGAGTACAGCTACTCAAGCCAAGTTACTTTCCCACTACTCTAAATGCTCTTTTAAAAAATAATTTCCATGGAAATAAAAAGCCTAGCTTAAAACCTGGTTAATTTAAAACATCTGAACTAATTATATCTTCTTTGTAATACCTTCAGTTAAATAACATGTTAACTAAAGCACGTTTTACCCCAAAGTTAAAATGTAGTTGAAACGGCAATTCAAGAGCTCCAAGTGGGTTAATGAAAGGAATAGTTCTTAAATGTTTGAAATAAAATGCTGATGGTTTACAATGTATTCCAAGTCATGGAAGCAAAACACATCCTTAAAAGGAAAATTGCAGGGTTGCCTAGGACCAAGATGGAGGTACAAGATGCTCCACAGTGCTGTTCCCCACAGAATCTTTGAACAACTAGGAAAACCTGGAAGGGCCATCTTGCTCAGAACACCAGAAAACAATTTAAGGGTTGCAATAACTTGGACAACTACTGTTATCAAGAAAATAGCATTAAAAAACAATAGAAGCTTGTGGCACCCTTCCACTAAGCCCCTTTCCCAGTTGGGGTGGAGCCAGCCTGTGCTCCCACTGTAGGTTCTTGGCCCCGTTCCAGAGGGAACAGAGTAATCTGGATGTGTATAATGAGGTGCCTGTATGTCAGTGCCAATATATTCTATGGCAACCAGAAAGACTCAACCAGGAAACACACTTCAAGCTTGTACTCCCAAGTCTTGCCCTGCAGTCAGAAGCAGCCCGCAGGCAGCTAAAGCAGTGTTAGAAAATTAAGTCAAATCAGCCTAGGATAAAGGATTACCTGCTTTAAGTCATACAACAGAGTAACCTGGGAAAGTCTATTTCACAGAGAGTAAAGGGTGCATTCAAATTCCTGTAAATAGGAAGTAAACAGCAAGTAAAAGCCCAGGACAAGACACAGTTTCAGAAAAGATGGAGAGGAACTGATACAGCACATATGCCGCAGACTGATCTTCTTGATAGGAGGGCTAAACTATTAACAAGAGCACTAGCCAATTCAGCCAATTCACACGGACTGTGAAAGGTGTTTTTAGCTTTGGTTTGTTTGTTTTAGTTAACTCCTTGCACTCAAGGAAATCTATGTCATATCACTAGCTGGATACAAACTTAAGGAACAGACAGCATAGAGGGTAAACCCTACAGTTAACACTTAAAAATATTAAAATGTACAGAGTGCAAAAAAAGAATAAAAGACCAACAAGGAAACAGGAAATGATGGCCTACTAAAGGAGCAAGATAAAAATCTAAAAACCATCAGCACCAACTAGATTTTAGACATACTAGACAAAGACTCTAAAATAAATAAATAAAAAAGGATCCTCAATATGCTCAAGGAGATATAGGAAAACATAGAGAAGGAATTAAAGGATAAGAGGGAAACAATGAATGATCATTATGAAAATATCAATAAAAAGATAGAAATTTTAAAAGAAACCAAACAAATACTGGAGTTGAAGACTGTAATAACTGAAATGAAAAATCCCCTAGAGGGTTTCAATCGCAGATTGGAGTTGGCAGAAGAAAGAATCAATGATGTTGAAGACAAGGCAATTGAAATGACTCAGGCTGAGGAGGAGAAAGAAAAAAGAACAGAAAAGAGTGAACAGAGTCTAAGAGACCTGTGGGAAACTGTCAAGTGTACTAAAATATGCATAATGGGAATGCCAGAAGAAGGAAGAAAAAGGGGCAGAAGGAATATTTAAAGAAATAATGGGAGAAAACCTCCAAAATTTAACAAGTCATCAATATGCATATTCAAGAAGCTGAAGGAACCTCAAACAAGATAAATCAAAAGAGAACCATATCCAGACACATAATATTCAAACTGTTGAAAGCCAAGGACAAGAAGAGTCCTAAAAACAGCAAGGGAAAAGCAACATGTTATATACAAGGGAGCCCCAATAAGATTAAGTGTTGATCTGTCATCAGAAACCGTAGAGGCAAGAAGGCAGTGGGAGGGAAATATTTAAAATGCTGACAAAAAAAAATTGCCAACCTAGAATTTTATATCTGGTGAGACTATCTTTCAAAAGTGAGAGAGAGATTAAAATATTCCCAGATGTGGTGGTTTGGAACTGTATGTACCCCAGAAAACAATGTCCTTAAAGCTAAACCATTCTTGTGGTGAAAACCTATTATAAGTAGGATACTTTGATGAGGTTATTTTGGTTAAGGCATGGTCCAGGGTGGGTCTTAATCTTCTTACTGGAGTCCTTTATAATGTAATTCAGACAAAGAAAGAGTAAGGCACAGAGGCAAGAAGATGAATCAATGAAACCCGGAAGAGAAGGGAGAGACCAGCAGATGCCACAATGTGCCTTGTCATATGGCAGAGGAGACAAGGATCAATGCAGCCAGCCTTTGGGAAGAAACCACCACCTTGATGATGCCTAGATTTGGACATTCTCACAACCTGAAACTGCAAGCTAATAAATTCCCATTGTTAGAGCCAACACATTTCATGGTATCTGCTTTCAGTAGTCTAGGAAACTAAAACACCAGAGAAACAAAAGCTGAAGGAGTTCATTACCACTAGACCTGCCCTACTAGTAATGCTAAAGGGGAGTTCTTCAGATTGAAAGCAAAGAACACTTGATAGTGGATCAAAGCAACATATAGAAATAAAGACCTCTGGTAAAGGCAACCATATGAGCAATCATGAATTTTTTTGGTATGACACTCCACTTCATATTTCTTATAGGTGCTAAAATGCAACTACTTAAAAAGTCATAATAAATCTATGATTGTCGACTTACAATGTTCAAAGATAAAATTTGTAAGAGGTACAACAAAAAGGTAGAGGGACAGAGGGGTATAGGAATGGTGTAAATGTATACTATTAAAGTTAAGTTGATATCAAATCAAATGTGATTGTTATAGATTAAGGATGTTAAATGTGAGCCCCATGGCAATCACAGAAAATATATGAAAAAAAAATGAGAAAAGACCCAAAATGGTACAATACAAAATAATCAAATAAAACTGGTAATTAATCGAAGAATTGAGGGCCGAGAGGGTATAAGATTTACAAAGACCAAATAAAAAAATTGCAGAAGAAAGCCCTGCATTATCAGTAGTTACTTCAAAGTAAATGGATTAAACTCTCCAATCAAAAGGCAGAGATTGGCAGAACAGAAGCAAAGCATGACACAACTATATGCTGTTGAGAAGACTCATCTTAAATTCAAAGACATAATTAGGTTCAAAGTTAAAGGACTAAAAAGAATATATCATGCAAATACTAACCAAAGGAGAGCTGAGGTAGCTATACTAATACCAGATAAAACAGACTTTAAGTCAAAACCTGTTATGAGGGAATAGGTCACTAAATACTGATAAAGGAGTGAAAATAACAAGAAGACACAAAAATATAAATATATATGCACCTAACAGCAGAGTGCCAAAATATATGAAGCAAATATTGACATATCGAAGAAATCGAGTTCTACATTAATATTAGGAGACTATAAAACACCACTTTCAAAATGAAAAGAACATCTAACAAAAGATCAGTAAGGAAGCAGAAGCCTTGATCAATGCTATAACCAATTAGACCTACCAGACATATATAGAACACTTCACCCAACAGCACCTGAATACACACTCTTCTACAATGCTCATGGATCATTCTCTAAGAAAGACCATATGTTAGCTCACAAAACAAGTCATGATAAATTTTAAAATATTGAAATCATAAGATATCTTTCCTGAACACAATGGAATAATGCTAGAAATGAAACAGGGAGAACTGGGAAATTTACAAATACATGGGATTGAAACAATGCACTCTTAAAAACTAATTGGAGATAAAAGAAATCACAAAGGAAATTAGAAAATATCTTGAGGCAAATGAAAACAAACACACAACATAGCAAAACTTATGGGATGCGGCAAATGCAGTGCTGAGAGGGAAATTTATAATTCTAAATGCTTATATTAAAAAAGAAGAAACATCTCAAAACAAAGCCCCAACCTTACTACTTGAGGACCTAGAAAAAAAGAAGAGGAAGCAAAAGCCAAAGTGAGCTAAAGGAAGGAAATAACAAAGATTAGAGCAGAGATAAATGAAATAGAGAACAAAAAAACAACAGAATCAACAAAACCAAAAGTTGTTTCTTTGAAAAGAATAAAATCAACAAACCTCTAGAGAGATGACAAACAAAAATAGTGAAAGAACACAAATACTAAAATCAGAAATGAAAGGAGGGACATTACTACTGAACACACAGCTATAAAAAGGATTGTAAGAGGATACTAAGAACAACTGTATGCCAACAAATAAGATAACCCAGATGAAATGGACAAATACCTAGAAACACAAACTACCTACACTGACTCAAGAAGAAAGAGAAGATCGCGAAAGAACAATAACTAGTAAAGAGATTGAATCAGTCATCAAAAACCTCCCAACAAAGAAAAGCCCAGGACAAGATGGCTTTGCTGGTGAATTTTACCAAACATTCCAAGAAGAATTAACACCAATCCTGCTCAAACACTTCCAAAAAAACTAAAGAGGAGGGAACACTTACTAACTTATACTATGAGACCCCATGTCACCCTCATATAAAAGCCAGATAAAGATACTGAAAAAAAAAGAGAAAAATTACAGACCAATTTTCCTTATGAATAGAGATGAGGAAAAAAAAAAAATGCTAGCAAAACAAATCCAACAGCACATTAAAAGAATTATACAACATGATCAGGTGGGATTTATCTCAGTTAAGAATGGGTGGTTCAATATAAGAAAATCAATTAATGTAATTCATTACATTAGTAGAAGGAAGGGGAAAAACAACACGATTGCTTCTACTGATGTGGAACAGGCATTTGACAAAATTCAGCACCATTTCTTGATAAAACACTTAGAAAAATAGGAATAGAAGGAAAATTCCTTAACATGTTAAAGGGCATACATGAAAAACCCACAGCTAACACCATACTTAACGGTGAATGAGTGAAAGCTTTTCCTCTATAAGATTAGGAAAAAGACAAGGATGGTCACCGACCACTGTTATTCAACACTGTATTGGAATTTCTAGCCACAGCGGTTAGACAAAAAAAAAAAAGAAATAAAAGGCATCCAAATTGGAAAGAAAGAAGTAAAACCTTCCCTATATGCAGACAACATGATCCTATATAGAAAGTCCACAAAAATCGATATAACAAGCCTACTAAAGCTAATAAACAAATACAGCAAAGTGGCATGGTACAAGATCAACCCGCAAAAAGCTGTGTTTCAAAACACTAGTAATGAACAATCTGAAGAGGAAATCAAGCAAAGAATTTTAGCAGCTAAAATTAAATCAAAATATCTAAGAATAAATGTAACAAAGAATGGAATGGACTTATACACAGAAAGCTACACAAATTTGTTAAATTGCTAAACGAAATCAAAGAAGACCTAAATAAATGGAAGGGTATTTCATGTTCATGGATTGGAAACTAAATATTAAGATGTCAGTTTTACCCAAAGAGATTTACAGATTCAATGCAATTCCAATAAAAATTCCAACAGCACTTTTTACAGACATGGAAAAGCCAATCATCAAATTTATATGGAAGGGTAAGGGGCCCAAAGAGCAAAAATCATCTTGAAAAAGAAGAACGAACTTGGAGGACTCACACTTCCTGAATTTAAAACTTATTACAAAGCTACAGTAATCAAAACAGCATAGTACAGGCTCACAGACATGTAGACCAATGGAAATGAATTGAGAGTTAAGAAATAAATCCTCATATCTATAGTTAATGAATTTTTGTCAAGGATCCTAAGTCCATTCAATGGGGGAAAGAATAGTCTCTTCAACAAATTGTGCCCAAAACTGGATATCCATATGCAACACAATGAAGCTGTACTCCTGCCTCACACCATATACAAAAATCAACTGAAAATGAATCAAGACCTAAATATAAGACCAAACTATACATCGCTTAGAAGATCTTCTGGATCTTGTGTTAGGCATGGTTTTTTTAGACTTTACACCCAAAGTGCAAGAAACAAAAGAAAAATAAATAAATAAATGGGACCTCATCAAAATTAAATACTTCTGTGCATCAAAGGACTTTACTACCAAAGTGAAGACAGCCTACTCAATGAGAGAAAATATTTGGAAATCACATAAGTCAATAAGGGTTTAATATCCAGAATACATAAAGACATCCTACAACTCAAAAATAAAAAGACAAAGAGCTCAATTACAAAATAGGCAAAAGATTTGAATAGATATTTTTCCAAAGAGAAAACACAAATGGCTAAAAAGCACATGAAGAGATGTTCAAACATCATTAGCTGTTAAGGAAATGCAAATCAAAACCACAAGATACCAGTTCACATCCATAGAATGGCTACTATTTTAGAAAAATTAGATAACAACAAGTGTTGGAAAGAATGTGTAAAAACATGAACACTTGTTCATTGTTGGTGGGAATGTAAAATGATGCAGTACTATGGAAGACAGTTTGGTGGTTCTTCAGAAAGTTAAGTATAGAATTACCATATGACCTGGCATTCCCATTTCTAGGTATATACCCAAAGGAATTGAAAGCAGGGGCTCGAACAGATATATGTACACCATGTTCTTAGTGGCATTATTCACAACTGTCCAAAAGTTGAAGCAACCTGTGTCCATCAACTGATGAATGGATAAACAAAATATGGTACATACAAAAAATGTAGGGACTATAGTTAATAATTATAATAATATTGTTTCATCACTTGCAATAAAGGTACAACACTACAGCAATTTGTTAATAGGGAAAACTGCATATGTGAAGCAGGGTATATGGGAGCGCTGCAGTTTCTGCCCAATTTTCTGAAAACCTACAATTTCTCTAAAAAAAGGGAGGGGAGCAGTCCATCTGGAGACTGGACAGAAGGCAGAAAGGGGAAGAACTGGGGACTACCGATACCATTCTAAGTTCTTCTGTACTGCTTAATATCTTACTATGTGCATGCATAACTTTGATAAAATAAAAAAATAATTCTGAAAAATACAGCAATAAACATCTTTGTTTATTAAAAAATAAAAAAATCAATATAAATGGGGAAATAAAATTTGAAATGCTAAATTTTATTCCCTAAGTAGACCAACTTTCAGAAATACTTTGTATCTATCTTGTCTACTGAAATAAACCTGTCCCAGGTAAACACAGTGGACTAAATAAATGTGTTTATCTCTTCTTCTCAAAGCATTAATAAAATTGCAGAAAAGGAATATAAAAGCTATAAACCCACATGGAGAAAAAGATCAGAGTGGAGTCAACAGCAGATGCAAAGCAGTGCATTTTAAAATGAAAAGTACAGGGGGGAATCACAATTGAAGTGACTTAGCAGAGGTGGGGAGACTACTCCGGGTGGGCCAGGACGTATGCCACTGAGAACAGAGCTGATCCACCATGCAGAAGCAGAGACAGATCCCTACTCAGAGGCCCCAAGTGAGACCTGGAAATGAAAACTGAAGGAATGGCTGAATGCTGTGCATGGAACAGCAGGAGCCCCAGGTGCCCCCTCCTACTCCTCACAAACAGGCGACAGAACACCTTCTTCCCTGTCCTGTTCTACTGCTCAGGGAACAGAACAGTTATTTCTTGTGAACATGACCCAGAACAGCTCAGAGTGCAGTGACATCAGCACAGCAAAGACAGGGATGAAGTAAAAGGGTGAAGACAGAGAGACTAAATATAAGTGCACCCCTGAATTGAGGGATCCCTAGAATGCTTCATCCACCATGCTTCTAGAAATGCAAGACAATATCTTCCCCATGAAAAGCACTAGAAGATTCTTCTCTGAAGAAACAGAATAGCTTAAAAAAACAAACAAACAAAAAAGACCTCAGAAAATGACAGTTGAAGGTCTTTAGACAAGTTGGACAAGCCATCTTGCTCCTCAATTACCTTATGTTGAAGCTGATGTACAAAGCTTCAGATTAGTTTTCTAGTGCCTCTCTCTTAAATATAAGTGGCTTATGCTTAAGCAGCAGATGCTCAACAGCTCTTCAAGATCCTCCACCAAGAAAGACAAAAAACAAAATGGACAAGAAAAAAAGGCAACACAGAAAAAACAAACATAAAACTAAAAGCAGAAAAAAACTACCATAAGAACAGTATCCTAATGTTAAAAAAAGAGAGTAATTAAAAGACGACATCCTAAAAAAAGTAACTCAGAAACATGGATGGAATTTTAAAAGATATAAATCTGAGATACAACATCCAACTAATAAGCAAAAAAAGCAAATGCCCCAAACTAATTTCCAGTTTAAATGGATACCTACAAGTAAGTAACAAAAGAATACATAGAGACATTTGATTATAAAATTTCAGAACACCAGGGATGAAGAGATTCTAAAAGCTTTCAGAGAAAAAAAAAAGCAGGTCACTGACAAAGGATAAGAAATGGTACTGGGCTTCTACAATAACATTGGATTCTAGAACAGAGATCTGTTTTCCTATGGTCTACAAGCTAAGAATGGTTTTTATATTTTTAAAGGATTTAAACAAAACAAAACAAGGAACCACATGCAACAGAGACCGTATGTACTTGGCAAAGTCTAAAATACTTACTCTCTGGCCCTTTACAGAAAAACTTTGTCTACTTCTTTACTAGAAGATTATGAAGGAATGCTTTCAAAATTCTGAGGGAAAATCATTTACAACATAAGATTTTATAGCCAGCCAAACCTCAAATGGACAGCTAAGTCAGGACTCAAAAATTAAGTCCCCTGCATTCCTTCTAAAGAAGCCACTATAGTATGGACCTTACCAATGAGGAAGTAAAACAAGAAAGAGAAAGAAATGAGACTGAAAATATAGTGAAAACAACACAGAAGAGCTGGAGGGAAAGTCCCAGGACAATAGCTGAACAGCAGGCCCAGAGAGCATCCAATCCAGACAGAGCAAGAAAATAGAGGGCTCAAAGGAAAAAAATGGATCCAACAAAATGATGATTTTTACTCTGTGGAAAGTTGGAAAACGATAGTGAGATGCTATCACAGATGCATAAAAGAGCAAACAGAATTTAAAAACCATAAAGAAGTAATTAATTCCAGGAAAACAAAAAATTTTTCATTCAAGGAGATGTAAACTTATTTTACTATGTGGATTAGCAATAAGCAATATTTATTTAGCCATAATATGTACACAGAATATATACTGAACCCCAATTATGGTATAAATATACTGAAATGGACTGGGGGAAGGAAAATATGTGGGAGGCTTCAAGAAAGACAGGCTGTAACAGAGCTAAATCCTCATCTGGAAAAGGAAGTCCTTTTATAAATCATACCCTTTGTATCAATTATATCCTTCCAAACTTAAAATTCACAAAGTTCTAAGCCAATAGCTAGTAAAATCTTTTTTTGATTACACACTGTCAAAGTATTACCATATTATGATTATATCAAAGATCTTTTTTAAAAATATCAAGGATAAGTTAGACTATTTCTAAGATATCAAACTGGAAAAAGAGAAAGAGGAATAAAAGTGAAATGAATATATGTTTAGAAAATTTGTATCTTTCT
Source organism: Choloepus didactylus (assembly GCF_015220235.1). Lineage (NCBI taxonomy): Eukaryota > Metazoa > Chordata > Mammalia > Pilosa > Megalonychidae > Choloepus > Choloepus didactylus. The sequence goes on along the minus strand of NC_051320.1, from coordinate 73,666,500 downwards.
TAATTTGCAAATCTTTTTTTCCCCAAAATATTGTAAAATCTTCACAAATTTTTATAAAGACTGTAGAACCCAAATCATATTTATGTTTCACATATATAGGTACTCCAAAATCAAAGTTACCCTTACAATGTGTTTTATTTATATACACATTTCATTGAATGTTATTTAAAAAAAAAAAAAACCCTTATTTCAAAGAAAAATAAAAATAGAACACATTCACTGGGGAATTAAGTACACAGATTATCAATAGAAACACTTTTTAATAACTGTATGCATTGTCCTGCCAACACTATTTATTCTTCCAGATTTAAATTAAAAGTCCCCAAACTCTTCCACTCCCACTAATTTCCTACTGAGTTGTTTATTATGATAGTCATTCATTATTGTCAAATTTGCTGCAAATATTCTTAATGTGTATTTCTCCTTTTTTTAAACATGACAAAGTTTTTATTTTATTTTGTAAAACCTATACATTTTTTTCCTTTCTCCTGAGTTTTGATATACATTTTTAATTTTCCAATGTTTCGCATTGCGGGTTTCATTTCCAACTGTGAATTTATTTTGACTTACAGTGTGATGTGAAAGCTAACTTAATTTCCCCCGTTCCTACCCCCAAATTTTTATTACGATCCCTCCTCTGTCATATTAAATTCTCATATTCGATAGGAAGACTGTTTTCTCGCTATGATTTTACTAATCTGTCTATTCTTATGCCAGTATTATACATTTACTTACTGTGTCTATAATCTGTTTTATTATGTTTGAATTTTTGAAGCAAACAGTCTGCTTTATTACTCTTACTTATCTGAACTCTCTTTGATATTCTTGTATACTCTCAAGAAAGAAATTCTACTTGGATTGGTATTGCAGTAAAACCCTCTTATTTATGTACTTTCAAGAAACGTTCTATTTGGGTTTGAATTGTCATTGCATTAAAACTATGAAAACATCATGACTGGCATTTTTATAATATTTATTACCCTATAAAAGAAATTTATATGTCCTTTTAATTATTCAAAACCTCTTTTAGGTATCTCAATAAAGTTCAGTCACACATATCAGAGATAATTCCTAGCTACTTAATGTTTTTGTTGTAATTATGAATAGAATTTCTGATAATGTAATTACTTTACAGCAAGACAATGGTATTAGTCTTGTTTTAAGCCTTTTATCAAACTTATTGACTCTAGTTGTTTATCACAGAGTTCCTTCGAGCATTCTAATATACTTGTACATAATAGTTTATCTCTTGCTTCCTAATATTTTCTTTGTCTTGTCTTTTTGTACTGACTATAACTTCTAAAATAGTATTAGCATATCAGTGTCAAGAATCCTATTTTATGTATATTTTTAATATGAATATTTCTATTTTTTATCTGTATGAAAAATGTTGTCTACTGATCTGAAACAAACATGCTAAGTTGTTAATAGTTTTAAGTATTCTTTTAACCAGCAATGAGTATTGAATTCTATCAAATTTCTTTTAGACATCTGAGAAAAACCTTTTTTTTCCAATTTTATCTACTGAGATTACATATCACATATGTAAACTGAATTATTCTCACACCTCTTTGGTTGTGGTGGATTAATTGTTAATACTCTGGTTCATTCTATGAATTGATAGATTCTATTAACTAGAAAAAGAATTTCTAGGGTACGTGTTTGTGTGTATAAGTGAAAGAGTCAGACTGGCAGTTTAATTTATTGTGCTATTTTTGTTAGGTTATGGTAAACTCCGGCATGCTTCCACCACAGAATGAACCAACAACTTTCCCTATTTCTCTATGTTTTATGAGAAGTATCTGAATATTATCTTCTGAACTTCTGAAAGTTTTCAGAAAGAACTGCATTCAAGTCCAGAACTTTTTAGGGGGTGGTATAGGGTAATGTTTTGATAACTATCTCAATTTCTTATACAGGTACTGAGACATTCATGTTCCTAACTGTAAATTTTTATCATATATTACTCCAAATATGCTCTAAGCGAGGAAACAATTCTGCCAAGAAAAGAGAAAAGTAAATGGTTTGTGAATGAGTGCTCTTCTAACAGCATCATTACATATTTTCTGATCTCTCTTCTGACTATTCTAATGGCATCTCTTCTTACTTTTTAGTTCTTGGCTGCATTCTAATTAGGATAAGTTTGCCACAGAGGTAACTTCCTGTAATTGTATAATTCAAATTATGTTTTCAAGTTACATTAGACTCCCTTGTAATTTTTATCAATAATTCTGAAATAAAAAATGTACAGATTAATAACTCACTTTATTTACTTCAGCAATTTCTCGCCTCTCTTCACTGGCAAAACGAGGTGGGCCACTCCGATCATCATTCTTTGAGCCATCTTCTTCCACATACGGAATAAGTTGCTGAGAATGATAAACAAAAGTTAGAGGTCAAAAATATGACACATTTTACAATTATATTGGTATATACAGTGCACCATATTAGAGTCAATTTTTATACTTTTCTTTTAAAAAAGTACAAAAATAAATTTCAACAGCTTTAGAAGTTTATCATTTTGATGCATTCTATATATCAGGTTTTCAGGCTTCTCTTACAAATCTATCTCAACAGTCCATGTATTTCTTAAGCACAGGAAACACATCTTATTGGCATTATTTATGTGATATTTTACCCAATGTCTGGCAATTATTTGCTGAGTGAATGAGTAAAGGTATGTGACAACCAATGTCATCAAGGCTGTTTTGCAAAAGAAACGTGAAAACAATTTTTTAAGTATTTTACAATATTATTAAAAGTCCTAGTAAAAATCATGCACTGAGATATCCATTCTTACCCCAGCAAAAACAAACAAACAAACAAAAAAAAAAAACAAAGAAAATCTACACTATATGCCATAGTCTAAATATTATTAAAATGAAAACACAGTACTACATTCGATACGTATGTATCACATTTCATCTTCCCTGGTCAAGGAGTAAAATCAATATAATTCAAAATCTGCAAATATTGCTAATATAGGAGAAACAGAGAAGGAAAAAAATACTACAAATATCTTGAAACTATTTCATATCTTGTACTCATCCTCTCTCTACCACTGAAACTTGCCTCTACTGGAATGGGATCCATCCCTCCACAGTTCTCATTGCATTTGTCATAGACCAATCTCAGCTTCCTGAAGAGAATAGAAAGTTGCCGAAGATGATCCTGTAGCTTTGATAACCGGTCTTGATATGTTCCAGTATGATAAGTGACACCATTTGGCAGCTTATTAGACAAAATAAAACAATAAAAATATAAAGTAATGAAAATCAAAATATTGTTTTTAAGTAAAGCTAGCAAACAAACAATTTTAAGCACTTCATAAAAACAAACTGTTTCTCACGGTTAACCAAGTGTAATTTCAACAATTTAAGAGTAACACAGGCCCATTTTATTAGCTCCTTGGCAACTGTTTTACTGCTGCAAAAATAGCTCTAGAAAAAGTTTGTAATAAGCTCTTGGACCAGGTGGAACACTTTTTCCCTTCTTATTTTTAATGTAGATCATAACTTTAAAAGAATGATCAATTTTACTACCTTTTACTATTACAAATAGGCAGCTAGCTGCTGAACTCAACCAGGAAGTTAAAATATGCAGGGGGTGTGAGGAATGATGAAAATCATGATTTTACAGCGGAAGAAATAAGAGTATGCTACTGCAAAAACTGTCACAAAATACTTCAGTTAAGATAATTCAGATGTACAAGGTACACATTAAAATATAAAGCTGTCACCAAAGGTTTTACTTTTAAAAAAATCGATAGGAGAAACAGGTGCAAATCAATCTGTACTTGAAAATCATTAATAAATTATTACACATAACTGCTTTGATCATCATTCTGTCTTGAATACTTTATATATTTTTAATTTAGGAATTTTATCAAAAGAAGCCAAAAGTGCATAATGAAATGGTGATAAAATTACAGATAAACACAAATTGACTATTCCTCATTTAGAACTTATAACTATGTATCTTTTTTGAGTTGCTGAAACTCACGAACAAACTCTTCCTTTTTCTGGACATCTTTACAATATTTTACTTCCACAATTTTATTTGTGAAATCATCCTAATATTAGAATTAACAATATTTATGCCACATTTTATAGAATACAGACTGCTTTCATTTATACAAATTCATCCTTATACTTACCCTGGATTAGAGGCAGGTGATTTAAAACCAAGACACTAACACTAACACTAGCTTAGTAGCTAGAAAACCACCTGTTTGTTAATCAATTTAAAAAATGATTAAAATATCACTCATTTTGTAAACAGATGAAGTAGGAATGCATTAAAAAAATATACAATACAATGTTTGGAGAGAAAAACAAATAGGTTACACTATCATTACAAATAGGTAAAATCATAAACATGAAAAAAAGACTGGCAAGGTATATAAATAGTTGATAAAAGATGTGTTAGGGAAATAAGCTTGAATAATTTATTTTCTTTTTTCCTCTCATTTCCAGATTTCCTGTAATATAATGGTGTAAAAGAAGATGGATCTTCTCCAGCATTAAAACACTTTGGGGACAATGTCTCAAAAAAAAAAAAAAAAAAGTAATAAAATACCAGAGGAAATAGTCAAAACATTTTAAAGGAAAAGGCATCAAGGGTTCATTGTCCAATATAATGTAGGATATTATCGTTCATTTTGTTAACTTTCACAGATACTAAAAAATTATCTGCCAAAGCAAAAGTGTGCTAAGTATGTATACTGCCAGCACAAGGTACCATCTAGTTCATCACTATGGATTTATGAACAAACAAAAGAAGTTTACACCTAATCTCTTCCTAGGGATAGGAGTTGAGTTTTAAAGCTTTTACAATGGGCTTATTTCAAAGCAATTTTAATTTTCTTCTTAAGCTTGCTTTATATTTGTTTTCTGCAACATGATTGGAATCATTTCTACCAAAATCAGGAATAGAAAAGGATGTCTTCTAATACTACTAGTGAACACTGTTCTGGAGGCACAGGCCAACATGAGAGAGGTCAAAAAAAGAGGGGAGAAAGGTTGAAACAAAAGGATGTGGTAAAATGATCACTATTTACCTATGATACAATAAAAGTACTACTAACAATAAAAGATTTTGCTAACGGGGTGGACAAAATCAATATAGAAAAATCAATGGCTTTGTTTTTTGGTTTTTGTTTTTTTTTTTTTAAAGATAAAATAGGAAAGGAAAAAGGCCCATTTACAATAGCAATAAAAAATAAAATATCTAGGAAATAAAATTTTAAAAATTCAAGATAAAAATGAAAATTTAAAATACTACATCTGGACATAAAAGGATATTCCAGGTCTTAGTAAGTAAAAATGAACATTACATAATGATGTCAAGCCTTTCTTGAGGAAACGAACCTACTAAAAATGCTAACAAGTTTTTCTTGGAACTAAACAAGCTGATTCTAAAGAATATGCAGAAAATCAAGCAAGCTATAATAGCCACAGTAATTCTGAAGAACAAGTATAAACACATTAAAGAGCCTCAATAAATAAAAGAAAATTTGGCACTAATAGATAAAAGATAGCCTAAGTGAACTAGAACACCTAAAACTAGACTCATTTGTAAAATAGTAATTTAGTATAAAAGTAGCATAGGAAAGCAGTTGGAGAAAAATGAATTATTCATCAACTTTCTAAAAACTAAGGCTGGAAAAACTAGAGCTGTGGTCACACCTCATACCTTATACTAGGATAAATTCCATATGGATCAAAGTTTTAAAAGTAAAAATTAAAACAAAAACCAGGATTATTCTTGATATTGGAGTGGGGAAGGCCTTTATAACCAAATATAGAACCTAGAAAACCTAAAGGGAAAGCCTGATAATTTAAACTACCTTTCAAAAACAGTATGCATAGTAAAGAGGAACAAAACAAAACAAAACAAAACAAAAGAAAAAAACTATCATAAGCAAAGACAAAGAGTAAATAACAGACTGGAAAAATATATATACTTGAGAATTATATTACAAACAGCAGGTTTCCCTAATGTGTAAATAGCAAAATCCTACAAATTTTGGGGTGGGGAAGAATAGCAAATACAAAAATGGGCAAATGATATGAAGCAGCAGTTAGCAGAAAAGAAAATATAACTCTTAAACAAATGAAGAAATGCTGAAACTCATTCAATCTAGGAGAAATGCAAAGTACAATTTTCACCTCTCAAGTGATCACAAATCCAAAAGTATAATACCCACTGTATTAAGCTCAGACTACTGGTCTTGGCTGGATATGGTAACATAAACTGGTACAACTGCCATGGAAGGCAATTCAGTGAAATTTATCTAATTTTAAAAGCACATACACATTCTTAAGAATCTATCCTACAGATAAACTTGTACATTTGCATAGGAAGTTATTTGATGCAGCATTATCTGTAATAGCAAGAGATAAAAGAAACCTAAATACGTGATGTCACTTATTTAGGTGATGTAAACAGCTACTGAAAATCTCTCCCTAGAAAATCAACAAAATAAAAAGGACAATTCTGAATTGTTCAGAAATTTGGAGGAAGATATAGATTGGAGAACATCCATACAAATGCCAAATTGAACACAGAGAAATATCAGGTGGGAAAATCCCAACCCAGACCAGCTGGTCCTCTCCGCTCCCCATCACTTGGTCTCTCACAGCAGCTGGGATCCCTCACAAAACACAGAATACAAATTCTCTCACAGCAGTGAGACACAGGGGACAGAAGAACATTTCAAGTCCCAGATCAGTGAGGGACAAAAAGTCTGAGAAAACATGGACAGAAACCATTTTTCCAACCCTGGTTCCAAAAGCCCTTCCTCCACCCCTGAGGGAAATAGCAGCAGGCAGCCATTTCCTTGCCTGGGAGGTGGCTGAAAACTGGTACATCTGGGGGAGTCCTCTGCCGCAAATAAAGTGAGGGACACAGCCCCACATAGAGCCAGATTTTGGCCAATAAAGTGAGGACACAGGAAACCCACAGTTTCAGCCTGCCCAGTCAAAGGCAGCCTGGATTCCAAGGCAAACTGCTTCTGAGGACAATTAAGTTACTGAACAGTGCCATCTACTAGGCAGACTGGAAAGTGCAAGGGAACTGAACGGCTATTCATAGATTATTTCAGTCCCACTGGAGCTGGTTCTAAACCCCCTTTTACAGGAACCCATTCCTGTTTTGGCTTGGAAATACAGATGATCCAACCTTTAAAGCAATGTCCTAAAACAAACCCAGGTCTTCTTGGCCAGTGAAAAACAGAGCACTGCTGGGAGCTATCAGACTTTTTTACCCACACACAGAAATTCTGCTGTGGTGCCCAATCCATAACCCCCATCCCTGAGGCGGGCCACTGTAGGAGCCTGGTGTTTGTGTGAGACTTGGGGGCAGAGCCAATGTGACACTGGCTGTTGAGAGAGACAAAGAACAGATAGAGAACAAAGCCAACCAACAAGAAAACCCTAGGTAAGAGAGAGAAAATGACTTCCAGAATAAACTAAGCAAGAAAATCAGATGCCCAGACACCAGCAAAAAATCATGACTCACACCAGGGAGAATGAAGATATGGCCCAGCCAAAGGAAGAAACTAATACCTCAACTGAGATACAGGAGTTGAAACAACTAATTAAAGATGTGCAAACAAATCTAAATCAAATCAATGAGTTGAAGGAAAATGTGGCAAAAGAGATGAGGAATATAAAGAAGATAGAGGGTGTCCACACAGAAGAACTTGAAAGCTTGAAAAAAACAAATGACAGAACTTATGGGAATGAAAAGACACAATAAAATAGATGAAAAACACAATGGAGACATACAGCAGCAGATTTGAAGAGCCAGAAGAAAGGATTAGTGAACTAGAAGACAGGACATCCGAAATCCTACACACAAAAGAAGAAATAGGGAAAAGAATGGAAAAATATGAGCAGAGTTTTAGGAAACTGAATAACAACACGAAGCACATGATTATGTGTTATGGTGTACCAGAAGAAGAAGAAAAGGAAAAGGCGGCAAAAAGAATAATGGAAGAAATAATCAATGAAAATTTCCAAACTATTATGAAAGACTTAAAATTGCGGGCCCAAGAAGCACAGCATACCCCAAAAAGAACAGATGAAAATAGACCTAGTCCAAGATACTTACTAATCACAATGTCAAATGTCAAAGACAGAATTCTGAAAGCAGCAAGAGAAAAGTATTCCACCACATACAAGGGAAGCTATAAGACTAAGTGCAGCTCTCTCAGCAGAAACCATGGAGGCAAGAAATCAGTGGCATGATATATTCAAGACACTGAAAGAGAAAAACTGCCAACCAAGAATTCTATACTCGGCAAAACTGTCCCTCAAAAATGAGGGAGAGTTTTAAATATTTTCAGAAAAACAGACACTGAGAGAGTTGGTGAACAAGAAAACTGCTCTACAAGAAATATTAAAGGAGCGCTACAGACAGATAAGAAAAGACAGGAGAGTGATTTGGAGAAGAACGTAGAAACAAACATTAGCAGTAAAGGTAATATAGGGTAAAAAGACAGAAAAAAAAAAAGATATGACAGATAAAATCCAAAAGACAAGAATGGTTGAAGTACTGCCTTTACAGTAATAACACTAAATGTTAATGGATTAAACTCCCCAATCAAAAGACATAGATTGGGAGGATGGATAAAAGACAGGATCCACCTATATGCTGTCTATACCAAGATACTCACTTAAGACCAAAGGATAAACATAGGTTGAAAGTGAAAGGCTGGAAAAAAATATTTTACACAAACAACAATCAGAAAAGAGCAGGAGTAGCTACACTAATCTCAGACAAATTAGACTTTAAATGTAAAACAATTAAGAGACAAAAAAAGGACCCTATGTATTAACAAAAGGAACAATCCATCAAGAAGACATAACAATCGTAAATATCTATGCACTGAGCCAGAGTGCCCCAAAATACATGAAGCAAACACTGACAATACTGAAGGGAGAAGTACACACTTCTACAATAATAGTTGGAGACTTCAATACACCACTGTCATCAACAGCTAGAACATCCAGACAGAGGATCAATAAGGAAACAGATTTTGAATAATATGATAAATAAACTATATTTAACAGACATTTACAGAATGTTGCACCCAACAAGAGCAGTATATACAGTTTTCTCAAGTGCTCATGGATCATTCTCCAGGATGGATCACGTTGGGTCACAAAGCAGGCCTCCATAAATTTAAAAGGATTGAAATTATACAAAGCACCTTCTCAGATCATAATGGAATGAAGCTAAAAATCAATAACAGGCAGAAGAGTGGAAAATTCACAAATATATGGAAGCTAAACAACATACTCTTAAACAACTAGTGGGTCAAGGAAGAAATTACAAGAGAAATCAATAAATATCTTGAGACAAATGAAAATGAGAACAGAACATATCAAAACTTATGGGATGCAGCAAAGGCAGTGCTTTGAGGGAAATTTATTGCCCTACAAAATTATATCAAAAAAGAGCTAAAATTGAGGAATTAACCGCTCACCTGGAGGAAACAGAGCAAGAACAACAAACTAATCCCAAAGCAAACAGAAGGAATGAAATAACAAAGATTAGAGCAGAAATAAATGAAATTGAGAACATGAAAACAATAGAGAATCAATTAAAACCAGAAGCTGGTTCTTTGAGAAAATCAATAAAACTGATGGACCCTTAGCTAGGCTGACAAAGAAAAAGAGAGAGGACGCAAATAAATAAAATCAGAAATGGGAGGGGGGACATAACTACTGACCCTGCAGAAATGAAGAAGATAATGAGAGAATTCTATGAACAACTATTTGCTAACAAACTAGACAAATCAGATGAAATGGACAACTTCCTAGAAAAGCATGAACAACCAACACTTGATTCAAGAAGAAACAGAAGACCTGGAAAATCAATCACTAGAAAAAAGACTGAATCAGTCATGAAAAAACTCCCAAAAAGAAAAGTCCAGGACCAGATGGCTTGACGTGAATTCTACCAAGTATTCAAGAAAGAATTAGTTCCAATCCTGCTCAAAATCTTCAAAAAAATTGAAGAGGGACTTCCAGTAAGATGGCAGAGTAGGTGAGGCAGAACGGGCTTCTCCTCCTCTGTAAAACTAACTAGAAAGGGGCTGAAGGACACCAGGGACCGCAGTTCTGGGGTGTGACTGGCCATAGAAGGTCCCCCACAGTACATGGAGGGGACACCCTACAAAAGAGGAACAGAGATGGCAGATGGGTGTTCTCCATCCAACCCCCCCCCGCCTCAGGCTACAGCAACAAAACCCTCAGGCAAGTGAGTGAGCAGTGGCTCGCCACTCCTATTCACCTACCTTAACAGTTTGCTGGGGGATGTGGGGAGCCCTTCCCACACCCCAGAGACTTGAGGGTGCAAAGCAGGCAGAGAACAGGCAGGCAGGGCCCATGTCGCACTGCAGGGTGCTCTTGATCAGGCTCCCTGACTAACTGCTGCATGGGGCGGGGGGAGGCAGCAGCATTGCAGCCCCATGACTCAAATTCCCCAGAGCAAATGGAGATCTGGTACACTGATTGGTTCCCCACCCGGTTTGGACTCTACCTACCACACAGCAGAAGTTTGAGGAAGACCTACTTGAGCATGCCACCTGCTGGCAGGTTAGGGTAACTGCACTCCAACAAGCTGTGCCTTGAGTGTGCCACCTGCTGGTAGGATTGGGAAACTGCACTCCAGCAAAACAAATTATATATAAAGGCTTAATTAATTCTACACTTCCCAAAACAACTGTATCAAGATAAGCAAATGCCCTGAAGCCAGCAGAAAATTACACAGGATATAAAAGATATGAACAAACTAAAAAGCCAGAAAAGACACAAAATTTGAGCAATTAACGAAGTACACACAAATATCAATATTATGGCTCAGGACATAAAGGATATGAAGACCCTACAAGAACATAAAGAAGAATGTGCAAGAGTAAATAAAAAGTAGTGAATCTTATGGAGATAAAAGATACTGTTGATCAAATTAAAAATATTCTTGAGATACAGAACACCAGATTTGAAGCAGAGGAATGAATTAGCGACCTCAAGAATAGGGTGATGGAAAGTGAAAGCACAGAAGAAATAACGGTGAAAAAAATAAAAAAATGTGAAATGGCTCTCAGGGAAATGGACAAACATGAAGCGCACAAATATAAGAATCGTTGTTCGAGAAGGGGAAGAGATGAGTAAAGGGCTAGGAAGAGTATTCGAAGAAATTGTAGGGGAAAACTTTCCAACCCTTCTAAATGACATAAATCTGCAAATTAAAGATGCTCAATAAACTCCAAAAAGAATAAATCCAAATAAGTCTACTCCAAGACATATACTTCTGAAGAGAAGGAAAGACTTCTGAAAGCACTGAGAGAAAAGATTCGCTACATCCAAGGGAAACAACATAAGACTAAGTACTGACTACTTAGAATCAAGAAGCCAGTGGTAAGACATATTTCAGATTCTGAAAGAGAAAAATTGCCAGTCAAGAACTCTTTATCCAGCAAAGCTCTCCTTCAAAATTGAGGGAGAGTTTAAAATTTTCAGACAAACAAAAGCTGAGAGAATTTGCTGACAAGAGACTTGCCCTTCAAGAAATACTAAAGGGAGCTCTACCAGCTGAGAAAAAAAAGAACATGGAGAGAGGTCTGGAGAACAGCACAGAACTGAAGAGTAAAGTAATTTCAAGGGGAAAAAAGAGAGAGGGAAAAAAAATAGATCTAACAACTAAACACCAAAGGATAAGATGGCTGCATCAAGAACTCCCTTCATAGTAATAACTTTGACTATGAATCAATTAAACTCTCCAATTAAAAGATACAGGATGGTAGAATGGATTAAAAAATATGACCCAGCGATATGCTGTTTATAAGAGACTCATTTTAGACCCTGTGACACAAATAGACTAAAGTGAAGGGATGGAAAAAAATATTCCATGCAAACTGCAATCAAAAAACAGCTGCGGTAGTTATACTAACATCAGACAAAATAGACTAAATGCAAAGATGTCGTAAGAAATATAGGACACTGTATATTAATAAAAGGGATAATTCACCAAGAAGAAATAACAATTATAAATGTTTATGCACCCAATCAAGGAGCTCCAAAATAGATGAGACAAACATTGGCTAAACTGAAGGGAGCAATAGACGCATTTACAATAATAGTGGGAGACTTCAAAACACCATTCTCTTCTATAGATAGAACAACTAGACAGAGGATCAATCAGGAAATCGAGAAGCTAAACAATATGATAAATGAATTAGACTTAACAGAATGTAGATCGTTACATTCCAAAGTACCAGGATATACATTCTTCTCTAGTGCCCATGGAACGTTTTCCAGGATAGATAACATACTGGGGCACAAAACAAGTCTTAATAAATTAAAAAAGACTGAAATTATTCATAGCACACTCTCTGACCACAATGGAATGCAACTAGAAATCAACAATTACCAAAGAACCAGATCTTTCACAAATATAGAGGTTAAACAACATACTCCTAAACAACCAGTGGGTCAAAGAAGAAGTTGCAAGAGAAATTGGTAAATTTCTAGAAATGAATGAAAATGAGAACACAACATATCAAAACCTGTGGGATACAGCAAAGTCAGTGCTGAAAGGGAAATTTATAGCTCTAAATGCATATAACGAAAAGCAAGAAAGAGCTAAAACTGACAAATGAAGAAGCTGGAGAAAGATCAGTAAACTAACCCTAAAGCAGAGACAAAAAGAAATAACAAAGATTAAAGCAGAAATAAATAAGCTGGAGAACAAAAACAAAAACAAAAACAAAAAAGAATAAATCAGACCAAAAGTTGGTTCTTTGAGAAGATCAACAAGATTAACAGATCCTTAGCTAGACTGACAAAGTCAAAAAGAGAGAAGACCCAAATAAACAGAATCAGAAATGAGAATGGGTAACTACTATAGATCTCGAAGAAATAAAAAAAATCATAAGAGGATATTATGAACAACTGTATGCCAACAAGCTAGACAATTTAGAGGAAACGGACAAATTTTAGAAACACATGAAAAACCTAGACTGACCCAAGAAAAATTAGAAGACCTCAGCAAACCAATCACAAGCAAAGAGATCCAATGAGTCATCAAAAATCTACCTACACCTTACACCCAAAGCACAAGCAACAAAACAAAAAATAGATAAATGGGAACTCCTCAAACTTAAAAGCTTTTGTACCTCAAAGGAATTTATCAAAAAGGTCAAGAGGTAGCCAACTCGATGTGAAAAAATATTTGGAAACCATGTATCTGACAAAAGACTGATATCCTGCATATATAAAGAAATCCTACAACTCAAAGACAACAGTACAGACAGCCCAATTATAAAATGGGCAAAAGATATGAGAAAACCGTTCTCTGAAGAGGAAATACAAATGGCCAAAAAACACATTGTATTAGTTAGGGTTCTCCTTGGAAACAGAATCAATGAGAGATGTCTCTTATTATCAAATTGTAAAAGTGACTCACACAACTGCGGGAGCGCACGAGTCCAAATTCTGCAGAGCCGTCAACAAGCTGTCAACTCCAAGGAAGACGTCCCACGAACTCCTCGGGAAACGAACCGACAACTTTGACGAACTCCTCAGGAAACGAACCGGCAACTTTGAAGAACTCCTCAGGAAACGAACCGACAACTTTGACGAACTCCTCAGGAAACGAACTGGCAACTTCGACGAGCTCCCCAGGAAAAGCTTCACTAAGCAGCTGAAGAAGTGAAGGTTCTCTAACCGTCCGGCTTATAAGCCTCCAACTGATCACCCGGACCAAATCCAGCCAATTGCATTCTCTCACTGTGGAAGCACGCCCCTTGATGAGTCATCAGTCAGCTGCAGTCAATTGACTGATGATCCGACAAACCAACCAGCCTCAAATAGCCTCACAGGAATCATCAGGCCAGTGCCCACTTGACCAGACAGCTAGGCCACCTAGCCAAGTTGACACATGAACCCAACCATCACACACATTAAAAAATGTTCTTATTCACTAGTTATTAGGGAGATGCAAATCAAGACCACAATGAAATATCGTCTCAGTCCAATAAGAAAGGTTGCCATCAAACAAACAGGAAACTACAAATGCTGGAAAGGATGTGGAGAAATTGGAACTCTTATTCATTGCTGGTGGGACTAGATAGTGGTACAGCCACTAGACAGTTTGGCGGTTTCTCAGAAAACTAGATAATGAGTTACCCTACAATCTGGCAATTCCACTTCTTGGTATTTACCCAGAGGATTTGAAAGCAGTGACACAAACAGACATTTGTACACTGATGTTCACAGTAGCATTGTTCACAATTGCCAAGAGATAGAAACAACCCAAGTGTCCTTCAACAGATGAGTGGGTAAAAAAATGTGGTATACACATATGATGGAATACTATGCAGTAGTAAGAAGCAACAAGGTCTTGAAACATATGGCAACATGGATGAACCTTGAAGATATAATTCTGAGTGAAATAACTCAGACACAAAAGGAGAGATATCGTATGTTACCACTTCTATGAACTATAGAAACAATGTAAAATCAATGTCTTAGTGATAGACAGTAGCTAGTGAGGGGAATGATAATCTAATATGTACAGATAAGATAATGATGGTGAATTCAAAGGTATGGTAATGGATAGGGGTGATGATTGTTAATGGGATTATAAGTATCAGTGCTGTATTGAAGGTGAATAGAAATGAAAGGGGTTGTTTAAAGGCATGTTTCCCACAGATCATCACCACAAATATAGATAGGTGCTCACATGATATACCTCTAAGGTATGACACTAGCACAAAGAGTTGACAACAAAAGGATATATGGGGAAAATCTACACATTGCATATTAGGGACTATAGTTAATATGAATACCATACTAGTATTACACAAATACTAGGGACAAATAACTAAGGGCTGACAGGAGCTACAACATGTTTTGGGTCATAACTGTTTAAAATAGAGAGTGATGAGGATTGTACAACTAAGTGATGATAATGTGAGATACGGATGCATCATTGTGGAAATAACTTAGGCTATGTGAACTTAGGAAATGTAGCTATTTTAGGTTATCTGTTTTCTTATTCTTTTGTTGGGTTATAGTCTGTTTATGTTCTTGGGCTAGGATAGGAACATGATGGAAGCAATGTAGTTATTTTAGGTTATTTGTTTTTTCTTATTCCTTTGTTTTGATTTTGTTTAAAATGTTTTTTATTGTTTTCTTTAACTTTATCAAAAAATTAAAAAACAATGAATGAGTGTGAAAAAAAGTAAATGAACTATGAGGGGAGGAGAGGAATGGAATGTTTTGGATGTTCTTTTTTTATTCTAATTTTTATTTTATTTTTGGAGTAATGCAAATATTCAAAGATTGATTGTGGTGATGAATGCACAACGATATGATGATACTATGAACAAATGATTGAACACTTTGAAGGACTGAATGTTACGTGAAAATATCTCAATAAAATTGCATTAAAAAAAACAGACTACAATGGATTTACAACATACATGATATATACTGACTTGGAGATGAGCATAGACTGCTATTTCTAGAAATACAAATAGGAAGAGAAAAAGATTATTTACCAGCTCAGATGGCCAACACATTATCCCATTGACTATCAAGGGTCTCCCCACTGCTAATGTTTTCTGGATAATGTGAGATCATCATGTATAAAACATGCCACTGTGCACTGGTTTCACTTAGGCAAAGCTGGTCCAAATCACATTCACATTCCAGTGACTTAGGAAGGTCACTCAGTCTCTATTTAAAAAAAAAAAAAAAAAAAAAAAAAAAAAAAAAAGACAATACTGTATTGCCTCACTAACATGAACTAACTATAATGAGCAAACTCTGAGAGCTAAAGTTAAGAACACAGGTTAACAGGTGATAAAGGGGGTAGAGATTGGGCATTTGATGCTGAAGGAGTACAGAATATTTAACAGGATTGACTGTAATGATCTGGAAATGGATAGCACAATACTATCTGATTGTGACACAATACTGTAAGTGTAATGAACAAAGCTGTGTACGAGTTCAAAGAGGAATGCTAATGGCATGTATGACACCGGAAAGATTAACAGGATAAAGGCTGACTGTATAGTTCAGCAAAACCTAGAAATCACCAATGATGGTGATTAAATGTACAAATGTTAAGAAAGTTTTTACATGAGGGAGAACAAATGACTGTCATTGAGCAAGCTGTCGAAAAAGTTTTAGTACACAGTAAAAAATAAAATCAATGCAAACAAGGGTCTATAGTTAACAGTAACAGTGTCATATTCTTCCACTAATTGTAACAAAGGCAATATACAAAAGCTAAACGTCAATAACAGGGGGATATAATAGAGGGCTATGGGATTCTTGTTGTTGATGTGACTGTCTCTCCTTTTCATTTTTTATTAATCCTTATTTTTAATTTTTTTTATTCTTTTCTTGCAGAAAAAATGGAAATGTTCTCATATAGATTGTGTTGGTGAGTGCATAACTGATTATACTGGGAGCCATTGATGGTTCAACTAGGATGGACTGTATGGTGTATGAATAAAACTGTTTAAAAAAAAACAGAAAGATACAAGTGCTAGAGAAGATATGGAAAGAGAAATATGGCTATTCACTTTTGACAGAGAAGCAGGTGCTGCAGCCCCTCTGGAGGGCAGTGTGGTGGTTCCACAGGAGGCTGGGTGCAGGGCTATCATATGATCCTGCAACCCCATTATGTGGTGTACACTGGGAAGAACTGAAAGCAAGGATACAAATAGACATTTACACACTGATGTTTATGGCAGCACTATTCTTGATTTGCAACAGATGGAGGTGGCCTAAGGGTACATTGATGGATGAATGGAGGGGTGAACTGTGGTGTATAAATGTAACAATACTGAGCAGCTCCAAGAAGCACTGAAGTTGTGAGGCATGCAACTAGGTGAATGAATCTAGAGGATATTATGTTGAGTGAAATAAACCTAAAATGAAAGGACAAATATTGTAAGGCCTCACTAATATAAACTATAATGAGCAAATGCTGAGAATTGAAATCGAGAGCATCAGTTATCTGGTGATAGAACGGGGGCAGAGATTGGGCAATCAATGATTAAGGAGTACAGAATGTTCAATAAGGCTTTTTGTAAAGGTTCCTAGATTGTAAGTGCTTACAGCTGTCATATCTATTCCTGAGTTTTAACTGTTACTTCTAAATTCTGAGATGCTGTGCTCTTTGTGTATAACCTGGCAGTTCCCTGGAAATTTGGGTATCTGTGTAACACCTGAGACTCAGAGTTCAGCAGCTCTGTAAGTCAGTATTCCTCCATATAGCAACTGTTAAAGATAAAAAAGAGATAAGACTACAATTAGAGATACGAATGAAACAAACTTGGTCAGGACTAAGATAAATTAGAATCCAGGGTAAAGGATGATATTGACTATATTCTAAAACTCCAACTTCTGTGTGAAACCAAAGGAAAAGAGATTTATTTGGTACAAAATTTATATTTTCTGTGTCACACTATCTAATTTAACCTATCTGGTCAGTGTATTTAAACATCGTCATTACATGGAACCTAGAAGAGGGACTGAGTTCTTCTTATTCTGTACAGGCTAATGTAATAACCCAATACATCACAATATTTGGGGCACAAAAAAAAAAAAAAAGTATTTGCAAAGTCCCCTTGAGGGACCAGGGGAAAATGTGGGACTATTAAATTTCTCTACCTGGGGAATTCTGATATTCTGTTAAGAATAGGGACTTCCAATTAATAAACCAAGCCCTCAATCTAGAGGCTTGCCCTTATGAAACATCTCTCTCCAATGGCAAAGCTAAGCCTACTTATAACTATGCCTAAGTGTCACCTTCAGAAAACCTCTTTTGTTGCTTGTATTGGCCTGTATCTCCAAGTCAACTCGGCAAATTCACTCACTACCCTCCCCCTTACAAGGGTCATGACTCCCAGGGGTGTAAGTTTCCCTGGCAATGTGGGACATGACTCCCAGGGATGAGCCTGGCCCTGGCATTGTGGGGTTGAGAATGCCTTCTTGACCAAAAAAGGAAATAGAAATGTAACAAAATAAAGTTTCAGGGGCTAAGAGATTTCAGATAGTCAAGGGGGTCATTCTGGAGGTTATTCTTATGCATTACATACATATTCCTTTGTAGTTTCTAGTGTATTAAAATAGCTAGAAGGAAATATCTGAAACGGTTGAATTGTAATGCAGTAGCCTTGGTTCTCAATGATGACTGTATAACTATATATCTTTTATCATGTGACCATGTAATTGTGAAAACCCTGTGATTGACACTCCCTGGATCTAGTGTATAGGCAGATGAGTAATAAAATAAAGACAAAAACATATATAGATAATAGGGGGGAATAAGGGGTATGGGATGTCTTGGATGTTCTTTCTTCTTCTTTTTATTATTTTGGGGGGAGTAATGAAAAGTTCTAAAATTGATTGTGGTGATGAATACACAACTACATGATGACACTGTGAGCCACTGATTGTATACTTTAGATGGATTATATGGTGTTTGAATATATCTCAATAAAACTGCATTTAGGGAAAAAAAGCAACCTAAATGCCCTTCACTAGAGAATTGGTCAAACAAATTATAATATTATAATATTCCAATATATATATACCTGTAAAAAAGTGAAAAGAAAGTATGGCTGTGAATAACTCCAAAAGGTATCAAAGGAAAAAAGATGCAAAATAATGTGTATGCTATGCTATTTATCTATCTTAAAAAGAGGGAAATCAAAGAATATATGTATATATTTGTTTAAGCATATAATATCTAGAAGGATACATAAAAATATTAATAAAAATCATTAACAATCACTGCTTGAAGGGAAGGAATAGGTAGCTAGAGGATAGGGACAGAGGGAGAATGTTCATTGTAATGTCCTTTTTAACTTCTGAATTCTGAATGTATTATATATTTAAAAATTTTTTAAACTAAAAAAAGTTTAAGGGATAATAAACAGAACCAAAGCAATGCTCTCCTACACAGGAAATCTGGGATCTAGGGATCTTTGGGTGGAAGTCCTTTAACCTCCTGAAATTTTATGCAAAATGTGTATGTGTGTGCATTTTTCTCAGAAGAGGGTTCATATTTGATCAGATTCTCAAGTGGTTAAAGGACACCTAACAAGTAAAGAATGACTTCTCAAAAACAAACTCCTAAAAATACATTTAGCAGGAGAACCTAAGATGGCAGCTAGGAGAGACAGGGCAAAAAAACACCTCCATGAAAAATACTAGATAAAAGCCAGAAAGTGACCCAGAACACCAGTTCCAGTGATTCACCAGCTGGACAAGGTCTGCTAAATCCACAGGGACTGTGCACTTGGTGAAACCAGGAGTCTGCGTTCTGAAACAAGTGAGTAAGCTTGCTGAATGTCCGGCAGCCATGCTGTGGTGTGGGGAAACTGTGGGTTGGCGTTTGGAGGTGGAGTATCCGGCATGGAAGACAGCCTTTCGTGCACCCACTGCTAATTGTCTGGGAGCGAGGAAGGTAGAGGGGAGACAAAAGGAGAAAATAACCATGCCCCTTGCAGCCCTCTTCCCGGCGGGTTGGGAATGCTCCTGCCTGGCGCTGGAGCCACAGCCCAGAACTGCGCCCAAAATCCCAGCGCAATGGGAAGCGTTTCCAGCATCACGCACACACACCACAATATTGGGTGTGGACAACAGCCTTTCGTGCACCCACAGCTAATTGTCCCGGAGTTGGGAAGGTGGAGCTGTGTGAAAAGGGGGACATTAACGTGCCCCATAAAGCTATCCTTACAGCAGGCTGGGAACACACCTACATGGCCCAGCGGCCCAGAACTTTCCTTGAGGGACGGCTTGCACTTCTGATGTAGCACAGCCTTCCCTCAGGAGAGGCCCTGGAAGGGCACGACTTGGAATAGGGACCCACTTGGAAATCTCAGAGACCATACATCAATACCAAGGACTTGTGGGTCAGCAGCAGAGACAATCTGTGGCGAGACTGAAATGAAGGTTTAGACTCTTGCAACAGCCTTAAATCTCTGGGAACACCTGGGAGGTTTGATTATTAAAGCTGCCCTCCCTCCCTAACCGCTCAGACACATGCCCCACATTCAGGGCGGACAGCACCAACAACACACCCAAACTTGGTGCACCAATTGGACCGCACAAGAATCAGACCCCCACACACCACAAAGACAAAGTTGGGGAGAACTGACTTGAGGGGAATAGGTGACTCACAGATGCTATCTGCTAGTTAGTTAGAGAAAGTGTACGCCACCAAGCTATAGATCTGACAAATTAGAGATTAGGCTTTGAATAAGCCTACATATCCTAAAAGAACCCTATCAAGTAAAGCAAATGCCAAGAGGCCAAAAACAACAGAAAATTTTAAAGCATATGAAAAAACCAGACACTATGGATAACCCAAACCCAAACACCCAAATCAAGAGATCAGAGGAGACACAGTACTTGGAGCAATTATTGAAAGAACTAAAGACAATCAACGAGAGCATGGCACAGGATATAAAGGACATGAAGAAGAGCATGGCACAGGATATAAATTACTTGAAGAAGATCCTAAAAGGGCATAAAGAAGAAATTGCAGGAGTAAATAAAAAAATGATCTTATGAAAATAAAAGAAACTGTTGACCAACTTAAAAAGATTCTGGATACTCATAGTACAAGACTAGAAGAAGCTGATGAACAAATCAATGAAAATGAAAGAATGAAAGAAAGAATGGGGAAAAAAACTGAAAAAATAGAAATGGATCTCAGGGATATGATAGATAAAATAAAACGTCCAAATATAAGACTCACTGGAGTCCGAGAAGGGGAAGAGAAGGGTAAAGGTCTAGAAAGAGTATTCAAAGAAATTGTTGGGGAAAACGTCCCAAACCTTCTACACAATATAAATACACAAAGCATAAATGCCCAGCGAACTCCAAATAGAATAAATCCAAATAAACCCACTCCAAGACATATTCTGATCAGACTGTCAAATACAGAGGAGAAGGAGCACGTTCTGAAGGCAGCAAGAGAAAAGCAATTTATACAACGTACAACATACAAAGGAATCCATTCTGCCCATCTATATCTGTATCTTTTAATCGGGGAGTTTAATCCATTTACATTCAATGTTCTTACTATGAAGGCATACAAAGGAAACAACATAAGAGCAAGTAGTGACTACTCAGCAGCCACCATGGAGGAGAGAAGGCAGTGGCATGACATATTTAAAATTCTGAGAGAGAAAAATTTCCAACCAAGAATACTTTATCCAGCAAAACTCTCCTTCAAATCTGAGGGAGAGCTTAAATTTTTCAGACAAAAAAATCCTAAGAGATTTTGCTAATAAAAGACCTGCCCTACTTCAGATACTAAAGGGAGCCCTACTGACAGAGAAACAAAGAAAGGAGAAAGAGAGATGGAGAAAGGTTCAGTACTAAAGAGATTCAATATTGGTTCCCTAAAGGACAATAAGAGGGAGAGGGGAAAAATATATCTCACAAACATAAACCAAAGGATAGAATGGCTGATTCAAGAAATGCCTTCATAGTAAGAACGCTGAATGTAAATGGATTAAACTCCCCAATTAAAAGATACAGATGGGCAGAATGGATCAAAAAATATGAACCATCAATATGTTGCATACAAGAGACTCATCTTAGACACAGGGACACAAAGAAACTGAAAGTGAAAGGATGGGAAAAAATGTTTCATGCATGCTACAGCCAAAAGAAAGTAGGAGTAGCAATATTAATCTCAGATAAAATAGACTTTAAATGCAAGGATGTTATGAGAGACAAAGAAGGCCACTACATACTAATAAAAGGGGCAATTCAACAAGAAATAACAATCATAAATCTTTATGCACCCAATCATGGTGCCACAAAATACATGAGACAAACACTGGCAAAACTAAAGGAAGTAATGGATGTCTACACAATAATTGTGGGAGACTTCAACACATCACTCTCTCCCATAGATAGATCAACCAGACAGAAGACCAATAAGGAAACTGAAAACCTAAACAATCGGATAAATGAATTTGATTTAACAGACATATACAGAACATTACATCCCAAATCACCAGGATACACATTCTTCTCTAGTGATCACGGAACTTTCTCCAGAATAGACCATATGCTGGGACATAAAACAAGCCTCAGTAAATTTAAAAAAATTGAAATTATTCAAAGCACATTCTCTGACCACAATGGAATACAATTAGAAGTCAATAACCATCAGAGACAGAAAATTCACAAACACCTGGAGGTTAACCAACATACTCCTAAAATAAATGGTTTATATGTAGAATGTAGGGGAACGAGAGATAGAGAGCAACTGGTGAAGGGAGAACAATAACCCAGTAAGAACAGATAAGCTATCGTGGGTAAGTTTAACATTCTGGGAATGCCCAGGAATGACAATGGCTTGTTAATTTCTGGTGGGTGCGGTGGGAACAAGTTCACAGAAATGTTCCTATATTGGGTTATTTTCTTGGGGTAGAGTAGGAACATGTTGGACTCCCTTGTTATGGTTTGTTTGAAATGTTTTTTTTATTGTGTTTTTTTTAATTTTTTTTTTGATACAGTTCATTTAAAAAAAAAGTTAATTGAAAAAAAAAAACAACGAAAAAAATATGCAGAACCTCCTTGAGGAGCTGGTGGAGAATGCAGGGGTGTTGGGTTCCCCCACCTCGATGGTTGCTGATGTGCTCACAGACATAGGGGACTGGTGGTTTGATGGGCCAAGCCCTCTACCACAGGACTTGCCCTTGGGAAGACTGTTGCTGCAAAGGAGAGGCTAGGCCTCCCTATAATTGTGTCTAAGAGCCTCCTCCCGAATGCCTCTTTGTTGCTCAGATGTGGCCCTCTTTCTCTAGCTAAGCCAACTCGGCAGGTGAAATCACTGCCCTCCCCCCATGTGGGATTTGACACCCAGGGGAATGAATCCCCTTGGCACCTTGGAATATGACTCCCAGGGAGGAATCTAGACCCGGCATTGTAGGATGCAGAACATCTTCTTGACCAAAAGACGGATGTGAAAGCTTCAGTGGCAGAGAGATTCCAAAAGGAGCTGAGAGGTCACTCTGGTGGGCACTCTTATGCACAATATAGATAACCC
The DNA here is from genome assembly GCF_015220235.1 of Choloepus didactylus. Taxonomy (NCBI): domain Eukaryota; kingdom Metazoa; phylum Chordata; class Mammalia; order Pilosa; family Megalonychidae; genus Choloepus; species Choloepus didactylus. The sequence goes on along the minus strand of NC_051320.1, from coordinate 73,643,394 downwards.
TTTTTAGGTTCTAATGAATTGGAATAGCTAGCAGTAAATATCTGAAACTATCAACTACAACCCAGAACCCATGAATCTTGAAGACGATTGTATAAAAATGTAGCTTATGAGCAGTGACAATGTGATTGGGAAAGCCATATGGACCACACTCCCTTTTGTCTCATTTATGAATGGATGAGTAGAAAAATGGGGGGAAAAAAAAGGAGAAAAAGGCACCCAGTGTTCTTTTTTACTTTAATCGTTCTTTTTCACTTTAATTTTTATTCTTATTATTTTTGTGTGTGTGGTAATGAAAATGTCAAAAATTAATTTTGGTGATGAATGCACAACTATATAATGGTACTGTAAACAACTGAATGTATGCTTTGTTTTGTATGACTGCATGGTATGTGAATACATCTCAGTAAATATGAATTTAAAAAAATACATTTAGCAGTTTGTATTTATGGCACGTTACACTCTGGATTAATAAGACCAAGGATCATTTTAAAAATGGAATACTTTTAAAAGTGTATTACTCGTGGTTGCAGCGCAGGGCGGCCTCTCCCCCGCCCCTCAGGCCGGGCCCGGGCTCGATCCCCCGCTCCCTCAGCTCCCCACTCACGTCGGGTACGGGAAAGTCCAGCCTGCTGCTGGGTACCAGAGAGACGTCGTGGCCGCCGCCGCCACGGGTCCGGATGGAGCCGCGGAATCTCTATCTGGTGAAGCTTTACGTGTACGACCTATCCAAGGGCCTGGCCCAGCAGCTCAGCCCCAACATGCTAGGGAAACAACTGGAAGGCATCTGGCATACCTCCATAGTAGTGCACAAGGATGAGTTCTTCTTTGGCAGTGGTGGTATCTCCAGCTGTCCCCTGGGAGGGACATTGCTTGGGCCCCCAGACTCTGTAGTTGATATGGAGAGCACAGAAGTCACAGAAGAAATCTTTCTGGAGTACCTGTCCTCCCTGGGGGAGTCTCTGTTTTGAGGGGAGGCCTACAACCTCATTGAACACAACTGTAACACCTTCAGCAACGAAGTGGCCCAGTTCCTGACTGGGTGGAAGATCCCTTCTTACATCACTGACCTCCCCTCCGAAGTTCTCTCCACGCCCTTTGGCCAGGCGCTGCGGCCCCTCCTGGACTCCATCCAGATCCAGCCTCCCGGAGGGAGCACCGTGGGCAGACCAAACGGCCAGAGCTAACAGGACTGCATGGGAATGCCCTGGCTCGCCAGGGCTTTTCCTTTTTAAACAAAACAAACCCTACCAGATTTCTATTTTATAATTTTACATCAGAGCTAACAACCAGGGAACGGCTTTTTAAATTTCCCAGGGAAGGAGATCGTCAGGCTGCATGTAGGACAATGCTGCTAAGAAACAGAACAAAATGCCATCCCTTCTAATAGTATTATACTAATTTATTAAGGCTGTCTTGTCTGTCAGTTCACTTCTGACACTGTTTTCTAAGCGTCCTCCACACTGGAGAAAGGGAGGGGGCTTGTTTAAGCAGAAAGCAAGAGGCATAGTTTGGAGAAGCCCCAACCTAGAGCTTCTTTCCAGAAAAAATGCCCACACACTACCCAGTTTGCCACCACCCGTGGAGCCCAGGTGAATTTCACAACATCCTTGACCCTGAAGCGGTTACTCTAGTGTGAAATGAACCAACGGTTTTGGTGCACACAGGACCAGTTTCAGGATGACTAACTCAACTTAAGGGAACTCTTTAGTCATGACCCATCTCCCCTTTCCTCCCCTCCCCTTGGGTATGGGGCCAGGCCTGGAGTAGCCAGAAACCTCAGGAATGAGGGAGAATGAGAGCAGGTGGCAGGCCAGAGAAAACAGGATAAAGCCATTCTTCCTTCTGCCTGGAATGATCGCCAGTCTTCACGGCATTTTGGAAAACCTGCCTTGCTGCCCCCACGGCGCTCTCCTTCAGCATGGTTGGCCTTCCATAGCTAAGGAAGGTCCGCCCTGGGGGCAGCCAAGACCCAGGCCTTATGCCTGCAAATGCTGAGGTACATTAACTGTAGTTATTATACCCACCCCACCCAATCCAATATGCAGTATTAGGCAAGGACCAAGGAGAAATGATTCCCTGCTCTAGGAGGATTCATGATGTAGAAAGAATAATAATACAGAATCAAGATGCAAGAGAATTTAGAGTTGTTTCTCATAGGGATTTTTATATTTCCTCCTCAGAGTGTTCTGGAGGCATGTGGTAACTGGGTTGATTCTAACTTGAAGGGGACACGGCAGGGGTACAGGTCGGCATCTTCCTGATGACCTACTGCTAGGAGTTTACAGGCAGGGAACAGTCTGGAGGTCTGGAGAGGCTTTCAGAGTCCCTTTCCTCACATGAGCCTCCCATAGGTTAGATTTGGGGGAAGTGAGTGTGGAGAAGGGACTTAAGCTGCGAAGTGCCCAAGTCTCAGCTCCGGCATCCTTGGGCCTATGCCCCTGCTGCCACAGCTTCCTGCAATTATGTTGTTCTTTCTTGGTGGTCTGGCCTGCAGCAGGTGCCTTTCCTCTCCCAGACCCTGCTGCTCACCTCTGGCCCCATCCCCTCCTATCTCTGCCTTCAGCAACGCAGTTGGCATTATCAGGGTCTCAGGTAGAGGAGATGTTATTCTGCCATAGTGTTTGCCTGTGGCCTGACCAAGGGCCTATCAGTGATGACCAGCTGTGGTACCAAGTGACATTTTGGAACTTTACAATTGGAGGTCAAACCAGTGAGTAGTTTAATTCTTCTCAAGACCCACTGAACTGCCAATGTGCATGGTAATGGTAAATTAGAGCAGAAATGAGCTACTGGCAGATTAGGCCCACCAAGAAGGGGTCTCTGAGGCTGGGTTTTTCTGGAGAGGACAACAAGTTGGCCTAGGCTTTAGCTTTGATTCACACCTCGCTTTCTGTCCTGTCAGTCATTCCAGCTTGCCTTGCCTCCAGCCCTCTCTTCCAGGCTCCTACTCCAAACCTCTCTGTTCTGAGCGAACTCTCGGCTCTGTCCAGAGGTTCTGGGCAGCACAAGCTCCTTTTCTTCTCGCCTCCCCTCCCCCCATATCCAGGTTCAGCCGGTTTCACCCTCCCAGCAGTCACCCCCAGACCCAGGGCTCTATTGAGAAGCTAGCCTAAGTGGCTCATCTGAGAGAATTTGAGTCAGTCCATTGAACAGCCCCCCCTCATGCCCAGCAGCCATTTGTACCAATGCCTGTGTCCCAGGGTTTTAGGGGAGAAACACAGTGGTCAGTAAGCAGGCTTCCCAGGGCTCTGCAGGAAGGCAGGCTTTCCCTGCTTTCCCCCCACTCAAGCCCCACTGTCACTAACTTTGGAAGCCCAGGCTCAGACTAGGACCCAAACCCCATCCTCACATTTCTCTGTCTATACCAGAACCTTGGGAGCATGCTCATTGTGACCCGCTAACTCCATGAGGGGGTGTACAGTCAAGCAAAGTAGGAAATAAGTTGTGTGTATAACTGGAACCACCTCCATAGAGGTCCATTGGTTTAAAGGGACAAGGAAGGAGGAGGGATGAGATAGTCCCCCATTCCCAGAAATTAAGCTTGAATCTCTGAATTCTCTTATGCTCTTGAAGTCAAACTAATAGCTGTGTCTAGTATGGAGGTGTTTGCCGGTTTTCTTTGGTGTTTTTTCTAATGCAATAAACTCATTTCTGCCTGCAAAAAAAAAAAAAGTGTATTACTAAACAATTAGGCTCTATATAGTCAAGAACCTCCTGTTTGTACCACCTCTTCATTTAAGCCTTGAGGAAATGAAGGAGCACACTGTTGCTGCCTTTTCAATCAATCATGATATGCCCCAAAGGGTCTTAAATGGGCCAGACTACAGATTTCACAATATGTGGGGCACACAGAAATAACTAGCACAGTCCTTACAAACTAGCTTTGAATAGATGTCCACATATAATCTAGTCATTGATAATACTTTTTTGAGAGTTCCATTTTTTTTTTCTGTATAGCTCATGGCTTCTGTATTCTCTCTCTTTCAATACTGTAAATTCTTTAACAGTAGTTAATGGTTCCATCAGCTACTAGTGAGTGATGTTGGATAAATTCATCTCTCCAAGTCTTGGTTTCCTTAACTGCAAACAGGGATAAAAATGCTTCTTAAAACTGTTTTGAGGACAGTAAGAGAACAAGCACGTACAGCACTTAATGACAGTGTACCTGATCAAGGAAAGTACTAGATAAATGTTAGCTAATACCTCTACTAGCCCTAATGTAGTGCTTTGCATACAGCAAGTTAAAAAATAAAGATCTGCTAAACTCTGAAATATTTAATCCTTACCTTAATCATTTTAGATATGTTCATTAATCTCAAAATAGCTGCCTAACAATTTCATAGTTTCAACTGGATACCCTTTGTATTATATTTCACACTGGCTTATTGATCTGGTCTTAAAGACTTCCATTGAATTGAATTACTTTTATAATCAGGGGAAAAAAAAAAAACCAATGACTTTAAAAAAAAAGGCAATAAACACTCTTTGGGGCACCCATAGAAATAAAAGTTGTAAGAGTGATTAGCTTTGGGAAAGTCACTTCACCTCTCTGAACCACAGATTACTCAAAAATAAAATAGGAGTGATATCCACATCATGTAATGATAAGAAAAGCAAACATTAAAAATATGTTAGCAAATGGTTCTGGATCAATTGGATATCCAAATGCAAAAAAAATTAAGTTTGATCCATACCTCTCATCGTATTAAAATAATTAACAACATGAATCATAGACCTAAAATGTAAAACCTAAAACAACAAAACTTCCAGAAGAAAACATAGGAGTAAAATTTTTGTGACCCTGAGTTACACAAAAATTTCTTAGGTATGACACTAAAAGCAAAAGCTGTAAAAGAACAAACTGATAAACTGGATGCTATCAAAATTAAAAATGTTTGTTCTTCAAATGGCCACCTGAAGAGAGTGAAAAGATAAGTCACAGACTGGGAGAAAGTATTTGCAAAGCAAAAAGACAGACAATAATAAGTGTTGAAGAAGTGAAGAAACTTATCCTCCAATACTGCAGGAGGAATGTAAAATGGTGCACTGCTTTGGAAAACAGCTTCTTAAAATGTTAAGCATACAATTACCATGTGACCCAGCTATTCCACGCCCAAGAGAAATGAAACATATATTCACACAGAAGTTTTGTAAGCCAATGTTCATAGAAGCATTATTCATAATACCCAAAAAGTGGAAACAACCCAAATGTCCATCAACAGATGAAGAGATACACAAACTGTAGTACAACCAAATAATGCAATACTACTCAGCAATAAAAAGAAATGAACTACTGATACATGCTAAGTAAAAGGAGCCAGCCAAAAATGACTATTAGATAGTGTATGATTCCCTTTATATTAAACTCTAGAAAATGCAAACTAATCTACAGTGAAAGAAGGCAGAGCAGTAGTTGCTTGGGGGTGGAAGGAGAAGGTAAAGATTATAAAGAGGTATGACAAAACTTTTGGGGAGTGACGGCTGTGTTCACTATCTTCATTGTAGTGACCATTTCCCAAGTGGCAAAACTTTAAATACGTGCACTTTATTGTTTGTCAATTATACCAAAATAAATCTTTTTTTTTAAGCCGGTTAAGAGAATCTGAATTCTTCAACTTTACATCCAGAAGGGATTTTACTGGAAAAAGAGTAATCTAAAGAGCATGAAGGAGTGCGACTCACTTGTGCTTTGAAACAGGCAACAACGAGTTAACTCAGAAACAGGTGAAACCAGCCAAATCTAGAAAATATGGCTTCAATCTTCCAAAAATCCGGTCTGGAAAACACTGCCTTTACATCCCAGGCTCTCCGGGACAGACATAGCATTAGAGTACACTTATGAACATGAATGGGAGTGACCACACACGTGAGGTTTGCCCAGGACAGCCCCGTTAACACCCCTGGCCCCGCGTAACGCTGAAACCAATGCCCCTTTAAACCAGCATCTCGCTTTCTCTAGCACTCGCAGGAGCGCGCCCGTCCTCCATCCCACCTGCATGTTCCTCAGGAGCTGGAAGATCTCCATCGTGCGGTACACGATGTCCTGGACCGTCTCCTGCCCGATCCGGCAGAGCGACGCAGTGTTGACCTCGCGGGCCGCCTGCTGAGCCTGGGGCCCTGCGTAGGGCCCGGGCGCCATCCCAGCCGCCGCCAACGGAGGGGTGGACATGGTGCGGCTGCGGCCTCGGGCCGCTAGGGGCTGGACAGCAGGCTAAGGCCGGGCTCTCGGGGCGTCTTCTCTGCAAGGCTTGCCCGGAATCCGCCCACGGCGGAGCCTAGGCGTAGGCAAGAGTCTGGAAGATACCCGCGGCCCGATTTCAAAACAGAGGCCACGACTTCCGTCTGCAGTGACGTAACCCGTCTCCGTGACGTCATCAGGTGCCTCCCACTCGTGGGACCCTTAGGGCCGGGATTGGACGGGATGGGCGGAGGGATAGACGGACGGGTAGGGGAGCCAATCATCAGCCGCGTCTAGGAGGGCCGGTAGCGTGATGGTGGGGGCGGACTTTCTCAGAGTTGGTTTCCGTGAGTTTCAGCGCGGTGTTGTGACTTGCTATGGTTCTGTAATCTTGTGTTACGTTCCTCGCTGAGCATTTTCTCATTTAGCCCTCACAACAAGCTTATGAAATTTGCAGGTTGTCCTCTAATAGGAGCCAGGCTTAGGAGGGTTGAAGCAACTTGTCCCGTCCCATACAACTTGTAATTGGTGTCCTGGTATTCGAACCTAGAAAATAAGGTTCTTGATCTTGCATAATTTACTATGACATCTTAACGACTCCCCAACTGCTTTTGGTTCCTGCTCAAAGGTCTTTTTATTCGAGTTTTCCCGATCACCGTATGTAAAAAACTAATGCTACAAACACACCATTTTTATTCTGGCGCTTATTACTGCCTGATGTTTTAAATATTTTCCAATGTGTTTGTTTCCTCAGTTCCAGGCGCTTTATATACACAAGCTAGAAGGCGAACTCGAAGCAGAGACCATGTCTATTTTATTCGCCTACTATATCCTCTGCACTTAGACATCGGCATGTAGAAGATGCGTAATAAATATTTGTTGAATGATTGTTAGGTGGCCATAAATGCAATAAAAATAAAAACAGAATCATTCTCTCACCCACCTCTTACTCCCCACTTCTAAAGGGGACAAAAACAATCAAGTTGAAAATATTGACTGGCACAAAATTACTGTATTTTTAAAAAAGTATTTGAACACTCCATTAATAAGGAAAGGGTTACTAAAAGAGATAGGAACCATTCTAGAGATTTTTTTTCAATGATTTTCTGTTCTTTAGTGAGAAAGTACTATTTGACAGATACTTACTGAGCACCTACTATAGGCTGGGTGCTAGAAATGGAAATAGAGCTGTAAGCAAGGCAGGCAAAACCCCAGCTGTCATGGAAACATACAGAAACTAATTATTGTAGTGAAGGTCTTGAAGCAAACTTTCAAGGTCCAACTGTTAGGGAGCAAACAATTTAGTAGATCAGGGTCTACCCAAAGGGAGTAAGTTGGGACCTGAAAGATGATGGGGAGGGTGCTGAGCAGTGGAAAATGTTCCAGGGAGAGGTCTAGGGGAGTAAAAAGGCTAGTGCCAACACCTGAATTTTTTAAAGGCTCCCTAACTGGACTCCCTTTCTTCTACTCTTGCCCTATTTGGTCCACTCTGATTACAGGAGCCGCAGGCAGCACTTTAGAAAAACTAGGTCAGGTTGTGTCACTCTTCTGCCAAAGTAGCTCCCTCTTATGTTTAGCATAAAACGCATTAGGAAACCAAAATGCTTTCCAGGATCTGAAAGAAGTTTACTGCTAGGAGGAGTATCAGAAAATAAGACTGAAGACAGAGGCAAGCCTTAGAAGAACTTCTAAGCCATATCAAAGTTTGGGCTTTATTCTGAATGAAATGATGAGCCATTGAAGAGTTTTAAGGAGAGAGGAATAATTATCTGCAATATTCATTTTAAAAGGCTTATTCCAGATGCTAAATGGAGAATGGATGTTTGGTGTGTACTGTCCCCCTCTTCTCTTCCAAAAGGAGATGATGACATTTATTTATTTTTATTGAAGAATATGGCATACAGATTTATGGAGTCTCAGATAGGGATAGGATATTCTTTAGGGTTTTAGGGACTACTGTTGACTTAGGCTTATGCTGTGGTCATTTGGCATATCTAAGAAGGCTTACAAAGGAGTAACCTCCAGAATAGCCTCTTGACTGAATTCTCTTAGTCACTGAAACCTTATTTTGTTGCCTTTCTTTCCCGCCTTTTGGTCAAAAAGGCATTCTCAATCCCTCAATACTCAATTCTCAATCCCTCAGGCTCATTCCCAGAGTCTGTGTTCCACATCGCCAAGAAGACTCATTAATCTGGGGGGTCCTGTCCCACACTAGGGGGAGGGTGATGAATTTATTTGCAGAGTTAGGCTTAGAGAGAGAAAGTCCACATTTGAGCAACAGAAGAGGTTCTCTGGAGGTGACTCCTAGGCATAAGTATAGGTGGGCTTAGCCCCCATTTTACAACCATAAGTTTCACCTGAGCAAACCTCAAGATTGAGGGCTTGACTTATAAAGTAAGGGGTTCCTGAGTTCACATAGCATGAGTTATATCCATGATAATCCATCCATATCTCACAGTATATGGAGATACATAGAATTATATATCTGAATGTTACATTCTGAATTATATACTTGAATGTTGATGATGATTTGTAGTAAAGAAATAGTATAGTGTGCCTTTGAATAAATATTTAGCAAATAGAATCTAGAGAATTTGATGTTGATGGGACTGAGAGGATAAGGGAGAGGAAGGAATCAAGGATAGCGAGGATCTCTGCCTTGCATGAATGGGTGGTGACTGTGCCATAAACTGAGATAGGGTGCACTGAAGTAAAACCAGGGTTGAGAGGAATTATACCTTGTATTAGATTCCTATTGCTGCAGGTAGTAGCATTCCCATGGACAACAGACATTTATTATCTTACAGTTCTGTAGGTCAAAAGTCTGAAATGGAACACACTGTGCTAAATTCAAAGTGTCGTCAGGGGTTCCTTTCTGTTAGCTCTAGAGCACAATCCATTCTCTTGCCTTTCCCAGTTTTTAGAGTCTGCTCACATTCCTTGGTTCATGGCTGCTTCCTCCATCTTCAAAGCTGGCAATGGCCAGTCTGTTTTTTCCCATGATTACACCTCTCTGATTCTGACTTTTCTGGCTCCCTCTTTCCCATTTAGGGACCCTTGTGTTAAATTGGGTCCACCAAGGGAATCAAGGATAATCTCTTTAAATTAATGTCAGCTGATAAGCAAACTTAATTCCATGTGCTACCTTAATTCCCCCTTGCCATAAAACATAACATATTCACAGATTCCAGGGATTATGATATAGTCACCTTGGTTGTGGGGGGGCATCTTTCTCCCTCCTGCATGCCTCCAGCCCAAATTCTCCATGAACTTTAGACTCACATACCTAATAGCCTATTTGACATCTTGGCTTGGATGGCTAATTGAAATTTCAAACTTAAACTTGTCTAATACCAAACTCCTGACCCCCCCCCCAATCTTATTCTCTATTCCCATCTCAATAAATGGCACCACCATGTACTTAATTGCTCATCCTGACTTCTCTCTTATTCACTCTGCTTTCAAACCATCATGAAAATACAGGGGACTCCAACTTTAAAATATATCCTATTGTTGCTGATGTTCTCACAAACATTGGGGACTGATGGCTTGATGTGCTGAGCCCTCTGTCTTGGGGCTGGCCCCTATGAAGCTGGTTGCTGCAAGGAGAGGCTAAACCTGCTTATAATTGTGCCTAAGAGTCTCCCCCTGAGTGCCTCTTTGTTGCTCAGATGTGGCCGCCTCTCTCTAACTAAGTCATCTTGGCGGGTGATCTTGCTGCCCTCCCCCCTACATGGGACCTGACTCCCAGGGGTGTAAGTCTCCCTGGCAACACAATATATGACTCCAGGGGATGAATCTGGACCTGGCATCATGGGATTGAGAACATCTTCTTGACCAAAAGGGGGATGAAAAATGAAAACAAATAAAGCTTCAGTGGCTTAGAGATTTCAAATGGAGTCGAGAGGTCACTCTGGTGGACATTCTTAAGCACTATATAGAAAACACTTTTTAGGTTTTAATATATTGGAATAGCTAGAAGTAAATACCTGAAACTACCAAACTCCAACCCAGTAGCCTTGACTCTTGAAGATGATTATAAAACAATGTAGCTTACAAGGGGTGACAGTGCAATTGTGAAAACCTTGTGGACCGCACACCCTTTATCCAGTGTATGAATGGATGAGTAGAAAAATGGGGACAAAGCCTAAATGAAAAATAGGGTGGGATGGGGGGGTTGATTTGGGCATTCTTTTTTATTTTTATTTTTTATTCTGATTCTTATTCTTTCTAGTGGAAGGAAAATGTTCAAAAATAGATTGGGGTGATGAATGCACAGCTATATGATGGTACTGTGAACAGTTGATTGAACACCATGGATGACTGTATGGTATGTGAATATATCTCAATAAAACTGAATTTAGAAAAAAATATATTTATATGTACTATATCTGACCACTTTTCATTGCTTCACCTATCTCTTCCACACTAGTCCAAGCCATCATCTTCTCTTATCTGGATGGATGGATAGCAATTTTCAAAAAGCCCCCTAAATGGACTCCCTTTCTTCTACTCTTGCCCTATTCGGTCCATTCTGATTACAGCAGCCACAGGCAGCACTTTAAAAACAGTAGGTCAAGTTGTGTCACTCTTCTACCAAAGTGGCTCCCCATTATGCTTAGAGTAAAACCCAAAGCCACTGTCCTGCAAAGCTCCACATGATGTGGACTCTGAACCTGTCCTGCAAATTCCTTTCCTATTGCTCTCCCCTCATTCAGTCACTCCATCTTCATTGACCACTTGCTGTTTGTTCTGGTTTGCTAATGCTGCTGTCACGCAAAGTACCAGAAAGGGATTGGCTTTTAAAAGTGGTTTACTTGGTTACAAAGTTAGAGTTCTGCAGCCATAAAAGTGCCCAAACCAAGGCATAAACTATAAGTATACCTTCACCAAAGGAAGGCCAATGGCGTCCGGTAAACCTCTATTGACTGGGAAGGCACGAGGCTGGCTTCTGCTTGCTCCCAGGTTGGGTTTCAAATGGTGTTCTCCAAAATGTCAGCTTCAGCTTTCAATGGCCATCTTCAAAATGTCTCTCTAAGCTGCAGCAGCGAGCTCCTTTTGTCTAAGCTCTTACAGGGCACCAGTGATTTAATTAAAACCCACACTGAATGGGTGGGGCCACATCTCCATGGAAATAATGTAATCAAAGGTATTACCCATAGTTGGGTGGGTCACATCTCCATGGAAACAACCTAATCCAAAGATTCCAACCTAACTAACACTAATACAGCTGCCCCCACAAGATTGCGTTAAAGAACATGGCCTTTTAGGGGACATGATACATCCAAACTGGCACACTGTTCCTTGGCATACTCCAAGCTTCTCTCATTGGGGGACATTCCTCTTGGCCTGGGAAGCTCTTCCTTCAGCTGTTTGCTCAGTCTCTTCTTAAAGTGGCCTTCCCTGCTTGCCCTACTTTGAATATGCATCATTAGTTTTCTATTAGCTTATAGTTCCATTACTCAGAAGTCTAGTGCTGGTCTTACTAGGCTAAAATCAAAGCTGTTGGAAAGACTGTGCTACTCTCTGGAGTCTCTTGGAGAGAATCCATTTTCTGCTCCCTCAGTCCATTTGCAGAATCCAGTCCTTTGTGGTTGTGAAACTTAGGTCACCATTTTCTTGCTGGCTATAATCTGAGGGCCAATTCCAGCTTCCATAGACCATGACATTCCTTAGTTCCTATCCCCCTTCCTCAGTCTATAAAGTCAGCAATTATTGGTCAAGTCCCTCTTATCCTTTGCATCTCTCCTACCTCTTCTTTGGTTGTCATTGTTTCATCTTTCTGACCCTCCCTTCTACTTTCTACTTTGCTTTTAACAGTCTGTGTGATTTTATTGGGTGGGCCCACCCACATCATCCAGGATAATCATCTCAAGTTCCTTAACCTGAATCACATCTGCAAAAATCATGTAATGTAATATATCCAGGGATTTCTGGATGAACAACTTTATGGAGCCATTATTCTGCCTACCACATGGCCTATTCTGTCTCTCTCTACCCATTTACCCTGCTGTATTTTTTAATAGTGTTTATCACAAACTGATGCTCTTTGTTTTTACTGTCTGTCTCTCCAACTAGTCAGTAAGTTTCAAGAAATCAGAGATTGTCCTTTTAAGCCAATCTGGGCAGACCCAGAAGCTAGAGCAATGTCTGATACACAGTAATTGTTGAAAGAATCATGAGTTCATTCTGGGGTGACTTGAGTTTGAAATGCTTGTGAGACAGCCATGCAGAGCTGTCAGTAAGCAAGTGAGTATATGCATGGGATCTGCTAGTTTTATTTTGGGAGTGGAGGAAGGGAGAGTGGTAGAGTGGTAAACTAAAAAGCTGTGGAGACAGACATCCTGAACTAAAACCCAAACCTGGCACCACCCAACTGTGGACAAATCACATCAACTTCCAGATAACATGGGACTAACTACAGTTAGTTGTTGTTGATAGGATTAAGCAAGTTCCCAGCATACAGTTGGTAAGTGTTCAATAGATACTTGCTACACATCCTTCATGAGAAGAATGTATAAAGTGAGAAGTGAGGAATGAAGTTGGTCTAGGAGTGAGCCCTGAGAACACTAAGAAACGGAAAAAGGAAGGTGAAGCAACAATGACAATAATAAAAACTGAGAACAACAGTTCAAGAAGTTGGAGGAAAACTGGGACAGTATGATGCCATGGAAGTTACAGGCAAGATAGATTGTTTCAGGAAGGAGCACGTGATGAACACTGTCAAGCACTGCTGAGAGATTCAGCAAAATAATCAGCAAATGGAGGTTTATCCCAATCCCTGAAAGGCCCCCAAGTAGTGAGGAAAGGGAGAAGACACTGCTATTTCTACACAATATCTGCTCTGCTTTCTTCCTTAACAATTGAACATCTCATTTTGAACAGGGCACCCAGGGTAAAGGTTGCATGTCCTAGCCTTGCTGGCAACTTGGCAAGGCCATTTCACCATGTCCTGACCAATGGGCTGTAAGTATCAGTGACATGGGCAACTTCTGGCAATGTCCTTCAGGAAAGTGGTCCAGTTCCTTCTTCCTAATGCAGAAGCTCAAATAAGCTATTTGAGGTTTTTATGTCAGATACAGCTGAATCTAAACCTAGCTGCTAAAGTGGCAAATTTGGGTCTAAGCTCTACAGAATTGTGTCTGATATCATATTAGATTCTCTGAACACAATGATTCACCATCTCTGCTTTAAATTACCCAAAAGGCAAATAAGAATCTCTTCTGACCTGGTCAATTACCCCAGCAGTGTTCTTTGTCCTTCAGCAGTTGCAGGATTGGAGCTAGCTTTGTGTATGTTGTCATGGAAAATGCTGGCCTTGGCGTTTTGGGTCACTGGGGAGACATATAAACATTTCTGGGATGGTTTTCTGGAGTTAGGACACTGTGGTGGTTAAAATAAAAGGCTACAGGCCAGTGTTGTTAGTCTGAACCTAAGACTCAGTATTTTGAAAGTAACGGGCTTTTGGGGGAGGAAAGGGAGAAATATGGAAAAAAGACAAATACAGTGGGCCAAAATGGAAGGAGAACTTCCCACAAATCAGTACAATGGGCACCAGACTTGCATTGTCATTAAATAGTTTGGTGGTCCTGGAATGGGTTATAATCCAGGGGTTTAACTCCAAGATACTTGTACTTTTCTTTACATTATACATGCCACAGAAAAGTTTCAAAATAACCTAGGTACATTGGGAAATATCTCTTCATGGGACCCACTAAAGTAATGGGACTGAGATTTGCTGCAATGACCTTGGCCCTCCAGTAGTAGTTTTGAAGTGCGCTGGTGTAGTCACAATTTATGCATGACCAATAGCCTATATTTTTCAATTCCGCCACTCATGGTCAGAAATATTCCCTGTGGACACAGAATTATTGAATTTAAACAAACACTTATTGGGCACCTATAATTGGTCCAAATAATAAGCATTTAGACTCTTGCTTAGACCTAATTAGCATTCCAATCTAACAAACTGTGCTAACTGGTCTCTGAAGTTTCATTAGTAAAAGTTTCCTTTGCTTCACAATGCTCACTTAGAATTCCATACTTAAGAAATTCACGAATTAAATCACAACTTCACACTCAAGAATGATTTCTCTACCAAGCTTCTGGAATTTGTAAGCCCTGGTCAACTGTTTTAGACTATTTAAATGCCTATTACCTACTTTCTGGAAGTGTCACAGTTATTTCCAACCAAAGTCCAGTACTCAGAAACACTTTGCCAGGATCAAGTGAAGTTTGGAAATATCATTTATTAGGGCAAAAGTCTTCAATTAAACAAACATGATCTGGGATGAAAGAAGTTGAGCTATGTGTGAATTTGCATACTGCCTGTGATGGTTAGGTTCATGTGTCAGCTTGGCCAGGTGATGGTGCTTAGGTGTCTGGTCAAGCAAGCAATGGCCTAACTGTTATTGCAAAGACATTTGTGGCTGCAGCTATGACTGATTACATCAACAAAGGGTGTGTCTTCCACATGGGAGAATTCAATCAGCTGGATTTAATCCAATCGGTTGAAGAGTTTTAAGTGAGACAGGTAGAGGACCTTCATTTCTTCTTCAGCTAGCCAGTGAAGCGTTTCCTGAAGAATTCATCGAACACCCTCATTGGAGTTGCTAGTTTGCTGCCTGCTCTACAGAATATGGAACTTGTGCATCCCCACAGTTGTGTGAGACACTTATAAAATCTTATATTTAGATATCTCTTATTGATTCTGTTTCCCTAGAAAACCCTAACTAATACACTGCCTTGGCTGATAATTTCACATGTCCTAATTTATGATGGTTGTGCTAGAAGTAAATATTTCATTCCTCCTTTTTAAGTTCTATAGTTATCAAATCTTTTAGTTTCATGATGCTAAAACAAAGGCCATACAATGGATTGGCTTGACCACAGGAATTTATTGGATCATGGTTTCAGAGACTGGAAGGCTTGCTTCCTCCTGGGGTTGGTATCTCCTGGCTGGCTGGCAATCTTTGGGGTTCCTTGGCTTTTCTGTCACAGGCAATGCACCTGGCAGGGTCTTTTCCTTTATCTGCTGGATTCCATTGACTTCCAGCTTCTGGCTGCTCTCCATTGCTTCTCATTCATAGTCCAACTTCCTTTGCTTATAAAGACTTCAGCTCTGTTGGATGAAGGCTCCCTTTCATTTAGTTTGGGCTCACCTTAACTAATAACATCTTCAAAGTTCTTATCTACAAATGGGTTCATACCCACAGGACCAGAGGTTGGGACCTGAGTATGCCTTTTGTGCAGGATATGACTCAATCTCCAACATCAAATATACTAGTGAAAAATTGTGGTGGCCTTTGTGATTGCTGATACTTCAAGTTGAGTAGGGAAGGAGGCAGAGTGGTAAGTGAAGCAGAGCAAAGCAAGTAACACACCTGCCAGAGTTTCTGGTATGGTACTCTGCTGTAACTTATCTTGATGTTCCTTTTTTCACATACTTTTCATAGACCATTGCATGGAAATGAATTCTGATCTTTATTAATGTAGGCCATTCATAAGGGGTAGTCTTCAGAATTTGTGATGTATTAGAATCACTGAATCCTTGTTAAAAAGGTATTAACTCCTCTCCCTCTCCCCACCCCCCAACACACCATCCCCTGCCCCAGGCTGCACAAAGTCTACTACTTTAGTAACTAAAGTGGTGGGACCTGGAAAATTATTTCAAATTGCACCTCTTCTCTCTCCTTACCTCCACTTTTCCCTTACCCTCTCAATTATATTTGCATTTTCTTTTATAATAGTTTCTGTCCCTTCTGTTCCTCACCCTATTTAGGACATCTGATCAAAAAAAAAAAAAAAGCAGAATAGGTTGTCTGTCAGGAAAACAAAAGTGTGATTGCTTTAGAAAGAATTATTTTATAAGCAACTCTGTTGAGATGGGGGTGATAATGCTAAGTGAAAAATACCTTTCTTGTGAAATACTTACATGTATTCTAAGGGATTAAAAAAAATAAAAGCATGATAAGTCAAGCAATTTCTTTTAGAGGAACACCACATAAAGGTTGAATTTTAAGCAGACTTTTGGAAAAGGAGTAACAGATCATGGTGAGGAGGAGGAGGAAGGCTTCTTGTGTGTTGACAGAGGACAAAACCAGCAAGTTGGGGTTAAGGAACCACAAGCCTTCAGGATAGGGATAATGTTGGGGGAAAGTACCTACCAGCCACTTAACAGTTTTTTGAATGGCTGTGTAGATCAGAAAAAGCTCCTGTCTTTCACTCTGTCTTTGACTCACATCTCCCCAAGATTAGTGAGGTGATTGTGTGCTTGGTGAGACTGGGTCCAAACTCCTATGCTCTCTCTCTTTTGGACTGGCCTTCCCACAGATGGTGCCTTCTCCTTTTCACCTCAGGCTCTGTCCCTATTATTCCTGGGACTGACTGTCAATTCAGGGGAAAAAGATATCAGAAAGTCTGATGTTGGCTGCAAAGCTAAGGCACATTCTATAATCTAGCTTTATCAATAATAAGGCTGATATTTTACCTTCATCCATAACATCTATGCCTATTTATCAATATGAGCGGTTAAGAGAAAGGCAAGATAATGACCTTTAAATAATCCTTGGTGATCCAATAAAAAAGAAGTAGCAAATTAATATATCACTACCTTCCCAGTACTCTGCTTTCATCATCTCAGTCTGCTTATTTCTGTTGTAAGGTAATGATTACCTTCATAAAATGTCTCAGCTTCTCTGACTGTCAAGGCCTCCCATTATTTACTTCCATTTTACTTGAGCAACTTTATTGCTCACTGTATTGGCAGGTTCATCATGGTGCTTGCCAACCTCACAGCCCTTTGTAAGGAAACTGCTCTTCCTACTTAGGAAGCAGCCTTAGGTAGCCATTTTCTGTATCACATGACCCCCAGTCACAGCTGATTGGACTATGAGTGAGCCTGGGACCCAAGGACAACCAATGTATAGGCTGGCCAGCAACTATAATACAGCCTGGTACAAAAAGCCCTGCCCAAACAGCAAGGAAGGTAATGAGCTAAGCCAATGAGTTTGTCTTCCTCAGGATTGTGAATAGAGAAATAGTGAGTCAGTCATTAAGCAAAGGTAACAGAAAAAAACAGTCATGAGCTCAAGCAAGGCAGTGAGGGATGAGAAGCAGACAAAATTTGAAGTCACATCAATAAACTATAAGAAGCAGTGTTATGAGGTATAGACAAGATAACAACAGATGAGGGTGAGGTATTTTTGCCTGAAGTTTTTCATTTGGCATGAAAGAATTATTCCATGCTGACACATCTATTAGCAGTTAGTGCCTTGTTGCTGTCAAGTGCTATTCGATTTATGGATATACCATATTTTGTTTATCCATTCATGTGTTGATTGACATTTGATTTTCAATATTGGAATACTACAAATGAAGCTTCCATGAACATTTGTGTCCATGCTTTTATGTGGGAATATGTTTTCATTTCTATTGGGTGGATCCTAGGGGTGGAATGAATGGGTTATAGATCGTGTATATTTAACTTTTTAAAAGTAGTTTCCAAAGAGATTGTATCATTTAACATCCCTACCAATGGTTTATGAGACCACCTCACCCTAACACTTAATTTAGCCAGTCTTCTATTATTTTAGCTATTCCAAAAAGTACTTTAAGATATCTCATTCTTTTAATTTTTTCTCCTGATGATGAAAGATGAGCATTCTTTCATGGACTTACTATGCATTTGTATGTCTTTTGTGAAATATCTGTCAAATATTCTGCCTATTTTTTACATCAGAAAGTTGTAAGAGCCCTTTATATATTCTACATTCAAGAGTCCATTGCCTGATATAATTTTAAATACTTAAATTTCACTTCTTGAGATGAAACTTTAGGTCATTGTGAATAAGTCACATTTTTCTGGTTCTTTGTATTTTGAGTAATTTTGTATATTATCATAAGCACTCTGAAATATTGTGTGGACTCTGGGTTCAATTATATTCCTCTAATAAATGTTAATGTTTTCATTTTTACTGGCACTGAACAGGTTAGACACAAGCTATAACTTTATTGCTTTCTGTGGGCAGAAATCCAAATTTTAGTTCAATTTTTTAAGCCTTTGCTTTGCTTAAATCTGTCCCAGACATGCATGATTAAGCAATCAACCTGAGCTTTATTTGGCATTCATACTGGGAATTAGGGGATCTACTTCCCTGGCTCTCTACGTTCTGGGATTCCTTTCTAACTCTCCAGTGGTGGCAGTTGTTTCCTGGGCTCCTTTCCTTGGTTCCTCTGACCAGAAAGATGGAAGGGATTCTCACGGTTTTAGCTTCCTGTGTTGTAGTGCAACTCTGCAACTGCAGCCAACCTTTGGGGCAAAGCCACGGAAAACCACAAAACTCACTCTGTGCTTGTTGCTGCTCCAAATTTCCACTCCACCACCCCGCAACCCCTATAAACTACTTCTGTTTAATCTTCAAAATTCTCAGGTTTTCATTTTTTCCAGTGTTTATAGCTGTTATGAGTGGGAGGGGTAGTCTGTAAGGGAGTTAAACCACCATCCCAGAAGTAGAACTACACTATATATTCTATTAACACTTTTATTCCTCCCTTTAGTCTCTTTAGAGCTAGAGCAGGAGTTTAGAGATCAGGTCACCATTTTTTCTTTCTGCTTCTCCATGTATTATGTAGCCAAGACAGATAAAAGGACATACAGGAGATAAAACAAAAGTGGGGAGGTTGGGGTATAGTTGGGGGAGAGATTTACAGTGTCGATGTTTTCCTCAGCATCGTAGAATCAATATTTGAGGTCTTAAGTGGGTTGCCAACAAATGGGGCTGTATCTATGTTTTGTTGTTTCTTTATAATAACTACCATTATTGAATATCCTTCTGTGCCATACGTTGTACATAGTGCTTTACATAGATTATCATTAATATATTTCTGTCTACAAGTGCTAAGGATTTTTTCAACATATTTCATAAGTTAGGAAATGTGTCTTAGAAAGATTATAGACATAGCGCAATGTCACAAGGTTTGTAAGTAGTAGAGTTGGGGCACAGTTGCTTTTCTTTTTGACACCAAAGCCTATCTCTTCCTCCTTCACTATCCTACGTCTCAGCTCCAATTCTTCTCTAGCGTCTCTCTGTATTATTCTGACATGGACACTGTTTACTGTTGTTGACTTAGAGGGTTGTTGATCCTTCCCAAGGGAGTTCCCAGCTATGTAACCTATTTCTACATTTGTATAAAAATTGGGTACTGAAGAAGAATTGTTTTGCGTTACAGAGGGAAACCCAGTCTCATTTCCAGAGGTTGTTAACCTCTTTTGTAGTTTCCTGTTTGTTTAATGGCAGCCATTCTAATCGGTGTTAGATGGTATCTCATTGTGGTCTTAATTTGCATCTCTCTAATAGCTAGTGAAGCTGAACATTTTTTCATGTGTTTCTTGGCCATTTGTATTTCCTCTTCAGAGAACTGTCTTTTCATATCTTTTGCCCATTTTATAATTGGGCTGTCTGTACTATTGTCATTGAGTTGTAGGATTTCTTTATATATGCAAGATATCAGTCTTTTGTCAGATACATGGTTTCCAAAAATTTTTTCCCATTGAGTTGGCTGCCTCTTTGCCTTTTTGAGAAATTCCTTTGAGGTGCAGAAACTTCTAAGCTTGAGGAGTTCCCATATATCTATTTTTTCTTTTGTTGCTTGTGCTTTGGGTGTAAAGTCTAGGAAGTGGCCGCCTAATACAAGGTCTTGAAGATGTTTTCCTACATTATCTTCTAGGAGTTTTATGGTACTTTCTTTTATATTGAGATCTTTCATCCATTTTGAGTTAATTTTTGTGTAGGGTGTGAGGTAAGGGTCCTCTTTCATTCTTTTGGGTATGGATATCCAACTCTCCCAGCCCCATTTGTTGAAAAGACCATTATGACTCAGTTCAGTGACTTTGGGGGCCTTATCAAAGATCAGTCGGCCATAAATCTGAGGATCTATCTCTGAATTCTCAATTCGATTCCATTGATCTATATGTCTATCTTCGTGCCAGTACCATGCTGTTTTGGCAACTGTAGCTTTATAATAAGCTTCAAAGTCAGGGAGTGTAAGTCCTCCCACTTCGTTTTTCTTTTTTAGAGTGTCTTTAGCAATTCGAGGCATCTTCCCTTTCCAAATAAATTTGATAACTAGCTTTTCCAAGTCTGCAAAGTAGGTTGTTGGAATTTTGATTGGGATTGCATTGAATCTATAGATGAGTTTGGGTAGAATTGACATCTTAATGACATTTAGCCTTCCTATCCATGAACATGGAATATTTTTCCATCTTTTAAGGTCCCCTTCTATTTCTTTTAGTAGAGTTATGTAGTTTTCTTTGTATAGGTCTTTTACATCTTTGGTTAAGTTTATTCCTAGGTACTTGATTTTTTTAGTTGCTATTGAAAATGGTATCTTTTTCTTGAGTGTCTCTTCAGTTTGTTCATTTCTAGCATATAGAAACATTACTGACTTATGTGCATTAATCTTGTATCCCGCTACTCTGCTAAATTTGTTTATTAGCTCTAGTAGCTGTATCGTCGATTTCTCAGGGTTTTCTAGATATAAGATCATATCATCTGCAAACAATGACAGTTTTACTTCTTCTTTTCCAATTTGGATGCCTTTTATTTCTTTGTCTTGCCGGATTGCCCTGGCTAGCACTTCCAGCACAATGTTGAGTAACAGTGGTGACACCGGGCATCCTTGTCTTGTTCCTGATCTTAGAGGGAAGGCTTTCAGTCTCTCACCATTGAGTACTATGCTGGCTGTGGGTTTTTCATATATGCTCTTTATCATATTGAGGAAGTTTCCTTCAATTCCTATCTTTTGAGGTGTTTTTATCAAAAACGGATGTTGGATTTTGTCAAATGCTTTTTCAGCATCCATTGGGAAGATCATTTGATTTTTCCCTTTCGAATTTTTAATGTGTTGTAATACATTGATTGATTTTCTTATGTTGAACCATCCTTGCATGCCTGGAATGAACCCCACTTGGTCATGGTGTATGATTTTTTTAATGTGTCTTTGGATTTGATTTGCAAGTATTTTGTTGAGGATTTTTGCATCTGTATTCATTAGGGAGATTGGCCGGTAGTTTTCCTTTTTTGTAGCATCTTTGCCTGCTTTTGGTATTAGATTGATGTTAGCTTCATAAAATGAGTTAGATAGTGTTCCATTTTCTTCAATGTTTTGAAAGAGTTTGAGTAAGATTGGTGTCAGTTCTTTCTGGAAAGTTTGGTAGAATTCCCCTGTGAAGCCATCTGGCCCTGGGCATTTATTTGTGGGAAGATTTTTGATGACTGATTGGATCTCTTTGCTTGTGATGGGTTGGTTGAGGTCTTCTATTTCTTCTCTGGTCAGTCTAGGTTGTTCATATGTTTCCAGAAAATTGTCCATTTCCTCTACATTATCCAGTTTGTTGCCATACAGTTGTTCATAGTATCCTCTTATAATTTTTTTAACTTCTTCAGGATCTGCAGTTATGTCAACTTTTTCATTCATTATTTTATTTATATGGGTCTTCTCTCTTTTTGATTTTGTCAGTCTAGCTAGGGGCTTGTCAATCTTGTTTATCTTCTCAAAGAACCAACTTTTGGTGATATTTAGCCTCTGTATTGTTTTTTTTTTTGTTCTCTATGTCATTTATTTCTGCTTTAATCCTTGTTATTTCTTTTCTTGTACTTGGTTTAGGATTGGTTTGCTGTTCATTTTCTAGCTTCTTCAGTTGATCCATTAGTTTTTTGATTTTGGCTCTTTCTACCTTTTTAATATATGCGTTTAGTGCTATAAATTTCCCCCTCAGCACTGCTTTTGCTGCATCCCATAGGTTTTGGTATGTTGTGTTCTCATTTTCATTCGTCTCTATATATTTAGCAATTTCTCTTACTATTTCTTCTTTAACCCACTGATTGTTTAGGAGTGTGTTGTTTAACCTCCAGGTATTTGTGAATTTTCTAAGTCTCTGATGGTTATTGACTTCTAATTATATTCCATTGTGGTCAGAGAATGTGCTTTGAATAATTTCAATCTTTTTAAATTTATTGAGGCTTGTTTTATGTCCCAGCATATGATCTATTCTGGAGGAAGTTCCGTGAGCACTAGGAAAGTATGTGTATCCTGGTGATTTGGGATGTAATGTTCTGTGTATGTCTGTTAAATCTAATTCATTTATCAGATTGTTTAGGTTTTCAATTTCCTTATTGGTCTTCTGTCTAGTTGATCTATCTATAGGAGAGAGTGATGTGTTGAAGTCTCCCACAATTATTGTGGAAACATCAATTGCTTCCTTTAGTTTTGCCAGTGTTTCTCGTGTATTTTGTGGCACCTTGATTGGGTGCATAGACATTTATGATTGTTATTTTTTCTTGTTGAATTGCCCCTTTTATTAGTATGTAGTGGCCTCCTTTGTCTCTCAAAACATCTCTGCATTTAAAGTCTATTTTATCTGAGATTAATATTGCTGCACCTGCTTTCTTTTGGCTGTAGCTTGCATGAAATATTTTTTTCCATCCTTTCACTTTCAGTTTCTTTGTGTCCCTGTGTCTAAGATGAGTCTCTTGTATGCAACATATTGATGGTTCATTTTTTTTGATCCATTCTGTGAATCTATGTTTTTTAATTGGGGAGTTTAATCCATTTACATTCAACGTTATAACCGTGAAGGCATTTCTTGAATCAGCCATCTTCCTTTGGTTTATGTTTGTCATATATATTTTTCCCCTCTCTCTATTAATATCCTTTATTGTACCCATTCCGAATCTCTTTAGTACTGAACCTTTCTCCAAGTCTCTCTGTCCTTTCTTTGTTTCTCTGTCTGTAGGGCTCCCTTGAGTATCTCCAGTAGGGCAGGTCTCTTGTTAGCAAATTCTCTCAGCATTTGTTTGTCTGTGAAAAATTTAAGCTCTCCCTCAAATTTGAAGGAGAGCTTTGCTGGATAAAGTATCCTTGTTTGGAAATTTTTCTCACTCAGAATTTTAAATATATCGTGCCACTGCCTTCTCGCCTCCATGGTGGCTGCTGAGTAGTCATTACTTAGTCTTATGCTGTTTCCTTTGTATGTGGTGAATTGCTTTTCTCTTGCTGCTTTCAGAACTTGCTCCTTCTCTTCTGTGTTTGACAGTGTGATCAGAATATGTCTCGGAGTGGGTTTATTTGGATTTATTCTATTTGGAGTTCGCTGAGCATTTATGATTTGTGTATTTATGTTGTTTAGAAGATTTGGGAAGTTTTCCCCAATAATTTCTTTGAATACTCTTCCTAGACCTTTACCCTTTTCTTCCCCTTCTGGAACACCAATGAGTCTTATATTCGGACGTTTTATATTATCTATCATATCCCTGAGGTCCGTTTCAATTTTTTCAATTTTTTTTCTCCCATTCTTTCTTTTATGCTTTCATTTTCCATGCTGTCATCTTCCAGGTCACTGATTCATTGTTCAACTTCCTCTAGTCTTGTACTATGAATGTCCAGGATCTTTTTAATTTGGTCAACAGTTTCTTTAATTTCCATAAGATCATCTATTTTTTTATTTAGTCTTGCAATGTCTTCTTTATGCTCTTCTAGGGTCTTCTTGATCTCCTTTGTCTCCCATACTATGGTCTCATTGTTCATCTTTAGTTCTTTGAGTAGCTGCTCTAGGTGCTGTGTCTCTTCTGATCTTTTGATTTGGGTGCTTGGGCTTGGGTTATCCATATCGTCTGGTTTTTTCACATGCTTTATAATTTTCTGTTGTTTTTGGCCTCTTGGCATTTGCTTAACTTGTTAGGGTTCTTTTAGGATTTTAGACCAATTGAAGTCCTTATCTCTAATTTATCAGATCTACAGCTTCGTGGAGTGCACTTTCTCTAACTAACCAGCAGGTGGCGTCCACAAGCCACCTGTTCTCCACAAGCCAGTTCTCGCCTGCTTTGCCTTTGTGGTGAGTGGGGGAGTGAGTCTTGTGCGGTCCAATTGGTGTACCAAGCTTTCATGTGTAGTTGGTGTTGCCTGCCCTGTATATGGGGCGTGTTTCTGGGCAGTCAGGGAGGGGGGGTGGCTCTAACAATCAAATCTCCCTGGTGATCCTAGAGTTTTAAAGCTGATGCAATAGTCTAATCCTTCAGTTCAGTCCTGCCACAGTTTGTCTCTGCCACTGACCCGCAAGTCCTTGGTATTGGTGTATGGCTCCTGAGACTTGCGAGTGGATCCCTCTTCCAGGCTGTGCACCCCCTGGTCCTCTGTTGAGGGATGACTGTGCTATGTCAGAGGTGAGTGCCATCCCCGTGGGGCGGTTCTGGGCTCCTGGGCTGTATAGGGAGGCTCCCAGTCTGCTGAAATGATGGCTGAATGGGACTTTGTTAATTCACACTGCTCTACCTTCCCAACTCTGGGACAATCAACTGAGGTTGCAGGGAAGGCTAATGTCCACGCCCAGTTTTGTGGTGTGTGCCTGTTATTTGAAGCACTTCCGTCACACTGGGTTGTCTGGGGCAGCTCTGGGCTATGGGGCTGGCGATGGGCAGGAGTGTTTCCTGTCCACCAGGATGATGGCTGTGAGCGGACATCCCCCTTTTCTTGGGGAGTTGTGGTGCTTAGTGAATTTTCTCAGCCACTGGATTATTGCCTTTTGTCTCAGAGCTCTCTTAGTTCTGTTCTTGTCTTGACCTGCCCAAATTGCAAGTCTTTGAAGCTTTCTGTATTGGGCTTCTTAGAGTAATTGTTTTAGAAAAAGAAAAAAGGATTAAAAAAAAAAATGGCCCTCCTCACAGATCTAATGGGTTATTGAAATGCTAAGAGACTAAGCAATTAGGGCCATTAAGGAAAGGTCCACAGGGCAAAGAGATCAGCTTTTCTTCGGGATTTGCATATGAGCCTCAGGGCCTGAGCTCTGCCCTTCCCCTTTCTATGTTTACCAGAACTCCAGAAATCCTCCGCTTTTAATTTTGGAGTTTTTCGTGCTGTTATTTTCTATGCCTGTCTCCTCTCTGCTGGGCTGGCTGCTCTCAGATTCTCGGGTGTCTGGTCTCAGTCTATCTATGGTTGGAGTTGGGATCAGTAGAATGAGTTTCTGATAAGGGCTGCCACTGCAGTTCTCCCTTCTCCTTCCCGGAGCTGACAGCCCCTCCTCCCATGGGACTGAGCCTGGCAGGGAGGAGTGGGGGTCCCCTGGCCGCAAAAACTTACAGATTTCGCTGATCTCAGCAGTTCCACGTTTTCATGAGTGTTGTATGAAGTATGCCCAAAGTCAGATTGCTCTGTGGTGTCCAGTCCACGCAGTTCCTGGCTTTCTACCTACTTTCCTGGAGGAGTAACTAAAACATACAGCTCACCAGTCCGCCATCTTGCCCCGCCTCTGTTAACCTCTTTTATTAAAAACTACACTCTAGGTACTTTTTCACAGAAGCCTTAAATACATGCTTGTTGAAACAAATTGAATCCCTCAGAAAATGGTTGATGATATCAATTGAATCATTGAAATAACCATGACAGTTCAAAATCATATAAAGTGTAAGAGATCTATTAATATCTTCAATTTTACCTTAACACAAACATTGTAACAATTTGAAATTTGTTAATAGCTTATTCTTTGTCTTGTGTCATCAATGGTTAGCTTTTGCTTACAAAGACTTTGTTTTCTTGCTCGGTTTCACAAAAGAAGAAATGAGGACTAATAGATAAACATAAAATCAGGGAAGTTTTACACATTCTTCAGAAGACCATCTTTTCAGAGTTAAAACATGGGGATTTTGTCTTACTTTTTTATCGATAATATTATAGTTCTGTTTTTATCTTTGAACTTGGCTGTTACTGAAAAGGCCAGTTTTTTTAATGACCCATTCAATGTTCATTCAGTTAATATGCACCTAACATTTTCCACATACTGTTCTAGGATCTGAGGCTTAAACAATGGAAAAAAATAGACAATCCAGCTCTACATGGAGCAGGGGGAGACAGAAAAGTAAACAAATACATGAAAATAATAAGCAAAAAAGTAAAAGTAAAATATGTTATATCAGTGATGATAAGGTCTATGAAGAAACATAAATCAGGGAAAGGGACTAGACAGGCCTGTTTTAAAATAAGGTAGTCAGGGAAGACAGTAGCCTTATTTGAACAAAGACCTAGAAGATACTAGGGACCAGGCTCAGAGTTATTTGGCTCTAAAGCATCCCAGATGGTTGAAACTCATTAACAACTTATGTCTTACATGATCAGTGGTTCCGTAGGCCTTGAGCAGGGAGGGCCTCAGGAGGCTGCGTGCCTGTCCTGTCCAAAGAATAAGTAGGCCAGTGGGGCTAGCACATTGCAAGAAAGGGGTGGGGGTCAGTGGGGTGAAGTTTCTATATCAGGTAGAACTTTTATTCTGCTTAAGATATGAGGGGCAGGGGTCGGGTAAAAGGGTGGTTTGAGCAGAGAAGGAAAATGGTCTGACTTATTTTCGCAGCATTGTTCTGCCAGTTTTGTTGGAGTGTTGGGACCAAAATTCAGGTTGCAAAGTGACTGGAATAGAGAAATTGCAGACAGTGAGATAGAGAAGGATTTTGAGGAATTTTTGTTCTTAAAGGGGGGAGGTATAGAAATAGGGGAGAGCTGGAGGGTAGGTATAAGGTCAAAAGAATTCCTTTCTTTAATAAGATGGGAGAAATCACAACATGTTTCTGTGCTGATGGGAAAGAACCAATAAAGAATAAAACAATTATGATGTAGGAGAGAGAGGGGAAAATTACTGAACAAAAGGATTGAGAAGGGATGGAATCTAGTGCCCAAGTAGAGGGTTGGCCTTTAGCATGGACAGTTCATCCAAAGTCACAGAAGAAAAGACTAAGTGTACTGACAGGCATGTGGAAATTTTCTGCCAGTTGCCAAACTTTTAGTTGGTAAAAAGAATATTAAAAATTTAAGATATGTTGTCATATTATTTATTTTATTGGGAAAAATGAAAGCTGGAAAGGATCAGTTTGTTCAGATCTTTCATTTTTAAAGATGAGGAAACAGGCCAAGAAGTTGACAGCTAGTTGTTGGTAGAATTGATGCCAGAGCTCATGGCTTCCATCTCCTAATCCCAAGCTTAGTCACTACATTGTGCTACTTGGTCATTTAAAAAGTCACCATCTCAATTGGTAAACATGATATTTTAAACGGAATATAACTCTGTGAACAAAAAATTAATATCAACAAAGTGCATATTGCCACATAAACATGTAGTAATAGGGAATAATTAATTGTAGACATTCACATATTTCATATTATTTCATCCAATTATCAGAACAACTCTATGATAAATGTACTTATTACTACTAATTTTGCAGATGAGAAAATTGGTAATTCAAAGGAAAGTAACTTGTCCAGGTTTACACAGCCATGGAAGACAGAAGCAGATCTGAAATTCAGGTTTTCTGACTCAATTTTAATATACTCTTGAATACATCTTGTTACTTCTAATAAGGAAATCTTAATTCATGTTCTTGAGTTATCCAAAAAGTTAAATTATCTATAACATCTTATATTTAGGTGGGAAAAAACACAGACACAAAAGGGAGCTGATGATCAGAAGGCAACTGATGAAGATAAAACTTTTGGGGATGGATTCCAGATAAAAGCAGATAAGCTAGTTTAAGAGTCACTGATCCTTTAAGATATAAAAGTATTTTTCACTTCTCTTAGACCTTGAGATCATTGGTGGGAAGGAAAGCTGATATTTTAGACCTGTGTTTCAAGAGAGATCCTGATGCATGTATCTTTCAACCCAATGATTCAAAATTCCAAATATTTTAGATTCGAACACTTTGCTTTATTTTTGTATCTGATGTCCATGAATATACTGACAGAGAATGGAAGTTACCTTTAGGCTGGTTTGCTCAGAGCCATAGAAGTAGAAGGTTGATTGAATATCACAACTCTGTACCCTCCAATTCAACCTTAGGACCCATGCTATTATCCCCGGACCAATTTATGTCAACATGGGTGCTAGACTGCTCCTTTGGGTCTCTATGTAGAGTCGTCTTCTGGGTAAATCAGTTATCTGTCTGAGATTGTGGCTTTACCATTTCATTGGTAGGAATGCATCTGTTATCTACTTTCTTGCCTTGTCTCCCACCTTGTCATTTTACAGATGAGCAAACTAAGTTTTAGAGAAGTTATTATTTGCCCAGGGTCACACAGCTAGTAAGTATTTCTTATGTCACTCGGGATTCTTTCATCGTTGAAGGAGTTAGGGAAAGGCTTGGAGCTATCTTGTTTTTATGGAGAGAGGCTTTAGGAAGATTGACAGAAAGGTGAGAGTTAAGTTGACAATAAAACCGTCCTAGCAGTTGGGAAGGGAGGGGGGTCTCATTCATTTGTTCATTCATTCATAACTCTTCATTTATCTAAATCAACAAGTATTTATTGAGGGCCTGGTAAGTGCCAGGATTTGTGCTGTGTTCTAAGCATATATTGATGAAAAAAATAGATATGGTCCTTTCCAATGTTGACAAATTCCTTTAATGGTATCTTTACATTGTTTTGTAAAAAATCTCTGCCTTCTATTCACTTCAGTCAGGTAACATCTTAAAAATGAAGATAAACACAGATTCATTTCAAGTATTAAGAGAGAATCATAAGGAGTCAAAATACACCCCAAAGCAGGTTTCTATACAAAGCCAACTAAATAAGAATTAAACAAAGAGGCAAATGTAGTTTAATAAATGTGTTTTCAAGCCTCTTATCTCATTTTTCAGGTCTAGATATAAGGAAAAGTGCGAATTTTCCCAGCTGCTTCTGATAGTGAAATGGAGGGAAATGCTTAAATTCAACTTCTAACACCATCCGGTGATTATTCCACTCCACAAAATTAAAGGTGCTTTCCTGTTTTGTTTTTCTATTTTTGCGTGTTATTTCCAGGTGGTTGAAAACATATCAGTATTTGTCTTTCCTTTCATTCCCTGGAAAGAGTAGTGCTGTGTACGCTGTGGATATATTTTTTTAAATCACAGGTTCTTTTTTCCCAATTATTATCACTGTTAGAAGCATTGTAGGTTTGTGATAATGCCTGCTTAGATACAGAAATTAGGAGAGAACATTAAGATCTTATGGGCTTTTTACTAATTTAACATCTTTGGTTCAAACTGTGAGTTTAAAGTGGATTGAGTACATTAAAATCAATGGCATATGCATAATGTTATGTAAAATTTGTGATGTTTAGGATCTTGAAGAGGTAAGCAAAGGCCCTGCAGTTATGCCTCTGAAGAGTGTGAGAAAAAAGCAAAGCACAGAACATTTGGGGACAGAACCCACAAATTTGCCATCAAAACTAAGCAGCTGCAGCACATATCTTTCTTGCAAGAACAGATTAATGAGAGAAAAAAAGTCTTCAATATTGTGTTGTTAAACTATGTGCATGTGCACATACACATTAAAAATGCAGCACCACTGGGTAAATAATAATTTGATTTTTAAAAGACCCCCAGTCACAGCATCGTGCAATTACAATTTTAACAAGTAACTAAAAACTTTAATTAACTAAGCTGTGAAATGCAAACTCTCTTCAGCTATGTAAGCATTATGTGCTAAACATGACTTCAGAATGAACTAGCCAAACTAATTCTAGTAATCAAGTTAGTACATAAGAAATTCATCGAGTATTGTTTTTTCCGACATTTTATTAGTGGTTTTTGTGAAACGCAGCCACATAAAATGTAGAGTTGCTTCCAAATTACAGGCTGCATTTCTAATTGAATCAAGAGAAAATAGTATCAATAAAAGGCAAACTCTGGGAAAGGAAACAGCATACCTAATTCAAATATGGTTAGTTGCTATGCCTTTTGATCATGTACTCTCTTCTTCATGTTTGTCTTGATTTTGATGGCTATTTTGGAAGTCCAGACGTTATCCTCTGGGGAGAGTACAACTGAACGGCGGATATGAACTTAAATGACTCAGTGATTCAGAAGGTCTTTCTTTTGCCCTTTAGAATGTAAAGTATTTATTTATATCCTGGAATAACTCATTAAGAAATTCAGCATCTAGGATGGTGCCAAGAATATAGTAGGCATTTAATAAATATCTGTGAAACTAAATTCTGTCCTCTTTGTCTCCATCTGAATGATGATTTTTCTATACTTCTTACCCCTTTCCTGTCTATAAAGTCAAGTCTAACCTATTCAAATGTTGAGTTCTGAGTACCCTACAGATATCCTGTAGGGTACTCAGAACTCAACATATCCAAAAAAGATATTCATTCTCTTTCATCCAATTTTCTATGATCCATGCCATCAACATTTGCCTAATCATGCAAGCCAGAAATCTGGAAGTCAGAATTATTTCTTGCTTTCTTTCAACCCCTGTTGGTCCCCCACTTCTCCATACTACAGCCACTGCCTGAGTTTAGATCACCAGGATCTTTGATCTAGGCTGGCACAGCATGCTCTCAAACTTTCTACTTAGTTTTTTTCTTTTCCGATTCCCAGTCTTTCCGTCACCAAAGCTTTTTTTTTTTTCTAAAATGCAATTTTCATCACTTCCCTTTTGAAAAATTTTTGTAACTTCTTCACAAGTTTAAGATGGAGGCCAGACTCTTTAGCATAACAGATGAGCATCTTCGTAGTCTGGCCTTATTCTATCTTTTTCAAGCTCATCCTCAGCCACTGTCCTCAACACATTCTTCAAGCTCACTGAAATTCTTAGAGTTCCAAAAACATGCCATATGCCTCTGTGCATCTATTCTTTTACTCATAGCATTCTCTCTGCCTGGTGAATTTCTAGTAGTTTTTCTGCCTGGTGACCTTCTTAGAAGATTCTCCTCTCTGCTTCAAATAGGGATAATCATTCCATGTTATCTGCTTCCATTACATATTATATATGCTTTTAAAAATATTACTCAGCATTTTGTATTGCTATTGGTTTGGATATCTGACTCTTCTCTACTGGATACTGAGTGTGGTAGGCAGCCTGTAACATGGCGCCCTAAGATACCTACCTTCAAATATTCTGGCCCCCTTGGAACCCCTCTTCTGGAGCACAGGTTGCACTTATTAACCCACTTCTAATGAATAGGGTATGGAGAGGAAGGCAGAGACAAATTCATGTAGGGAATTGGAGGACACAATATATCAAGCACAATGGGAAGACTTTGCATCCCTTCTTGATTAGTGGTAACTGAACAGTTGCATCCAGTAGGCATATAGGCTTAGTGTCTAGATGTCTGAGAGCTTGTCAGTGGATTTTTTAAGATCTGGAAAAAAAATTCATTGGCTTTAAAATAAGTAAAACTGGAAAATCAAAATCAATAAAAGTATAATTAAATGTCTACAGAATGTAATATTCAACTAGTTAAGTGCAATTCAAGCCAACTCTAAAATATAAACAAAGTGAATTTAAATCAAAACAAAATGAATAATTTGTTTTTAAGAAAACTCAAATTTGGAGAAAAAATCCTTTCAACAATTATTATATAGTTTATATTTAACAGCTGCTGTCAATGTACTTTTCATGTATTTGAAATGCTATAGGGTGAGAACCTCTGAAATTTGGAGTGCTGAGGGATGAAGAAGGTCTCATAAGATTTGTGGATCTCCTTGCTACTATTTAAAAGGAGCAGAGTTTCTTAGGGGTCAAGAATGAATCAAAATGTGAGGGATCTCTATGTATATACCTAGCAGTAAAATGATATCCTGTCATTCTCTGGGATTGGGATAGTTAAGATATGTACACACACACACACACACACACACACACAAATGTATTCACATATATGCATATATACACATATGATATTGGATATCAGTACCCAGTATTTTATTTATACACACACACACATTTTAGGCAAGCTGCAGTATTTTTTTCCCTATGTCTATACAAGAAGTATAAAATCAAGACTTCAACTATCACATATACGTCACTAGTATATAATCCTGTCCCTTGAGTAAGAATCAAGTTTATTTTCAATGTTATAACAAGATGTATCTGGCAGTTCTTAAAACTATGCCTAATAAATCTTTACTTGATTTTTCCCTTGACAAATGTCTGAGAATTTACTTCCTAGCAGACTAGCAGGCTGGGTTACTTTTTCCCCTTGTTAATTTTTATACTATATTGACTAGATGCACACAGAAACACACACACATATATATACAACATACATAAACATTCATATAAACACAAAATTATAAAGATCAGGCATCTCGTATCTCCAAAGAAAGTTGAAATAAGAGTTTTGCTTTTCCTTTATGTTTCCAATAAAACTTGGAACCCTGCCAGCTACACCAGAATTGGATACCATCTGTGAAATTAATTTGAAATTCACTAAGTTTAATTTGCTTGCCTCTAAGCCAGCCATGGCATCCCTCCAAATTTATTTCTCCAAGTTTAGACTGTAATTTTATTCCAAGATCCTTCTCCTGAGTGTATTTTGGTGACTTTCACTAGAGAACTGTCCATTTTAACCACTAACCACTTTTCATGTCCTATCTTCCCAATATTTGAGTTAGTAGTTTGTGTTTCAGACCAAGCCTCAATATAGTTAAGAAGGAACAATGTTCGTTAGGTCAGCAAAGAATCAAGGAAATAGTTCCCAAGTAATTTTAAAAACCTCTAGTTACAGGTTTTTAGAATTTTAGAAGTTGTGCATAGCAAGGAGGAAGGAAGGGTGAAGAAGCTAGAGAAGACTTTCTCAATATTTTTCATCCCAAAGAAACCCTTGAAATAATTTTCAGCTCTTGGGGAATCCCTGAATAAAATTATTTTATCTACATGCCTTGTAAATTAGTATGATATGTAAGTTGTAGATGTAATAATCCAAGAATAATTGTCAATGTTCTTTTGAGTATAGAATGATATTTTCCTGTAGATCTGTTTATTTTGGCAAATTTATGAGGTATTTTTGTGCGTGTGTGTGATTCCCTCTTCTCACATTCTACTATTAGTCAGTTGTGAATATGGAGAAAATATCAGTTCTTTTTATTTTTAAATTCCTTCTTCATTGGCTTTAATTTTATCCAAGTAGACTTTGAAGTCTTATCATTAATCTCTATATAATGAGGTACTGGTGTAGTGCTTGATTAGTGCAAGGGTAGTTTTACTCCCTGTTTAAAACTTCAAATGACTTTGTAGTCAAACTTTCTTGAAAAAAAAAATTAGGTAGTTAAGCTTGGCTTACCTTTTTGAAATTATCCCCTTTCCTTTTAGAAATTTTTTAAAACTTACAGGGCAAAGATAGTAAATGCCTGTTGAATAACTGACTTAAGCCAAAGGGTGATTTAATTTTTCTACAGAAAAGCTTGGTAGGTTTAATTTAAATAAAACTTGTAAATTAATTTCAGTAAATGTTATTTATGACTTGAAAATTATTGATAGTGGACTATTAAATTATTGATAGTTCTACTTTTTGACAGTGGAACCTTTTTAACATCTCATACTGCATCTGTCCTAATGTTTTACTCACTGAAATATTCTATGCTGGCAATATTGAGTTCTTACCTCCTGTTACCTTTCTTTTTCTGGACAGTAAGTTCTGCTGCTAAATAACTTGGCTCCCAAGCCCTTTCATTGAGGGTTATTATATTTCTTTTAACAAAAGCTTTACTCTGTTTTGAGATTCCAGTAGTCCTTTAAAATAATCACCCCTTCCACTTACCAAATGGATGTGATTTGTAGTTAAGTGTCTTTTTAATTTTGTATATTTCTAAATTGTTGGCCACAGAAGAGGCACAATAAAATTGGTCAACTTGGATGGTCAGCCCATGTAAAATCATTGCAGTGCTAGGATATTTTTGTTTGCATCTCTTGTGGTAATGCAGTGCAATGAAAGAAGATTATAACTCATTATCAGTAGACTTATCAGACTTATTCATAGATTTAGGCCTAGAATCATTCTCTTCCATCTTATACTACCTGCCTTAAAAAAAATTGCCACATTGTACCAACACATAATGTTTTTAACAAGCACTAATAATATAAAACATAAGGACAAAAAAGAACTAAGCAAGAAACCATCAAAAATATAAAAACTTCATAACACAACTGTTTGAACTTATACAATTCATATTTTACAACCTTCACAACAGCAAAGTGGCCTGGAGCAACTGAGTGATGGCATGTCAACATTCTTTCTTTAGGATAAAAATTTCTCAACAGACTTAAGTCAGTTGGTGGCACATGATAGGAGGTCTGGGAGATAAGCTCACACCACGGGCCTCCTGTCCTCCCTTTTGTGCAATAGAGCACTCACCAGTAGCAATGACGTCCTTTATCTCATATCAAAAACAGAAAATTGACTCAACCAAATGGGCATAGTTCTACTGAGCACTGTCACAGAGGACTGAAAGACCTTATCAAAGTAGCTAATGGGGCTGTTCAGTCACATTATCTCTGCAAGCACTCACATGCACGAAGTTGAAGAAATAAGGTTTATTTTTTTTCAGTGACAATCTGTCATGGAATCCCTAGTCATGAATCTCAGAGCTCTAGGATTCCATGGAATCCATGCTGAGAAACAGTCTTGACAATTAAGTATTCCAATATCTCCCTCTCTCCTCACTAGGAAACAGAGTTACTGAGTGAGAGTCTCATGACTGAAAAGTCAAGGAAATGCTCTTTACATCTTCTGAAAACACAGTACGGTAATGATCTTGTGATTCGGAGGTTGGCCTGTCCACTCCCTGATGCTTTTCTGTGAGAGAACCCAGGTTTGGATGGCATGTGGATTTGCTACTTAAATATCTTTTCAATAAAGGAGTCACCACCCACCTGCATGGGGTGTGGTTACCTGATGATTAGCAACTGATTACTTTGTCCTGACCCACCCCACCTCAGCCTTTGAGCTGAGGTCCTGCTATTCACAGGGCAGTCCCCCGCCATGACTGAGCAAGCTAGGAGCATGAGGGCCCGGCCATTTCCTGCCAATGTGGGATCCTCTGATGAGCGATTTTTGCTTTACAGCTTTTCTTTGGACTGATAGAGACTTGTGAGATCTGTTTTGCAGTCTGATGACTCTTTTTGCAGGATCCTGCTTCCTTCCTTTTCCTTGAGTGGCGATTACTCTGCAATGAACTTCTTACACTCCAAAGTCTATCTCCAGATCTCCCTGAAGGAGATCCAAACTGGTACAGTTGGTACCATGAGTTGTCTGAGCAGGTGGTAAGTTGGGATTCTGGAACTGGATCACTCCCTTGCTGCCTGGCAGTGAGGATCCCATGCCTCATGGACAGCATGAGATGGTGATCCATTTGTTAAAACTTTTACCCATGGGAGCAGGGATGTTGAACAGGAATGGGTTGTGCCATGGAGAGGCATATACTGGCCATTACAGTGGTTCGAGGCTTGAAATGTACTGGGGAATAATAAATATCAAGCCAATGGAATTGAATGGCTATTACTAAATTGCACGCTCTACAAACAGATGATGAAAAGTGAAAGCAATCAATAGACAATTGAAAACTATATGTGACAGCCAGAGAGTGTATTTGCTAGTTTATAAGGAAGCCCTTATCTCATGCAGTGGGAGAACATAAAAAGAAGATCAAGCATAGGATTTTAGAATTGGAGTGGCTGAACTACAAAGATGGTTCATTGTTCAATTGAGGCATGTCTGTTATTTCAAATACAAGACTCTAGTGGGGAAAACCTGGGACCCCAATATATGGGATGGGAGGGACATTTGGGTGGATGCTACCAAAGATTTTGTCTTTCAGGATTGTCTGATTTTCTGGGCCTGCAGAAGTCATCCACCCCTCCCCTTAAGCAGCCGCACAAACCTCCACACCAGAAGACAAGACAACATGTATCCTACCCAGGAGCTGCAGCTACCAGCTCTCCTGCCTCCAGTCCTACAACAAGGGTTAAGAGGCAGCATAACCCAGACAGGAGGAAAAGGAGGGAAGGGATTCTTCTCCAAAGGAGCTTCATGTCCTAATCAGCGTGGACCAGGAGGGGCCAGGCAGTACCCATGGTATTAGATGCTGAGGGTGCTTGATCAAGACAAAAGGTTGGTTATTAGAGAATTTATTGACTTAGGGACACGCTCTTGGAATACAGGATTTAACCAAAGGATGGTGGAAACTTCAAGCTAGGGTGGCTTCTAAAGCCTAGATAAGGCAATGGTCCGTGCTGAATAAGGTTGAAATATTTATGTTGCTATGGAATACACTAGATAAAGGAATTAAAGGTAAGAGTGAGGGGCGCATGCTGTGATGGATATATTTTGTGAGGCCAGAGACCCACCAAAAGATTATGTTCCATAGGAGGGTACCCAAATCAAGTCGTCACCTAGGCCATCAGGAATACGCTGGTGAGAGGGATACCAGCATTACCGTGAAGTTCAGTGGCTGTCTTCTGCAGGTCCAAGCTGTGGCAGGAGGGACTTTCATAGAACTTGGCTCACAAATATCAGTGGAGGTGATAGGGCCCAATACAATAAAGGCCAGGAAACAGCTCTCAATGCCAGGAGCCAGGGAATCATTGTTTTCATATAATCAGACAAAATGGGAGTGATAGCCAAGGGGAAGTGAACTGCAGAGAGCTATAGAAATACTTAATAGTACATAATGTTCCCTGGAGCAAAATAGGATGGCAGCCAACATAAAAAAAAACAAAACAAACAAACAAAAAAAAAAAACAAGAATGGATGAGCAAGAGGCTGATGCCAGTTGCCCAAATAAAGTCACAATCCTTTGCCCAGTTTTTGTACCCAAGTCAGTTTTCAAACTAGGACCACTAACTCAAAAGGAGTGAGGTCCTCAGGGGAAGGACCCTACAATACCTTGGCAATTATACACTCTGATGATCCCCCCAGTCTGTGCCCGAAGGAGCCAATGGCCTACTTGAGTAGGGACCATATGAGCATCCTACAGAATATCACATTGTTCCATTACATCAGTGGTGTCATAGGGATCAGGTAGGATGAGAAAGAGACTAGCATGCTGGAGGCCTTGGAAGGACACATGCACTCCAGAGAGTGGGAGGTAAATCCTTCAAAGACGCAGGGACCTGCATTCGGTGACGACCTTTGGAGTCCATGCATCAGGGATGTGCTGGGTCATCTCTTTCCAAGTAAAAGACAAATTGCTATATCTTAAATTCCATCCCCTACCACAAAGAAGGAAGTACAATGCCTGGTCTGCTGCTTCAAGGTCTGGAGGCAAAATGTTCCACACCTAAGAATACAGTTATGGCCCTTATGACACAATGGCTTCCTTGTGACACAATGGCTGCCTGCTTTGAATGAGATCTAGAATGGGAAAGCGCTCTGTAACAGGTTCAGGCTGCAGCTGTGTGGGCAGCATGTGAACCAGCAAACCCTATGGAGCTCTGGATGGCTGAAGCAGAGATCACATGGGGAAAGGATTGGAGAGGCAAGTCAGGAAATGGGCAAGTCAGGCTGTTCTAAAGAATCTGCTTGTTCTCTTGTAGGCAGGAGGGAGCCATTCAAGTGTAGTTATTGTTGTTTTGTTTTGTTTTCATGTTTAAGAATAACTTGTCAATAGCAGGATTGTGTTTGTTTGTTTTAGAAACCTAAATAATACCCCATGTGCAGGGTGGACTGGAGGATGCTGGGTGATAGCAAGAAATAACTTGGCCTTTTATATTCTCTCATCCCTCCCCATCTCACCTCAACCATCCTCATCTGAACTGGTCACCGGAACTAGGGATTGGGAGGCACTGAGGAACGAGAGTGAGGCCATGTGCATGACGCATTCCATTTTTCCCCTGCTTGATCAGAGCTAGTTTTTTCTCCCACATTTTAGTTTGCTACAGAGAGACAGTTGCTCCTGAAGACTGGGGAAGTCATTTCTATCAGCACCTGCATTACTACCCAGATCCACTACAACCAAATTGCATGTCTCAGGGAATTCATTACAACGAGTTTTTACCGATGTATTGTAAGTACTACATTGCCTGTAAGGGACTCTTGAGTTCCTTTGAGAATAATGTTATTTATTCTTTGCTGGTCTCTTAGAATCTCTTAAGAGTGTTTGACTTCTAACAGACTGAAAATATTTTCTAGCAGGAAAAGTAGTGAAGCTGTTTCAAAGTATACCTTAAAAATTCAGAATTTCAGAAACAAGCAATTAAAACACTTTCACTTGAAATAATCAAAATAATCAAGGCAAAAAGAGGTCTTCTAATAAAAAAATTGCTTTCATGATAAAGATAATTGTTTGTTCTTTAAATCTTTTGCAAGAATAAACATTTGTAGAATTAATTTTTCAGTTACATAATTCACGTCAGAAAGCAGTAACCCAGTTTGCCAAATATGTCTTGATTGAGGCAAAAAGAGAGAAGGACATGGGGGGAGAAAGAGAAATTACTTTTTGCCCCCCAAACTGTCCTTTTTTTTTTTTTGTAGAGAAATTTTATATTGTATTGAACAACGTAGAAACAGAGATCTAGAGGCAATGTTAATGGTTGGTGCTATTCATATTTTTCTCAAGTTAGGTAATTTGAGTTAGGGTTTTCCTGAAAGGTTTCCATCTTTTTCTCCTCCTTAGAGTATGGTGAAGTAAACACTTGAGTAAGAGTTCCCTCCATGGAAGTTTGAGCTTTATGACTTTTTTTGCCTACTAACTGCCTTCCTTCAAGAAGGCCCCTTTCCTGGGCCCCAACTAGTTCTGGGAGATTAAACCAACAGAACACTGAATAATGCTGCCCAGGAAAGCTGCAGCTCAGCCCATTTATCAGTCCAAGGAGGCTGAATGGGAGAGTAAAGGAAAAACTCGTGCAGCTCCTCCTGTCATTCTTGAAGCACATCAGCTGCAGAGAATATGTTCTTGGATGCTTAGAGCATAAACTGACTGTAATCACATGTCTTCAAGGTCTCAGCCCAGTTTTTCATCAAATGACCTTTTCATGAATTATTGTTTTCAAGGAAAAGTTGGAGATTTGCCTCCAACTCCAACATATTTGAGCTCTATTTCTAAAAAATTAAAACTTAAGATATTTAATGTTGTAGGGCATTTGGGTTAATCAAATATTCTGGTTAATCCTGTGTGACCTCTTTTATCATACTTGGATTGCATGTTTCCAACGAATTGGAATAAAATAAGACCAGATAATTAACGTAAACAATATAGGTCATGTTCAACTATTCTTGCAAAGTCTAGGGTTCACCAGTATGAATATTCATTGCTAGCTGTGTAACCTTTATTAAATTACACAAGCATTTTGAAAATAGTCCCTTATCTAAAAGTAGGGCTGTTAACACTTTATTTACCTCAGAGAAACATATTGCACCCAAAGAACATACAAGCACTGATTAATAGAGAAAGCTAGTTAAACAAATACCACTTAACCCTATAGAGGGCATTATCTTTCCACATAGTAGACAACACACAAAAGTTTTTTTTTGTTTTTTGTTTTTTTTTTAACTGATGTTATTTTCTAAAACCCATCCTTTTCCATTTGGAAAGGAAAAAAAAGGTGAAATTTTATCTTGCAAAGTTTATTGACATGAATTTCTTCTTTGAATAAGCAAATATTTTTTACTTGTCACAGTTTGATAGGGTCAGTGAAATTTGAATATTTTTACACAAATTATACTGTCAAAATCAACATAAACCAGTTAATGCAGACAGCCCTTTAAAAAATATATTAGATTTGTGTCATCCACGGTTGTGTGAATTTAACACATATTCCCTATACTCAGTTTCACCATTGCCTACTTCCGACCAGGTTTCTCCTTTCCCCGTGTCACAATTTCAGTCACATCAGTAGGAGCTCAATAAATCTTGATTTATAGTACTCATTACTCCCATGTACAATGGAAACATCAAGTGCACTGGAGGAATGTTGAAATTAAATATTGAAATTTTTCAAACGCTGAAAAAATCAGAGGCAGGTTGTGCATGACCAAAGTACATGTCAGATTTTCTTCCATGATACGCCTTATCAACTGGAAATTGATACATCATTGGTACGATAAATGTTGTCTGCTTATGGTTCTGACATGGAATTATTTCAAAATTTATTTTTGCGTTTCCCATGACCAAGGAGTATGAGAAACAAACAATCTATTTGTTTGAAGTTCAGCTTTCTTTATATTTATATACTTATGACAGCTGCTTTTCATTATTTTTATCTTCTCTTACTTTGTCTTTCCTAGCAGAGTTATCTGCCTACTTCTCATTGTTCAAATGACTCTTTGTATATTCCACAATACATTGCATCTTTTTAATTTTACTCTTTCTCAAGGAGACTATGAACTCCTTGAAGGTGGTATTTTTTTCATCTTCAGTGCCTAGAACAGTACCTGACATCACCTCCACAAAGTTTCAATATATAGTTGTTTAATGAGAAAGTGACAAAAGAAAATTCTTTCTCTTCCTGCCATATAAAAATTTTTGAGATGTAACAAAGTTGTATCCTCGGGAAAATATTCTTAAGCATAGAGGCAACTGCTTTGATTTAACAATTTGCCTATAAAGTCTACTAGAAAGTCTGAACTTCTCAGGGGATAAAAGTAAATGATAAAATTTTTTGTTTGTTTAGGGTTGGAATATTTGAAGTAAGCAGCTGGGACCATATTCTCCTTGCACTTTGTTCATACATAAAAGAAATGAAGACTCTGAAAAGACATCTGTATTGTAAATCAAAATACATTGCT
Organism: Choloepus didactylus; assembly: GCF_015220235.1. Classification (NCBI taxonomy): domain Eukaryota; kingdom Metazoa; phylum Chordata; class Mammalia; order Pilosa; family Megalonychidae; genus Choloepus; species Choloepus didactylus. The sequence goes on along the minus strand of NC_051320.1, from coordinate 73,602,688 downwards.
GAAATCAATGTTGAGTTAACATTCTGCTTGCAAATATTCTTTTGAGATTGGTTCTTGTAAATCTCTTTCCCATCTGGTTTTTATGTCTGCTCTGGGACTTATATGCACAGAGTTGTCTAGGATCTGCTCAGAATGTTGAAATAAAGTGCATGGTTTTTAATAAAAGGTTAGCCAGTGGGGGAAGATACTGTCTTGGTCATATCTAAACTGCTTGTATATCTTGTAGCTCAGCTCAACTTTTGGAAACTTTGGGAAGTGTTTTCTTGGAATTGGAAAACTTAAGTCAGGAAATAATTCTGTCCTGCAACTTATATTTTTGTAAAGAACATTTGCTAGAATGATAATTTCTATTTGTATACACAGGAAGAGTGAGAAGAAGAGAAAAAATTGTGGTTGCAATGTCCTTTTATGATAATTGCACTGTTTTCATTAAATTAAAGACAGAGGGAAACAATTGTTTATATAAAGTTTTCTTTCCTTATTGAAAATTAGTCAGTTTGGGAATGTTCATCTCTTCTTAAGTGACACATTCAATGATGATAAAGAATAAAAAGAAAAAAAAAAAACTCGATCTGAGATGTGTTGTGTTAAATAAGCCCATGATTATAATTTAACATCTGGAATTGATATCCCTCCTTGAATTTTCCGAGGGAATGGTATTCTGAATGGACTCTTCCAAGGGAGACCATAGTCACCGTTCTCATCATATGACATTTACTCAACTCTAGTCTCCCGTTGCAGGTCATAGGTTAATCTCTACATAGCAATCAATCTTGGATTTATATAAGAGAAAAGAGACATTATCTTGCCCCTTGGAAACATGAATTTGGCCCCTGCTCCCATCTTTCATGGAGCATGGCGAGGGGGAGGATGCAGAGGGGGATCCCAGAGGCAGATGGGAGGAAAAGGAAGCATTAAAGAAGCTCTACTTGACCCCCTGGAGAAATAGCTAAATAACGGTTTTGGAGTCAGAAGCTTTCTCCACTGGAGTGAGAATAAGGCTACTGACTACAATTTGATCATTTTATTTTTTTGTTTTTATTGACTCAGCAATGTAGAGTAAGAAATACTGGAAGGAATAAAGAGAATTGAAAGAGTTTCCTTTGTAATTCTTCAGGGACCACTGTTGTGTCTATTAGAGATATAAGGGGGGAAATTAAGTCAACCTCCTCCTTCAAGTGGAGCCCCTCACATGTGCATTTAATGAGACATTCACACTCCTTCCCCACCCAAGTCCTCAGAGCAACAAACAAATCCAAATGTTCACAGTCATACATTAAGATTTTAGAGGCTTACTTTAAAAACAGAATGGTGTAAACCATTTAGGAAAGTGGAATGTTTTTAATTCTCTACTGATCTCCCATTTACCCGTAGGGATTTGACAGTTATTTTTAAAAAAAAAAAAAAACATGGTTTTCATGCCTTGAGATCTGAATTTAGAGTTTGCTTTTACTTCTTTCTTTAATATAGGTTAATAATTTTAAAACTTCAATATCCACAAGAAAGATTTTTCAAGAGTGATTTTGACTACATGGGTTTTTTACTTTATTTGCCGACTTCAGAGTCTTACCTCTGCTTAAACTGTTACTCCTCTGATTATGTTCCCCTGGCCTCCATATTCTGAAGGCAGTTTAACAAGAAAATTGGCCTATGTTGATCTTTAGGAGGGATTTCCTAGTTGATATCCATGGTGAAGCCGTGCTCCTGTGTATTCTTGCAGTACCCTTCCACGTGCTTACTGAATGTACGTACATGTGTTAGTGACTCCCAAGAGTAAGCCCAGTGTGCAATGGGCACCCCCTTCCTAAGTCTAAAGAAAACAATATCACAACATATATCATATTCCTTACAACTAGGATATGAAATATCAACTACATTTAGACTTGATAAAGTACAACTGTTAGATTAAAAATGCATGCAGTTAAGACTGAGATTACAAATGCTTATGTTAGGGCTCCTCAATATTACATAATATGAAACCAAATAGACAATATGGCTTTCATCCATATATCTTTTAAGTAAATGTGTCCTTGGGGTTATTGCTGTATTTGAATCCCTTCTTATTAGTTGGTCAGTCTGCTCTTCTCTGTACTTCCATCCATCACCTCCCTTGGACGTTCCTTTAACTTTCTCTTGTCCATCGCTAGAGAGTCGTCTGCTCACGGCCTAATAATCTGTAACAAAGTGTGGTGATATCTGCATGAAATAAAATAGTTTATTATTGTTAGTCACTATCACCATTATCAGATCTAATGAGAGTGCTCATGAATTTGTGCTGTAATTGGTAACTGTATGTGTGTGTATGTGTGTTGAAATTGTATGTGCAGAAAGTGGGTATCTGCTGATCTAACTGATGATGTCCTAGGGCACAGTCTGAGCCTGTTGGTCTCAGGAGTTGTTTGGGATGGAGTTTCCAAAACAAGTCATTTTAATACCAACCATTTTCACTTTCTATTACACTGCACATGACCCCATTAAGATGGCTATAAAGACAATAAAGGCTAACTTAAAATAGATCATGTCACTTCTAAAGTGGTCCCTATCCAAAATAATTGAAACCTCTCTGGCCCATTGGAAGAACCGTCATGCAGCATAAATGGTGTCAGCAGTTTACCACTCTTCAGAAACTGATTTATTTAAATGCATTTTATACAGCAGAAATATATCTGCAAGCAAGGCAGTGCAAAGACTTGTTTATAAACTGGATCCTTCTCTGTTCCCACACACCGAAGGAAATAGGCAAATATCCTGCCCATATGAACCTAAAACATCTAGGCAAACAGACAGACTTGGGGGAGACATTATACTGTGAGCAAGAAGGTCATTGTTTTATCCAAAAGTCAGCTTTGAAGGACAGAGATGGGGACCCAGTGAATGATCCACAGTATTTATTTTGAGTCAAATAGAATAACGATGTGGAAAGGAGCGAAAAGGAGAATTTATGGGTGTCTCATAAGACACATAGACAAACAGCAGGAAAAACAACATAAAAGCTGGGCAACTTTTTATACATGCTTCTTTTGGCAGATGTGGCTGACTTTATATTAGGATTCTATGGGTGAAGATGCAAAGGACATATTTTTTCTAGATTGATCTGTATATCAAGAAGAAGTAGAGCCTAGACAATACTTGTAATAACTTCTGGAGGAGCTCATTTGTCTCATGTCACAGAGCATGCTTTGTATGAGTGAATGAGAGGAAAGGAAAGGAGAAGGAATCTCTTAATATTCTTTAGCATCATGACCTGCATAGGTGCTTGGTGTTTCTTTTTTGGTGAGGGTTTTTAAGCTCTTATTCAAATACAAGTTAAAAAACTAAAGTGAAGACAGACAATCAACATCTAAAGAATATGAATTCTAAAAGGGTTTGTATTCAAGCTGTGATATGTGTGTATATGTTCACACGGGAATACATGAATGATAATTGTGTGATTATGGTTAAGGCCCTTTGGATTTTAAAGTCCTTAAGATTAAAAAGAAATATTTTTATCTACTTGCTTCATCTACAAAGACAAATACACTTTGTATGTTTAATATATTTTTATTGGCTGAGTATGAGAAAAACATTTTGTGTTTTATTTCTTAAATCCACTAAGAGATATTTGTGGCACAGTCTGTCTTAGCATGTCCACACATTTCCAACAGAGACTATACCACAATTGTATACAGTTGTATACCACAAGTGTTTAATACATAAATAGGAATTATCAAATAATTCACTTCTGTGTAAATCTGCGAGTTTGGGTGTGGGGGAAAGCCAGAAGATGTATATCCTTTGCAATTTGAAGTTTTCACGTTTATTCAGTCAATCACTGATTCAATGATTTGTTAAGCAAAACACACCTAACTAAGAATTGGAGCTGCAATGGTGAACAGAACAATCATGTTTCTGACCCTCACGAACCTTACAGTATAGCTGGGGAGAAAGACATTAAATAATTTACACAAATCTGTTTTTAAATTGCAATTGTGATAAACATGAGTAAGAAAGAAAGATTTGAAGGAGGGGAAGGACTTGGTCAGGTAAGGAGGGCTAGAAAACACATTCCAGAGACAGGAAACAGAGTGCACAGAGGCTCTGTATCAAGAAGTATGAATCAGTGTAACTGGCAAAATCCTGCAGAAGTAGAGGGTGTGAGCCCTAAGAGATGAAGAAGGAGAGGTAAAGAGGCTATTCAAATGCGCATATGAATGCTAATGTGTGCACATATGGTTTTTGCCCTTTGGGTTTTAATGTATTTAAGATTAAAGGCAAATTATTTTTTGTCTGTTTCATGTACAAAGACAACTACACTTTGCATGTTTAGAACATTTAATAAGTTAAATTCTTTAGGGCTTAAGAACCATATTAAGTCTTTGTAAGAGGAATGTAGTATCTTTAAAGTGTTACATAGGGGGGTAAAATAATCAGATATTTATTTGAAGTTCAAACTCTGGCTCTTGAGTAGAAAGCAAATTGCAGGAGGGTCATGGTAAATGGGGTAGACCTGTTAGGAAGTTAGTGAGAGACTACTGTGGCTTGATCTCGGGTGACGAGGGTGGAGAACTAAGAAGTGGATAGATGTGGGATCTACTTAAGAGGTAAAATTGATAGGATCAATGATGGATTGCATGTAGGTCAAAGGGAACAGAAAGTGCCAAGCATGGCTCCCAAATATGGGACCTGGATGAATGATGGTGAATACTGAAGGAGAAGCAGATTTGGGATAAATATGGGTTTTAAGGAAGAAAATGAGCACAAGTTGGGGCACACTGAATTTGAGATACTTGTGAGACAGCCAAGTAGGGATCTAGAATGGAAAGTTGGTTGTATGTGTCTAGAGCTCAGAAGAAGTCTTAGAGGGAGACACAAAGTAAATCAGGTGATATGTGAAGTCATGAGAGTAAATCATGAGCAAGAGCTAAGAGTAAGGCACAAAGAGAGTCAAGACCAAACCTTAAAGAATTTCAATATGTAAAAGGTGGATCAAGTGTGAGAATTTCCAAAGGAGACTAAAATGGAGTTGTTGAAAATGCAGGAGGAAAACTGGGAAAGCATATAATTATGGAATACAAGGAAAGAGAGTTTTTCTAACAGGAAGAGGCTGATGAGAAATCACCTCAGATGGGACTAAAAAATGTACATTGCATTTAGCAACATGGAGAAAGGTCATTTGTGACCTAAGCAAGAGCAGGCTTAGTGGCATGGTGGGGGCAGAAGCCAAAATAGAATCAACCGAGAATGAATACGATATGTGCAAGTGAAGGCTGCTTGCAAAGACACTATTCTAAAAAAAGTGCTTTTCGGAAGGAAACAGTGGGGTCAGTAACTTGAGAGGGATGGGTGAGTCAGGGAGATTTTTAATTTTGTGATCTGTTGTTTTAAAATAGAAGAAACAGTAGCTTTTCTGAATGCTTATAACAAGTGTCCAGGAGGTAGTAAGAGTTTGAGGATATCACCACCATGTGGAGAAAGCACAGGGACAGCTCGGAAGGGACACAGATGCCAGAGGCAGAGCAAAAACTTAAAGACAGAAAACCGTGCACACACACACACACACACACCTTTCCCGAGAAATAAATATCTGCAAAAGGCATATTTTGGGGCACATTATTAACCATAATAGCTACCAAATGTGCCAAGGCAGTGCTGATTTCTTTATCTACATCAGCTTAATCACCACAACACACTAGAATGGAAGCGCATAAAGGTGAGGATTTTTCTACACTTCACGCATTGGAGTACTTCCCAGTACCTAGGATTGTGCTTGGAATATAGTAGGTTTTCAAAAAATACTTGTTGAATAACTGAATGAATTGGGTAAATTTTGTTGCTTTCATTTTGAGGATGAGCGAACCAAGAGCTACAGCACTGAACTAACTTGCCTGAGATTACATAGACATTAAGTGAGGACATCTGGGTTTGTTACCTAATTAAGGCTCTACTTTACTAAGTTGCTTCCCGTTTTGAATCATACTGGATGAAGACAACTTTTAAAGAACTTTTGGGCTCCCACACGCTGCCTTCTTTGTGCCAAGGGATATTGAAATATTACAATTAACCTTTTTAGAGTTTTAAAAAATATATTGACCTCTGTCCAACATCAGTTTGATAACCTATGAAAGGAAACCATTGGCAAGCTATCCAAGCCCTTATTTCAGAAGCTACCAGCTGGTTTAAGCCCTGTTTCTTTTCCCTTCAAATCATGTACCAGGCTCTACTCAGATATTCCTTTGATTGCCACTTTCTCTCTTGCACTCAGCCTTCTTCCAAACTCATTACTAGGTCTTAATATGCCTTTGCCTACCTATTTTAACTTGTGCCTGCACTAATTATTATCTTTCTTCTTCTTTTCTCTCATTTCTAGCTCTACTCTGATTACTAAATCTAAAATAAATAAATAAATAAAAAAGCCATGTTCAACCCATTTTTCAGGGGAGCTTGAATCTCATGAAATTGGGAAGGCCTGGGATCTCCAAAGAACCAAGGATTCTGTTACAATGAGCAATAGACTGGATGAGGATTCTACAGTTAAAATTCAAACTTTTTAAAGGAGAATTGGAGCCATTCTTGAAAAATACAAGTGGCCATTTCAGCAGATGAAGAAATAAGAGGAAACAGTTCAAAATACAAGGAAGAGGGTCAACAGAATCTGATTCTTGAAAAAATATTGAGACGAGAAGTCTTGACAGAACAAGAAGAAAAATATTTTCCTCAGGCATGCTGGCTTTGCTTCTGATGAGGAAGACTTGGAATTCCAACTATTATTTATGGCTTATTAAATATAATTATGTTTAGGCTAATTTTATAGTAAACCATATTAGTTCTATTCTCACATGTGAATTCAACAATTTTCAAACAATCCTTTTTCATCTTTATAAAGGCCTGCGTTAGAGAACCTATTCAGGTATTTTTGTACACAGACATCTTTAACAAGTTTGACTCCCAACTGACTGTGGAAGTCAAGACACTTATAATTAGACCAGAGCCATGGAAATAACATCCCTTACAAAATTCCACATGACAAAGTCCTATTTCTATATGGATGTACTATGGGCTACTTGAGATTTTCTTAGTCCTTTGCCTCTGGCGCAGTGAAAATGAACTGATACTTTTTCCCCTGGTTGGCTTAACTTTTTTTTCCTATAGCCTTTATTGTAATGGACAGACCTCCCATTGTTATGTATTATTATTATTGTGATGCTCATATAGTAAAGCTTACAATGGAAGGTCTGACATCTTTAGGAAGAGAGAAATACTGCTTAGTTCTTAGAAGTGTATTGATTCTTCCTAGTTACCAGTTGGAATTGACAACGTTTACAATTTGTATGCTCTTGTGTTCCAATTCTCAATTACCAAGTTATTTGAGAAAAGATTAAGTTGCATTCCTAATTTTAACTGCTTAGAGGGGTGCTTAAATGCCTAGAGCTTTATGGGGTACTGTTAAATGGCCCCTTCTCACTCATCTCTGATATGATCCCGTGGAGGTTCTTGGCCACCTTCAAGGAAGCAGTCATCAGGGAGACCTGGCAGAAAGGAAACAGGAGTTCTGGGTTTGATATTTGGTGGTGTCTTTAGGTAAGTGACTAAGGCTCTCTGAGACTACGCTTCCGTATTTGTAAAATGAATAGTTGGAGGCAAGTAATATTCATTTATTTCTTCAAATATTTAATGAGTTTTATCTATGTTCTAGACACTGTGTTAGTTGTCTGAGATACGGTATTGACCAAGACAGACAAGGTCCCTGTCTTCATGGGCCTTAAGGTCTAGTAGAAGAGAAAGACAAATAATCAGACAAGTTTAAAATAATGTAATAAGTGACACCAGGGGAAGCACAAGTTCCAAGATCAGGTATTTCTTTGTCAAGTTTATCAGTCCTTTGGTAAATTTCTAGTTATTTGTGTTCCTTTGAATTTGCTTCCATGGCTTTGGATATGCTCCCTCTGCTTAGATTTACCCAACACTTAGCCTGGATAATGTCTAAATTGTCTTCAAGGTCAAGTTCAAGCATTACTTCTCAGGGAAACAGTCTCTGAATCTATGACTGATTTGAGTGGCCCTCCTTGAGTGCCCCTAGCCCTCATACGTATCCTTCAATCATAGTAGCTTGACTTTTGTTTATTTACTTACCAATATCCACTATTAGAATTAGAACTCATTCAGGGCAGGAGTCTCATCTTTCTTCTCTATCCCTGGAACACAGTCTAGAGTGTGGCACGTGGTTCCTGTGCTCCATAAATGTTTGCTGATCACATGAATATCAAAAACTTATTGAAACACCTACTAAGTGCCCATGACCATGAAGGGATTTACCTTCATCTTATCTACTTTAATTCTCACAATAACCCTCCGTTATTGTGAGTTTGTACTATTATCCTCCTTTACAGATGAGGAAACTGAGGCTCACAGAGGCTCAGTAATTTGCTCATGGTCACACAGATATGGGGGAAGAAAACTAGAATCCTATAATCTGAAACTGGATTTCCAGAGGTTTCTCTCTTTTATTCTAGTACTGCATGAAAATCATGTTGTTGTTTTTTTTATCATATCCGTGTGTGTGTGTGTGTGTGTTTGTGTGTGTGTGTGTTGTGAAAGAGATCACTTTCCATGAAAACAAACCCAGGGCTAATGGTTTTCATGCTATGAAACCATAGAAACCATGCTATAAAACCATGTTTGTGGAAGGTGGTATAAATCCACCCTTGAATACTTTGGCTCAATGAGAGAAACAACACACTACCTCAAGTCATCAGGTGTCTATGCATAGATATGTTTGTGAGGCAAGTTCTTGGTAGCACCTAATCTGCATACCTGTCTAGGTCTTTCTCTCTCTCTCTCTCTCTCTGAAATATCCTGGGACACTAGAGCACTAGGGAGACAGAGAAAAGGAGACCAGGAGATCTAATGTCCAGGATCTTGGGAATATTAAGACTGTAATTCTAAAACAAAGAAGGATCATGCAGTTTTCAGGAAAAGATTTATAATTATGACAGACACAAATAAAAAAATTGTGGGGGGTGGCAATATTGACCCATGTAAAATGTATGGAGGTAGTTGGATGCTTCCTACAGACATGAAAAAATTGTATCTTCCTTAAAAACCAGACAATATCCTAAGTTCCCACCTGCCTAGACTAGAGAAGTCAGTTCAAATACAGAAACAATACATATTTGCCTTGCTTCCAAAAGTTCTCCAACATAATCAGGTAGCCAGACAAAATCCTAGTTCTGTAGCCAGAGACTGTGGCATAAATTAGAAGGGTGTTTCTGCTATAATGCCATGTTTGAGTTACTGAAAAACCTCACATTTTGCAAAATTGCACACTAAAAATAACAGAACCCATGGGGAAAATAAAGTGGGGGAGACCACTCAATACTATGGATTTTGGAAACCAGAGCACTAAAAAAATTAACTATCAAAAAAAAAAAAATATATATATATATATATATATATATATATATATATGTATATGTATATGTACTTGTATAGTTAACCATCTGCTGGCATTTGCAGTTGCCTTCACCATTTGATCATTAACAGCTTTAAGTCCTGGGAGCTCTTACTTGAATTTTTGAGATGTAGGTCCTCCCAGTATGGGCAAATTGTATCAAAACTAAAAATCTAATGTGTAACCTTCTTCTTTAATCCATTATTTTAATACAGGGACAAGTATCTTTGTAGCTTCTTAATCCACATTGTCAGCTTCACCTGGGAGCTTAACATGGATGAACATATAGACACATTTTTGAAGCACTAAAGGAAAAGAAGTTTTATAAATTGTTCAGCTTTTTTCTAAAGATCTCCTATTGCTAAGCTTTTTCATTAATTGTGACAAAGCTTGTTCTGAAAAACATCAAAACAAAAACCTATTGGGAAACAATATATAAGAACCAACATTACATCTGGGTTATAAGAACATCTTTCCCCTATTTACCAGTCATATATGGGGCAATTTACTTCAAAGAAATGCCTGTTTTATATGAACAATTTCTCCCAATTCATGTGATGTATCCAGGTATTCTGTAAGGTGCTGTAATGGTTTGAATGTATTATGTCCCCCAGAAAAAGCCATATTCTTTGATGCAATCTTATGGGGCAGACATTTTAGTGCTGATTAGATTGGAATCCTTTGAGTGCTTCCATGGAGATGTGACTGACCCAAATGAAGATGATAACTCTGATGAGATAATTTCCATGGAGGTGTGGCCCCACCCATTCAGCATGGGCCTTGATTACTGGAGCAGTATATAAGCTCAGACAGAAGGAGTGAGCTTGAAACACCCCAAGAGCAACTAAGAGTGACATTTTTGAAGAACTGCAGCCTAGAGAGGAATGTCCTGGGAGAAAGCCATTTTGAAACCAGAACTTCGGAGCAGACGCCAGCCATGTGCCTTCCCAGCTAACAGAGGTTTTCCGGACACCACTGGCCATCCTCCAGTGAAGGTACCGGATTGTTGATGTGTTACCTTGGACACTTTATGGCCTTAAGACTGTAACTGTGTAACCAAATAAACCCCCTTTTACAAAAGCCAATCCATCTCTGGTGTTTTGCATTCCGGCAGTGTTAGCAAACTAGAACGGGTGCCAACATCAAGTAATGAATGCTAGGTTGGTCTATATAAAACCCTGCCTCACTGGCTGTTTTCAGAATTTGTTTTATCTTAATCTATGCCTGAGTTCTACAGTAATAATACAGTAAACTAGATTTTGCTCATAGACTATCAGTGCTTGTAGACTAACTGTTCTACAGCAGTTTGCTCTAATCCTCGTGTGGTGATGGTGAGCTTTGGCTTTAACCAAGGGGAGAGGTAGTACTTTGGGAAGGCAAAAATAAAAGTAAAAATAAGAGAGGAAAAAGAAACTTCATAAGCCTAACAAGTTGTTTGTGCTGATAGATTTGTTTTAGGTCAAATGGTCTTTGACCTCAATGTTAATTCCCTACATAGATATTTCTTTCTTTCTTATTTTCTTTTATTTTCCTCTTTCTTTCCTTGCCTTCTCTTCTTTAGTGTTTTCATTCTTTCTCTTTTTTTCTTTCACCTGCCTGTCATGTTTCCCTTTATTTACTACACATCAAATGTCCACCAGGTTATGGTACACACTCCTGGGCCTTGGAGATGAAATGGGAACAAAAACAGAGCTTAGCTTATTGAAAGGGGGCTAGGAATTAAACACATAATCACACAAATAAGCATAAGCCAATGGGTGATAAGCAGTACCAAGAAGAGAGGCTATAAAAGAATATAAGATGTAAGCTAGACTTCATGATGAAACGGATTCTGAAGAATGAGTAGGATTAACTAGATGAAGACAGGGGGGAGGTGAAAGCTTTCCAGACAGAGGACACTGCTTGTGCAAAGATCCTGAGGCCTGAATGACCTGGTTGGTGCTTACGGGGGACTGAAGGAGGCCCAGTGTGGTTGGATGACAGAGTTGGGAAGGGTTGTGGAGTGGGATGAGGTGGGGGTGGAGACCTATCATGCAGGGCATGGCTGGCCTGGGCTGGGATGAAAATTCTGGTCTCTAACCTAAGAGAAACAGAATCATAGAGGCTTTCAAATCAGATGTATGATATAATCAGATTTGTATACTGAAAATATGCCTCTGACCACAGTATAATAAGACCAATATGTAATTTTTGTACTTTTTGCAGTTTTGCATCTTTAACATATCCCTGCAAGGAAAAGAGCAGCCCTGACATTTGTATTCTTATTTCCAGTTGGCAGAGAGGGAGACTGAGACCCAAAGGAGGAATCCTTTGCTGTTTTATGCCTCTTGGCCCCTCACATTTCTTCAGGGGGGTATCAACATCGTGCGGGATGACATCATAGCTGCAAAAGTAAGCATACTGTTAAAATCATTTGACATTTCTTTGAACAGAGGTCCCTGAATAACTCATTTTTCCTACTCGTAAAGTGGAAAACAGCTTCTACTCCCACCTGAGCTCTTATTTATAAGCTACTTCTGTTTCAGTTTTATTGGAGGTGTTTCCAGGTTTTTCTGCTGCATTGACTACGCACATCTCTAGGGATTTATCACTGAAAAGAGAAGTTTGAAAAGATCACTAGAATTAGCAAAAGAATAGAGAAAAAGAAGTTGGAGTTTTGGCAGTAGGCTGTCTACCTGGGGCCATATTGCCTCATTCCCTTGGCAACCATACTTGCTATTAACACTTTCCATAAACAATTCAAGTCTTCCCATTTACAGTCTCCAGAATCCCTCTTAGGGAAGCAGCAACACTGTGTGCCTCTTTATTTAGAGGTTTCTGATAGGCAAGTCACACACCCGCCCCTCATCCTTTGCACAAACCGTTATAGCACAGAGTTTTAAGAACTCCAACAACCGGCCCAGTGTTGGGCAGAATTTATGGGAAATGTTGGATACTTCCCAGTAAATTTTGAATCTGATTTTCTGCCTAGGCCTCTGCCACCTAAGGCTCCAGACCTTCTTAATGACACATTCTTTCTCCCCTCTTAGAAAGCAGTGCTCTGAGAGCACTGTCTTAACAACTAATGGTTTTTCTATAACTAAAGATAACAGCCCACTTGGAAAGTTTCTGGCTGCCAGCAATACTGCTTAAGGTGAAAGTATAAGAGGTGGGCCTGAGCTAGAGGTGAGAGAGTGAAGCGGAGGATATCTCCCCTGTAAAATTTCTGCTCATATAATGGACTGTATTTTTAGGGTCATGAAGCAGAGTAGCTGGTAGGGAGGAATTGCATTATTACAAAAGTGTGTGAAGCAAGAATTCTCCCTAGCATTTTGTCATGATCAAATTTTCAAAACTCCCAGATGATAAATAGAGTATCATGTAAACTTACCTAGGGCCCAATCACTTTGAACCTGAAATGTATCATGGATAGTTTGATGATTAAAAAACAACAAACACTGTGTCAAGTCAGGGCTAAGGCACTTCTACACTGACACAAACCCACATTCCTGGCATCGATCTCCTGACAAAATTGAGATGAAGAGAGAACAGGAAGAGAGAGCACAAAAAGAAAAATGAGAAAGAAATGAGAGGATAGAAGAAACATATCTAAGGAATGCTCCTTAAAGCAGCTAAGAATGCAAGGGATTGAATGTGATCACAGAGGATTCCAGAATACTTTTTGGGTAGGGAATCAGCCAGGAGTGTTTATTAGGCTGAATACATTATCCTTATTTATGGTGTATTGTTTGTACTCCATTTCTAAATACAAACTCTTTAATCCTATCTAGAATGAAGTGGATAATAAGTAAATAATTGAACATGAAACTCAAAATGACTTACGATGTTAAACTACACACACAAAAACAAACCAAAAAAAGAACAACTAAAAAAGTCTAGAATAAAAAAGTCAAATGAGAAAAAGGTGTTTGTGTGAACTGCCTATTCTGGAAGTATATATTTAATGATGGGCTACTGTAGTATAAGTCAAAGGGGGAGTCATCTAACATTGTTAGATTAAAACAACAAGAGAAATAGCAACAACAATAATAGCCTATAATTAGAGCATTTATTTGTTACTGAAAAATAATTATATATACACCGGATAAAATAAGGAACAATGCTTTTTATTATGGGTTGAAAGAAAAAGAAAAAGAACAGAAAGAAAGAAAGAAAGAAAGAAAGAAAGAAAGAAAGAGAAGGAGGAGGAGGGAGGGAAGGAGGGAAGGAGGGAAGGAAGGAAGGAAGGAAGGAAAAGAAAGAAAAATATTCTTAGGTGTTGTTTTATGTTTATATAGTGATGTATAATTTATCACATACTTTTACTTTAATTTTGTCATCCAATCCTCACAAATAACCCTATTACTCAGATAAGGTACATACAGTGGTTATTCCTACAGAGAAAGAACTATAAACAAATATTGTTAATGATATGCATACTGTTTGGATATCTGCAATTTACTTGGAAACACATCAAAAATAAGATCGATTTATAGATGGATAGAAATATGGATAGGTAGATATGTGATAAACAAGTATATAAAATATTAATGGTAGAACCTAGAGGGGAAGAACATGAACACCTTTGTTTTTCAACTTTGCCATATGTATAAAGTTTCTCATAGTAAATTGGAAAAATTCAACCTATTTTCTTCAGTTGTTTGATATGAAGGAAGGAGTGTTGATGCCCTGACATTCATCCTGGCCCCAGCAGAAGACATTTCTGTTGCTGCATGTGGATGGGCCCAAGAGGTGCTTTGAAACTACACAAAGCCTCGGGTTAGGTACAACCTAGACTTCATGGCTGAATGACCTAGACTTCACCAACATTTTAGAGCAAATATTGCCAATTGTCCACCTAAAGCTAGAACTTGTGCCTCCAGTGTAGGATTGTAATTTTGAATAGCACTGCATTTGGGTGGCCCTCTTATCAGGATGAGTTTGCAGCACATGTGTTCAAGCAGTTGAATATTAAAAGCAATTAGATGAGGATATATCTGTCTTACTCATTTAGATGTAGGTATTTACTGCTGAAGGCAATGACTTTTATTTTAGTATAATGGGTTATTAATATCACACCTATAAACATACTGAATCTGTCCCTTTCCAAGTATAACCATAGGATTACATAAAACATATGCCATATCGACAGCCATGAAATAATTCAACTTAAACAATGGGAATTCATTCATTCTTGGTTTTGAGGCCTGGAAAATGTCCAAATCAAGGTATCATCACAGTGAGTCTTTCCCCCTAAAGATTGTGGCATTCTGGAGCTGGCTGCTGGTGATCCTTGGTTCCTCTGTCACATGGCAAGGCACACGGTGGAAGCTCCTGGTTTCTTCTTTCTTTCCAGGTTCCATTTCAGCTTTTTACTTCCTCCGGCTTTCTCTTTCTCTGTCTGAATTTCATTCTGTTTATAAAGGACTCCAGTAATAGGATTAAGACCCATCCTGACTGAGGTGGATTCACACCTTAACTGAAGTAGCCTTATCAAAAGGTCCTCTTTACAATGGGTTCACACCCACAGGAGTGGAATAAATTTAAGAACATGTTTTTCTTGGGTACATACAGCCTGAAACCACCACGACTTGCCTAGTAATTTTTTTTACAGTGTTCATTTGTTTTTTTTAGTTCAATTTTATTGAGATATATTCACATACTGTACAATCATCCACAGTGTACAATAAGCTGTTCAAAGTAAAATTATATACTTTTGCATTCATCACCACAATTTTTGAACATTTTCATTATCGCAAAAAAAGAATAGGAGTAAAACTTAAAGTAAAGAAGACCCAAAACATCCCATCCCCCATCCCTCCCTATTACTCATTTAGTTTTTGTCCCCACTTTTCTACTTATCCGTCTATACACTGGATAAAGGGAGTGTTAGCCACAAGGTTTTCATAATTGCACGGTCACACCATGTAAGCTACATAGTTATGCAATCATCTTCAAGAATCAAGGCTACTGGGCTGCAGTTCGACAGTTTCAGGTATTTCCTTCTAGCTTTTCCAATACACTCAAAACTAAAAAGGGATATTTGTATAATGCATAAGAATAAACCTCCAGAATGCCCTCTTGACTCCATTTGAAATCTCTCAGCCACTGAAACTGTATTTTGTTTCATTTCTCTTCCCCCTTTTGGTCAAGAAAGCTTTCTCAATCCCTCAATGCTAGGTCCAGGTTCATCTCCAAGAGTCATGTCCCACATTGCCGGGGAGATTTACACCCTTGGGAGTCAGGTCCCATGTAGGGGGAAGGCAGTGAGTTTGCCTGCCAAGGTGGCTTAGAGAGAGATTGCCTAGTAATTTTTGTACAGATTTTCAGGAAACTCCTCTGTGAATTGAAGCCTATGATTCTAGCCAGATATTTACATACCTGTGAGCTGGGACCCTGTCTAGCTTGTTCACTAATATTTTCTCAGTGCCTAGGATGGCTCCTGGCATATGACAGATGATTAATAAATACTCATTGAATAAATTAATATAAAATATGTTTAAAAATATGAATTAGTTGTTGTCAGTATTATATACCCTTTTTTCCTACAGAAGGACATATTATAGACTGTGCAATAGTTTTAGATTGCATATTTGGCAAAGGCCTCTGAATATTACGCATATTAGCATTACCAGAAGACCAGAAGTTAGTTCATAAAGAATGTTGTTCCATTCTTGGTCATAGAGGGCATTTGTTACATGAAAATTCCTGTTCAATAGAGCAAATGTTACCAGTTATTTGTTCAGAAGAATTGATGCCTTCTAAAAATAAGTCTGTTATAACAGGCAGAGATATGAAGAACATTGCCTAACTTAAACAGGAGTTAGATTTCCAACAATATCAAAACTGTCATAAATTCCTAAAGTAAATGAAGGACACTGTGAATAGAGAGAAAAAGAGAAAACATAAATCCAAGGTACTTTATTTTAAGGGAGATGCACAAAGCACCCAATTGATTCAGAAGGTGAAAAATGTGGATTACTTATATAACAAATCTGTATATCTATTTTCTTATAGGAATTTTTGGTCTGATCTACGTTCCAAAAAGTGAGCAGAAAAACTAAAAACATTCAAACAAAAATACAGTTGATGGTAAAGAAGGTACAGAATCACCATAAAACCCAGAGTTTGGGGCCATTTGGCAGAGAGACTAAGGTGAAGATGGTCCTGGGGAGCATCAAAGCACAATGCAATAGCTGAGATTTATAATGAAGACCTTGAATTATCGAGGGGTGGCTGAGATTGCAGGCTAGTCTCTATATATGTCACCTTTTCTTCTTGGGCTTCCAGCTACACTATAGTTTCTAGCCTCCCCTAGGTCCATGCAAATGAGTTCTAGTCAATGAGATGCTAGCAGAAATAATACATGTCACCTGTGTACAGCCACCTATATGCCAAAGGATTATGAAAATTGGGACTTTTATAATGTAAATCAGGTCTGTCCAGTAAAACTTTCTGTGATAATGTAAATGTTCTCCTAGTAACTTGAAATTTAGTTAGTGCAACCAAGGAAGTGAATTTTGGCTGCCATACTGGACAGCTCAGTTCACCATTTGAAGAATGCCTGGACTGTGTAGTCACAGTTTTGAGCATCAAGGTAAGATCCTATATCTTATGCATGGCCTAGATATATTCCACAAACTGTCCTCAGTGACTTCTCCAGCATTCCTTTTTACAGGGCTTCATCTTTCACACAATGACACATTCATCCCCAAATTAGTAACGTTGTTTTACTAACCCATGCCCTTACTCATTTTCTTTTATGCTTGACATAACCATTGGCAAATGGTCTCTCATATTTCAAAATTTAGAGCTCATGTCACCTCCCCTATGAACATCTAACACATCCCGAGGATGAACTGCTTATTTTCTCTTTTGTGTCATGATGTGATCTTCCAGATCCCCATTATGTTACCTACAACACCTCATTTTATTTGTTTTTGTGTTAACCTATTTTCCTGTTAGACTATAAATTCTTGATAATGGACTTTGCCTAATGTATAGGGCAGCATCAAGTACAATTTAAATATCAATAAATGATTCATGAATAGGAAATTCATGAGACAGAATGCTGTAATAATAATCAACTATTCTTGCTTTTTTATTTGTATGATTCTCCAGGAAGTTAAGAACTGATTATGGTTGGAGCCTTGTCTTCTCTTCTTGTATTTATATTCAGAAGGAGCTACTTCTCATATTTTGCCCTCAGTGGGTGTTCTAGTTTGCTAATGCTGCCAGATGCAAAACACCAGAGATGGACTGGCTTTTAGAAAAGCGGGTTTATTTGGTTACACAGTTATAGTCTTAAGGCCATAAAGTGTCCAAGGTAACACATCAGCAATTGGGTATCTTCACTGGAGGATGGCCAATGGTGTCTGGAAAATGTCTGTTAGCTGGGAAGGCACGTGGCTGGTGTCTGCTCCAAAGTTCTGGTTTCAAAATGGCTTTCTCCCAGGATGTTCCTCTCCAGGCTGCAGTTTCTCAAAAATGTCACTCTTAGTTGCACTTGGGGTATTTGTCCTCTCTTAACTTCTCCGGAGCAAGAGTCTGCTTTCAACGGCTGTCTTCAAAATGTCTGTCATCTACTTCCTGTGCTTTCTTCAAAGTGTCCCTCTTGGCTGTGTCTCCTCTTCAAAACATCACTCACAGCTGCACTGAGTTCCTTCTGTTTGTCAGCTCATTTATATGGCTCCACTGATCAAGGCCCACCCAATGGGCGGACCAACACTCCATGGATATTATCCAATTAGAGTCATCACCCACAGTTGGGTGGGGCGCATCTCCACAGAAACACTCAAAGAATTACAATCTAATCAACACTGATAACGTCTGCTCACACAAGATTACATCAAAGATAATGGTGTTTGGGGGACACAATATATTCAAACTGGCACAGTGGGCATACAATCAATGCCTATGGTTTACAGAATCAAACCATAACTACACATTGCATTTCTTTCTGTCAATTTCAGATTATATGTCAGAGAAGGTCTATTGTGGAAACATGCTGATTTAGATAATCACTGAGATAACTAGAATAAATACTGGAAATTAGTAGGCCAGATTGTCACATATATGGTACACGATCAATAAGTTGGATAGGGTCAATTTCATTGATATGTTTCATCCCATTACTAACAAATGGTCATAATGAAAACAACACATTTGAATGTTTATAGGAAGACTTGATTTCAAATTTCTGAATGTATTTCACTAATATTTCCCATGCTTTGATGATATGGCAAATCTTTGAAAATATAAAACAGAGCTCTCCATTGAATGTCTCTGTGTTTAATAAACTTGAAGGGTGGCTTAAATTGTCACTTTTTTCTGGTGTTCTTCATTCCTTCCTGCACGTCTGTGCTTCCATCTGGGATCATTTCTTGCAGGCAGGTCTTTTAAGCTTTTGTTCTTTTTTTTGTCTTTGCCTTTATATTTGAATGGAATTTCATGGGTATAGACTTCTAGTTTGGCAGATTTTTCCTTTCAGCTCCTTAAAGAAACTTCCAAAATTTCCATTTAAAGTCCATCATCAGTTTATTGTTTCTACTTTGAAGGTAATATTTTTTTTTTTCTGGCTGTTTTTAATATTTTCTTTTTTGTTGGTGAATTTAAGTACTTGAGTGTGGTGCCTAGGTTTCTTGTTTTTTTTTTAAATCCTGCTTGAGGTTTGCTAAATATCTTGTATTTTTGGATTGCTGTTTTAATTCAGGTTTGGGAACTTCTTAGCCAACATTTATTCAAACATGGGACATTTTCTTCTCTCCTTCTGGGACTCCAATTTCACATGTATTAAATCTTTGAGTATGTCTCACATGTGTCTTACACATTCTTCTGTTTCTTTTTTTCTTTTTTCTCTTTGTTCTTACTTTGCATGATTTGTGTTGACCTGTTTTCCAGTTCACTAATCCTATGTTCTACTGTATCCAATCTGCTGTTTAACATTCAATGAGTTTTTAATCTCAGATATTTTATAGTTCTTTAATGACAATATCTTTTTTGATAATACATTGTTAAAATACATCCATTTTCATCCATTTGGTCCGTGTTTCTTAAACATTCTGTAATATATTAATTATAGCGATTTTGAACCTTGTAGCTATTTGAATCTTGTCTTCTAGCTTCAAAATCTGTAATATCTCTGAATATCTTCTGTTGGTTGTTTCATCTCTGGATTTTTTAGTCACTGTTTCCTCTTCTTTTATGTGTCTGGTAAATTTGTATTTTAAATGCTAGACACTGTGGATGATACATTATAGAGGCTCTAGATTATGTTGTCATCCTCTAAAGGATGTTAAGTCTTGTTCCAATAGGTATTCAAATTATGGAGGCTCACCTTGATTCTGTTTAGGCTTAGGCTTAATTTTAGGCTTCATTAGGTTGGATCTATTGCTGTTCTGCCCTTAATCCTAAAGGGTAGACCCCACAACCCTACTCCTAATGTGTGGTAGTTACCCCTAGGACATGGCCCTTCCCAGGTCTCAAACTGATAGCCTGAGATGTTCACAAAAGTTTCTCTGGTTGAGCCAAAGGTTCAACATTTCCCTAATACTCTGAAGCCTCTGAAATCTCAGCTTGGTTCCCAAGCCTCCAAGTGGTTCTTCTTTGCTAGGTCTTTTGGAGACTTGCCCTGTGATGTGCAGTTTAGGAGTTGGTCAAGAATCCTAGGGGAATGGAACTCCTTCCCTTTGGATCTTTACTGTGTAATACCTGCCTCCAAATCACAGTGCCTTGGCAGCTCAAAATATCAATCTCTGTTTCCTACACCCAGCAAAACTGCCACCGTCTACTTGGGCTTTGTTTCTCTGTGCCACTTAAAAAAATGTTCTCAGGGTGAAATTCAAGATAAATGTTAAGACTCACTATTCTCCCCTTCTTTCAATGACCACAGATCACTGTTGGTTGCTGAACAATATCTGTAAACAGTTGTTTTTATATATTTTTCCATATTTTATAGCTGTTTAGGGTGAGGGAATAACCTGATACTGGACATATTGCCATGATCAGAACCAAAAGATCCTACCTGTGTTCTTTATTTCCACAGCCATTCCTTGCCTATTTCACAATCTCATATTCTTTCTCATTTCTTAAACTTTCCTCATTCCTCATGAGACTTAATTGCTTTTCTCAAGAGCAAAAACATTCTAAATACCCATTTTTTAAGTGAATAAATGACCTTAAACAAATTACTTACACTTCCTGATTCTCAGTGTCTTTATTTAAAATTATGGGCATAATTCCAACTTAATAGGCAATGTTTCTCACAGTGTGTTCCATGTACCACCTACATCAGAATCCTCTGGAAATGACTGTTAAAATTTTACTTCCCTGGGAATTTTCAAGATGTGCTGAATCAGAACCTTGGCTGAAGGGTCCTGGAGATCTGCCTTTTAAACAAGCTCCACAGATGATTCTTTGGTGGACCAATATCTGAGAACACTGTAGTAAGACCATTGTGAAGATTGAGTCATATTTTATGAAACACCTGAAATATAAGTGCTTAATAAATGCTAGTTTTCATCTCACTGTCCTTCACCCCACCCACTTTAGAAAGGTATTTTAAATAGGTTTGCCAATATGTGAAATATTTTTAACCTATTCAGAGAATACATTTAAAGCATTGTGGCTCTTAACTAAAATACTCCATGATCCAGTCTTTCTTTGATATCTGTTAGAACACTCAATAAAAGAAAAGTTCAGCTCTGAACTTGATGTGAAATATAGAATTGAAAAGCCTTTCAGTAGTTAGAATCCATCAAAATTTAAGCACATACCCTTGTGAAATATGTTGAAGGGTTACTATTTCTTCCCTTCCCCAGAAAAATCTGAAAGGAAACTACAATTCAACTGTAAAATTCACAAAGTATGAGAAAGGGAGCCAAATCTCCTACTGTCCTGACTTGTCATTTATCAAAGTGAATTCTAGTAAAGGTAGAAAATATCAGAAACCAAAAAAGTGCAATGAGGTTCCAACTTCATAGTTCCCACACACAAAGCTAATTGTCCTGATTGTTATAAGTGATTTAGAGGTCCTTAACATTCATTAAAGTAAAATAAAAATGAATAGCCTCCTAAGTAATAATCTCCTTGGCTTAATGACACAGAATCAATTAGGTACAGCATTGACCATGCATTTTTAGAAAATTGGCTTCCTTTTCAGAAATAGCATCCAAGACATAGCTGCAAGGCAATCGCCATCAATTACCTGATTGCTTCTGTTTTAGTTATAGCATAATTCTCACTGGAAATAGATTATACTGTTGGGGTTTTAGGGTGATAATTAATCATGCATCTCCTGCCCCCACTGAATCAGCTGAGAAAATTGATAGGAGAAAGGTGGGCAGGGATCAAAACATTAGTCTTATTATTAGTAAACATAGATTGGGGAATGTCTCTGGGATCTATGGCCACAGCTGAACTTTCTAATACCTTTCCCCAATTGAAACAACATAACTGAAGGAGAATTTGGATCTATTGAATTGGTTCATTTACTCAGAATTGTTACCCCACATCTGTTGAGACTTATTAGCAATGATTAAGAGAGAAGGCATGTCTTTGTCTTGATGTATGTGTGGTTATCTCAAGATGCCAGGGGAAGAGCACAGTTCACTCTTGCAGGTCAGGGATATGACAACAGAGAAAGGACCTGAGTCACACACATTTGGTTTCTTCACCAAATATAAACGACTTAAAACTTCTGCTTTAAGGTTAAGGTAGAAAGTTGAGGTAGAAGGGTGGTTCCACTTATAATATATAGG
Source organism: Choloepus didactylus (assembly GCF_015220235.1). Taxonomy (NCBI): domain Eukaryota; kingdom Metazoa; phylum Chordata; class Mammalia; order Pilosa; family Megalonychidae; genus Choloepus; species Choloepus didactylus. The sequence goes on along the minus strand of NC_051320.1, from coordinate 73,580,524 downwards.
AATAGATTGGAAGTTTTGTTTTGTTTGTTTTTTGGACAGATTACTATACTTCCTTGTCTATCTCCCTACTTCCCATAGCTATGTCCACTTTTCTGCCTGCTAGAATTCAAAACAACTAAGGAAACTTAGAATAAATTGATAATAACCAAATGCTAACATCAAAATACACAGGTGCTAATGCCTATATTTCATTCTGCATTTGGATAGGTTTAAATGTAGATATATGTGTGCGTTTTACATTTCTATAAAGCCCAACTACATATACTACATATTATATGTGTAACCCAGGTGTGAGCTTAACTTTGAGTTTCAAATGAAGTTGGCTGAAACCCCACCCTATTAACAGTGGCAGAGATTCTGCATTTGTGTCTATGTGACAGGGCCAGGGGAGGGTGTCTGCTTGTATCACCCTAGTCCCCTCTAGTGCTGAGATCTTACTTTTGATCCATCCATTTACTGTCTGGAATAACCTACTCTACTAAGTGTGCTACCCCCACTGCATAATAGATACATTGAATATAACCCCTTTCTTCCATTTCCATGAAAATGAAAACACTCTTGACAGGCAATTTGGAGGATTCAGTTGTGGTTGCTTTACTGAACATTTGTAGAGATGGAGATAGTTTATATAGGCACAAAATAATCCAAAATTGAATATTTAGTATTCTTATTTTACAAGGTCTTTTATTAGCCACACTATGTCATTTGCTATCCTTTTTTCTCTCATTCCCCTTTGCTCTCTTCCTAGTGCTCTTCCCCTGAGGAATAAACTCTATTCCCTCCTCAAGCTATTTTCAGTTTTCCATGCATAGTGTTTTCTAGCTCCCATTCTGATACTTGCCCCTGGGCCTTCAATGTTAAAGCCATGTGATCTTATCTCGTCCTCCCCAAGCCTCTGCAAGGGTATGAAAGCAGAGGGACCACATAAAGATTTATTTCCTAAATGATACGAGCTATGCCATAAACAGGTAGAAGAAGATTCCATCTGTTTTGGTTTTAAATAATTATTTTTCTCATCTTTATTACCTATAGAAAGCAGTGTTTTATATGGATGTATGTGTATGTGCATATACATATTATAAAAGAGCTGTTAATTTCTACTCATGCACATGCCTGTAAGTCTCCATAGGAATTCCATTGCTCAGCTAGCTGCAGTCATATGCCCAGCCTACAGTTGTATGATTTCAGGGTATCAGGATGCCTCACCCCCTGCGGGACAAAACAACAAAATATCTATAGCTGCTTAATAATCTGTGAAACTTCCAAAACTGCTGCTAGAATTATTTCTTTCACATGGAAATAGCTTCAAATCTTTGCAGACATACATCTCTAAGATAAATTACATGATGGTTTTGATGAGGAAATGGGTGAGCAAACTATAGAAATTCTGAATCCTTAAAAAGGAAAGATGTCACTGAGTAAAAAGCATGTTAAGAAAGGAGCTAGGAATAATATGACATATTTCTCCTATGTACCCTTCTGCTGAAACCTGACCACATTCAACCCATTAGCATTTTATGGATATGTTTTTCTCTAATCCTTTTATTTCCGATAATAAGTTTTCAAGCATAAATCTGGGATTTATATTTACTCAGTTACTTTTGTTAAACATGTTCTTTCATTTTTTTGCATTTTGTACTTTGAGCCAAAATCAATAATTTGGATACAGACATAGCAGACCAGCTAACAGAGTTCCTAAGGAGACTGTTAGAGTAATTTGTTAAAGCTCCTAACAACAGCCCAGAAAGCACTTTCTATGTCTGTGAATGTTGATAGGAGGGTTCTTTTCTAATCCCATTCTAAACAGTACAGTAAAAAATATTTCCTCTTGATTGGGGGAAATGATTAATAGTTTTATAGCACACTTTGGTGAATTTTAACTTCCCAGTTGGGTAGTTACAACTTTTGTTTTTAATTTATGTAGGATTGAGATGAGTAAAACAAAGAAACAGCTTTGGAAATTTTTGAATATAAATGGGATTCTAGAAAGAAAACTAATATATTTTTTCTCCCAAGTGTTCAGAAGTAGTTAAAAAGTCCAGAACTAACCCCTAAGAAGTGAGTGGCACAAATGTTTAAAACTCAAGAATAGTTTTAAAAGTTTTTCTAAAGCTCCCCTCCCCCCATGCATGATGCTAAGAATTGCCTAGGATGCTAATTGCTTCTTAAATATGTGGATTTGTGGGTTGTAGCCTAAACCTCCTGCATGAGACCCTCCAATGAAAGGACCCAACAGTCTGCATTTAACAACACTCTGGTTGATTCTTACCATAAGGCAAAATTTTAAAACACTTTAAGAGTGAGGGGTGCTTAAGTATCCCTCAGGTGTATTTCCTCCCCCCAAATATACACAATTCTTCCCCCTCAAAGCAAGGTACTGATACATCTTCCCCCATCATCATTTCATCATATCATCCCCTGCATGGTGATATGAAGTAACTTGGGTAGTTAATAGAGCATACCTAAGCAAATCACTATCACTATCACTGATTGGATGTGCCATATCCCTCAGGTATTTGGGGAAGATAACTCTAGGATGTCAGCCTCCACTGAATAAGATTAGGATTAGAAAGAGCTTAAAAGAAACACTAGAGGCTAGTGATGAAAATTATCTTCCATACTTTTCTCTTTCATAATATTTATTCTGAAGTGTCACTGTTAAATTTACCATTCACTTCTTTGCTCCTCCCATTGCACTATAAACTCTTTAAAAGTAGAGATGATGCCCCATTTATTTTTGCATCCCTAGCCCAAATGCAAAGTTTTGTAATTTGTTATTGAATAAGCGAATGATTTAAGAAATACAAAAATTGCTATGTTAAACAGTTTTAATGAAAAGTCTTTGGTGCTTAGGGAAAGGAAATTTCTTGGCATACCCTCATGAACAGCAGGCACACAGCAAGGGAAGGCACTACAAAACTCGAGGCTCAAACTGCAAAAAGGAAAGTCACAGGGTGACAGTTTTATGACAGTGGCTATACACATTTGATTCTGTTGCTTAGACAAGTGACAATTTCCCCTGCTGGATCTTTACTTAAAATTAACCTTCATCTCCAGCATCAGGAGCAATTATTTGGACCTGCATTTAGAGACGGGAAAAAGAAAGAGATTCTTCTTTTATGCCTCATTAGGCTACAGAATAAGTAACACCATACAAACGTCCCTGAAAGGATTAATGCTACAGCTCAAGATAGCTACTATTTGTTCTAATTGGAAATACAATCATCATTTCCTCTGATCTTCGGATCCAGGGATGAGCAAGGATCACAGCTGAACAGTAAGTAAAGAGGCAACTGGAGAGACAAGAAATCATGCTGGAGTCTGCTATTACCAGTTCACCCAGCTCTTCTTCCCAAGTTTGTACTTTCCTGGAAGCAGAGGACTTAGGGCTGCATGGTGTAGTTCCAGTAGGGCTGAGTGGTAAACTATTGCCCTAAATACTATGTGTGCTTTGGGCATGTTGGTAGAATTTTGCAGGAGTTCCATTTGGAGATGACGAGAACCTAGACAGTAGTGTAGACTTCTGATGAAACTGTTTTGGCTGATGTGTTCCAATTCCTAAAGAATTCCCCCCATTTAGCAAAAGAACTAGAGGGGAGAATTTGGTATTTAAGATAATCTATTTTACATCAGATATATATAGGAAGGCTAAGGGCACCATACTATTACTAATAAAGAATATATGGTTGAGAAACAATTCTAGTTATCTATTAGCTACCCAAGTTACTTCATATCACATCAACCTGTTGTAAATCACCAGGATTTAGGAGTGCCTGTGACAGCCAGGTTGTCTAGGTAGGAAGCTTGGCTCCTCCACTACCAGCCACATAACTCATTGCAAGGAACTTAACCATTCTGGGTCTCAGTTTCCTCACCTGAAAAAATGAAGATAAAAATAGTCCTTCCTTCATAGGGTTGTTATGAGAATTAAATGAGTTAATCTGTGCATAGTGCTGAGTGATCTGTCCATAGCAAATGGTCTCCATGTGTCAGTTGCTTTAATTGTCTGCGTTAACACTTAACACTTTAAGATACCTGTCTTGTTTGTTTAAATTGTTTCATTCCTTGTTGTCTATAGGATGAACTTCATAAGAATACCATCTTCATGAGAAAAAAGACCTTTTGTGTACAGCGCAGCCTGTTGCTCCAGGATTTAGACCAGTGTCTGATGGGTAGTGCATCAGACATGAATGTGATAAATAGAAACATATGAAAATGCAGGTGTTCGATCAATACTAAACTATAAAATGGCAATTTTATTTAGTTCAAATGGATAGAATGAATCCCCTGAATTTGGGACCAGTCATTTTGGGCTCCCAGTATAGCTACACCACCAACTAGCTGTACAACCTGGGGCAGGCTCTTCGTTTTTCTAATTTATATGTTGAAGATGACATATATGTACTTCAAAGAGTTGTTATGGGAATAAAAGAAATAATGGATAGGGAGGTAATTTTCACATAGTAAGCAAAACATTTTTTGAAACAAAGTAAATTCTAACATTAATATAGCACTTTAGGATTCCAAAAATGTACTTGCAAATTTTATTTCATTTGTTTCTTATAACAGTATGAAACAGTACAGCTAGAAGAGAGCATTATTGTGCAAGGATAATTATTCACTACAAGGGAATCCACTTAAAACTGCAACAAAATTTCACAGTGTATAAGGGGAAAATGACTGATTGAGCCTTTATCTTGAAAAAAATGAAGCTCAAGTAATAAAAATAATGTTTTTCTCATAAATATAATACTTTTGGTTATAATCATAATTAGGGATAATTATTGAAATGAATGAAGGCTTTTTTAAAAGCATAATTTTTGACAAAACTGTATGAGAACACAATGCAACATCCTTTCATGCTTAATTAACTTTCAAAGCATGATCCAAAGGTCGTTTTTGAGAAATATTCAAGGATTAATCAGTTTTCCCAATGACCTTTATTATTATTTTGATATCCAAATCTTTCTCCTATAAAGTGCCTCCCTTATCAACTTTGCCTTTTCTCTCTTCTACAATTTTGAACTGCTTAAGTAGGCCTGATCCTTATGTCACTGTCTGTGTGTGATTTGTGTTGTTTTCCAACATTACTCTCATCCATTGCTTGAAATTCTGAAACTTCTCCGAGATTTACAATTCTGTTTGGCAAAGGACCTTCCTTACATTTATAGACTAATGATCAAAGACATTGATTTAATGGTTAGAGACAGATATTAGCGTTAAGAGAGAAAGGATGTGGAGAGCAGACTAATTTTATAAATGATCAACTCATTAGAGCATTAAAGACTATTTTCCTGTTATGATGGCTTTGTTTCCTGTGCCGTCTCATTATTGTGCAGACTCAGATAATAAAATTGAGGTAATGAGGAACCTCTGGATTATCATTATCTTCATTTTATAATAATTAAGATGCAGCTCAGAGAAGTTTAGTGACTAAGGCAACACAGTGAGTAAGTACTTTTCCTAACCAGTGCTTCTTATGCAAAGGAGAAAGTACATGAGGGATTTAGGGTAAATCTGTTGTGCTGGTTTGAATCTATTATGTACTCCAGAAAAGCCATGTTCTTTTAACCTAATCTTGCAGGAGCAGACCTATTGTGGGTGGGACCTTTTGATAAGATTATTTCCATGGAGATGTATCCCTGCCCATTCAAGGTGGGTCTTAATTAGTTTACTGGTGTCCTCCTTGAGAGGATAAAAGGCAGAGACATTTTGAAGAGAGCTAAAAGCTGACACAGACCCAGACATTTGGAGATGCTAAGCTAAGAGATGAAGCCCAGAGTTTTCCCTGGAGAAGCAAAGTGAGAACCCACAGAGGCTTGGAGAAAGCCACTGGAATCAGAAACTGAAAACAACGCAAGCCGGGAGCAACAGACAAGCAGACACCAGCCACGTGCCTTCCCAGCTGATAGAGGTGTTCCAGATGCCATTGGCCGTTTCCTCAGAGAAGGTTTCTACCTCTTGATGCCTTAATTTGGACATTTTCATGGCCTTAGAACAGTACATTTGTGAACAAATAAACTGCCATTGTAAAAGCCAGTCCCTTTCTGGTACATTGCATTTCCGGCAGATTTAGCAAATCAGAGCATCTGTTTTCTCTTGATTGAATACAATTTGGAGTCATGCTTCACTCCAGTAAGAAAGAGCATCTTGAAAGGGCCCATCGCTTGGAAGAGCTGTTAGGATAGCTGAGTGGTCTAAGATCCCAGACTCAAGTCTTTTCTTTTCCTGCAGTTGATTTTGGCCTTCACAGAAAATTAATGTTGATCCTGTGTTCTGGGAATTCCTTCTCAAGATTGAATGGAAGAGCCTCACATTGGGAATCAAGACTTTTGGGTTCTAGGTTTAGCTCTGATGTGGATTAATTACTGAGAATCATGTTTGACCTTGGGCAAGGGGCTTCATCATTCTGAGTCTTTGTTTCCTTAACTCTAAGTTGAAGATCCTGAACTCAATGATCTCCATAGCTCTTTCCAGTTCCGGATTCCATCCATCCATCTACCACCTGCACTTCACTATAGGCTAGCAGGCTATCCTATACTGCTATGAATTTGATCTATGAGCTCTGGCATAAATTGAGTGTGAGTGCCACTGTCTGTTTTTCCTCTCCCTGTAGTTCTCTTCTCTCCCTTTAAACCTCATGTTATCTAGCTGCCAGCATATGGGTAAGAATATGACCTCAAGAGTCGGACATACTCGGGTTCAAATCCTAGCCTTGCGATAATAGAAAACTCTCAGAGTTTCAGGTTTCTGATCTTTAAAATGCATATTATAGCCAAATATTGAATATTTGTAAGGATTAAGTTTGTTAACATATGTGAAGTATTAGGTACCGAGGAAGAACTCAGTGAACACTGGCTTCTTCACTCTTCTTCTACCTTTTGCATATACAAAAGATGTAAAGTATATTTACTGCAGGGCCACCCCACTCTCTTTACTGGAAGTTGCAAATGGTTAAGAGAGAAAAAAACTAATTCTCGATTGAAATGGGCTGAGATGCTGAGTTTAAGCGGTGCTTATTTAAAAGGGTGAATCTTGAGGCTATCAGCAGTGTATGTGCATCCACTTCAAAGGCCCTGAACAAAGCACTAATGTGATCGCATCTAACTCAACATCTTTTAGTGACCTTGGACTTCAGGCCATTGCTTGGCTTTTTTGATAAGTTCAGAAATCTTGGTGTTTTTATTGCCAAATACAATGTAGGGGATCAGAACTGCCTTGTAAAGGATTTGCATTAGTGCCCCACCATCTTACTTTTTTCAAACAGGCCAGGCTGAGGATTACATTAGGTGAAATGGATATTGGTTTTCTTGGCTGATGTTCATACCTTCTTCTATGTATATTTTGAGAGCTCAGTTCCTATTTTATCTAACATCTATGTATCTATATATCTATCTATTCTCTATCACCATCATCTCTATCATCCACCATAATATATTCCTTCCTTCCTTCCTTCCTTCCTTCCTTCCTTCCTTCCTTCCTTCTTTCCTTCCTTCCTTCTTTCCTTCCATTTATATAACTATTCTATAGAAACACTGATGTCAAACATTATTTTCTTGATTTGGGACCTGTGTAGAATGCTTACAAATAGGCTTCCACAGTGAAAGTAAACCAATTACTTTAGCTATTTTGTTCAGTTACCTTCCAGAGTATCTTAATTAATTTCAATTTAATGAAACAAGTTCCTACAATGTGCATTTGCATGAGATTTCTTTTGGAGCAATCCAAACAAAATGGTTTCTATCCTCCGAACTCAAATTTCACTTTTTAAGAAAATGCCAAGCTGTCCAGCAGAAGAAATCCAAAGTCAGGTCAATCTCCAAGAGTGCCCAGTTCACTTCATTATTTCTATCGCTGTTATGCTGTGATTCTGATAGCAAGAGAGCAGGGTTCTCCAGGCAGGAATTGGATAGAAAACCAAGCAGGAGTCACACCTCTGGTCTAGGAATTGAGTGGTTTCTTGTCTTCAAAGTTTGAGATAGTGGCCAGTTATAAGTGATCAGAAAATGATATCAAATTGAGAAGGAGGTGAGTTTTAGATACATTACGTCAAGGCCTCAGTGACTGAGTACAGAGTCTGATGCTAGTATGAATGGAAAGCTGTTTTAATCTAGGTACATCTGACAATATCACTGCCACTATTTCCTATGGTACTCACATGATTAGGGAAGTTAATCCCACTCCATAATCATGGCAGAAAAGAATATACAGTAGCTCTTGATAGTGGCTGTTTTTCTGTTTGTTTTCTACAGCAAATGTCAAATCCTATCCATGGTATTTTAAGTGGTGATCTGAAGGAAGGGCCATTTTCCTAAGTTTCAAAGAGATACATCCCTGACACCCCCATGGACTTTAGTGTGGACTGTTATTTCACTACAGTGAGGGAGAGAATCTGGAGTGTTTCCTTCTCCTTTGAACACTGGTGGTCCCTGGCCTAGGCCCTGACTCATGGCAGATGCTCAATATATATTTTTTGATTGAGATGACTAGGTTCAGACTTTTAAGAGCAAGACAGATCAAGCCAGCTCCATTCTACAACAATATTGTTTTCCTTAAGCCATTACTTTTCTTGAGTTGGAAACTTTTCTTGATCAATAATGACTTTTCTGAAAGCCATTACTCCAGAACCCCACAGAGCAACTTTCAGGGCTGCTGGGCACTGCACATCTGTCACTCCTCTTTGACAATCTGCAAGGTGAGACTGCAGCATCTGTACAGAGTGGATTAATAACGCTGTCCTGCTTTGTGTGAGAATCCCCAAGGTGGAACAGGAGGCTCAACAAAGAGTCTGCACATGCTCAGCATGCTGGCTGGAATTAAACACCTCACTTGAAAACTGAGACACACAAGAAAGAAATGGAACAAATCCCTTGCTTTCAATTGCATTGCAAATAGGACTGAGTAAGTCTTAAGTTTAGAATTCTGCTGGATTGTTCTGAATCTAAATGGTTCATCTTTTGCAGGAGAGTGGTTGGGTTATCTTGATATTTAAGACTAGTTATAAATGTTAAGGGTATCAGATACTTTATCCTTATTTCAACCATTCATTCATTCATTCATTCATCAAATATCTGCTGTGCATTTATTATGTGCTACAGGTAAAGTAGGGAACAAGACAAACCCCCTTACCTCATGGAGCTTACATTCTGGTGGTAGAGACAGACAATGAATAAATGGACAAATAAATATATGATATAATGTCATCAATGAATTACAATAACTCACAGAAAGGTTGATGTGGTGGCACCATAGCATCTCTGGCCGGATATTAGATGAGTGACAGGTAGTGGCCAGGGACACCTCTCTGAGGAAGTGCCCTTTGGGCAGAAGCATGCATGAAGAGAAGGAGGGACCATGTAAACATCCTGGGAAAAGTTTCCTGGCAGAGAAAAGAGAGCATTCAAAGGATCTGAGGTGAGAATGATCTCAGCATTCTGAGGAATGGAAGAAGGTTTGTGAGACTGCATAGAAGTGAGTGGGGAGGGAGTGATTGGGAATAGATTAGGAGAGTAGCTGTGGGTGAGTTCATGAAAGACCATGTTTTCTGACGTGAGGATTTTGGATTTTGTTCTAAGTGTTGAAAAGAAGGGAACAGAAGATACAAGAAAAGAAGAAATGATATATGATTTGCATCTTTGAATGCTACTCTGGCTTCTGTGTTGGGCATGAACTGTATAATTTAAGAGTGGAAGCAAGGTGTCAAATAGTTGGCTATTGAGATTTTAGGGTCTAGAGGTAATGGTGGCTTGGATTAGAATGGTAGAGGTCGAAGTGGCTGGAAGTGGTTAGATCTGTGACACAGTTTCAAGGTGATAAAATATGCCTTGGATGATTTTGTCTGAGCCCCTGGCTCTGAGCAGTGGTGTCATTTACTGGCATGTGGAAGACTGGGGGAAGGTCTGGTTTAGGGGAGGAAAGCAAAAACTCTGTTTTAGAAATTAAGTTTGAGATGCCTTTCAGATACCAACATACAGATGTTGATTAAGCAACTGGATAAATGGGTCTGAAGTTCAGGAGATAGATCAGGAATAGAAATATAAATTTGGGGTGGTAAAGTTGCAAACTAGAAAAAGCTTTGGCCCTAGACATTTGGGTACTACTGTATTAACACCAACTGTTTTATCGTGCTGAACTGATATCCTAACTAATCCTCCAAATTATTTAATCACTTCATATTCAACCAAATTTTAACTGTTCAGGATGTTCAAATTAAGTCCAGAGAACAGTAGAATCCAGCTTGTTTTGTCCCAGATGTAGGTATGTAGCCATGAGCATTTCCTGATCATATGTTCTTGTCTATGTTTCTGAGGCAAACTGGGTGACAAAGACAAGTGTGATTTTAGCGGTGTGGTGGGCACAGCCTTTATCTGCATGGTTGATGTTCTAGTTTGCTAATGCTGCAGAATGCAAAACACCAGAGATGGATGGGCTTTTATAAAACGGGGTTTTATTTCACTACACAGTTACAGTCTTAAGGCCACAAAACATCCAAGGTAACACCTCAGCAATCGGGTACCTTCACTGGAGGATGGCCAATGGCGTCCGGAAAACCTCTGTTAGCTGGGAAGGCAGCTGGCGTCTGCTCCAAAGCTCCGGCCTCAAAATGGCTTTCTCCCAGGACATTCCTCTCTAGCAAGCTTGCTCCTCTTCAAAACATCACTCCCAGCTGCACTCCATTTTCTCTCTTTGAGTCAGCTCATTTATATAGCTCCACCGATCAAGGCCCACCCTGAATGGGCGGGGCCACACCTCCATGGGAACATCTCATCAGAGTCATCTCCCACAGCTGGGTGGGGCACATTCCAAGCAAATCCAACCAGCACCAAAAACATCTGTCCCACAAGACCACAAAGATAATGGCATTTGGGGGACACAATACATTCAAACCGGCACAGTTGAAAATGGTTCATCACAATGTGAATATTCAGGGGGCCATGCTGAAGATTGCACTGGTTTTGCTATAGGAAAGCTTATTGGTTTCCTATGCAGTATAGAGGGGTCCCAACCATCAAACAATAAGACTTCCCACAAATCCTTTCTAGATAACTGCATTTCCAATCCTTACTCGAACTGAAATGGCTGACTGTGTCCATGTTCAGTTAAATCCTCATATAGGACACTATTCTCTGGGAACTCACTTTCCAGAAGCTCAGAATTTTCCAAATCATCAATTTCTGGGGTCCTTGTACCCAGGAGTTCAGTTCTCAGCTGAAAGGAATACCTTTCCCCTCACATTTTTCTCTAAGCTGCAAGGAGAAGCCAGGCTGTACTTTCCACATTTAGTTTGGAAATCTCCTCGGCTAAATACCCGAGCTTGTCACTTACAAATTCTGCCTTCCATCTGATATTAGGACTAAATTTTGCCAAATTCTCTGCCACTTTAAAACAAGGGTCACCTTTCTTCCAGTTGGCAATGATGCATTCATCAGTTCTGTCTAAGGCCTCATCGGATGTAGCGTCCATATTTCTAGCAACATTCTTTTCAAAGCAATTTAAACCTTTTCTATCAAGCACCTCACAATTCTTCCAGAATCTTCCTATTACCCATTTATAAACCTATTTCAGCATTTTTGGTGTTTGCAATCTCAGCATCTCACTCTTCTGGTACTAAAATCTGTTTTAGTTTGCTAAAGCTGCTGAAATGCAGATACCACAAAATAGGTTGGCTTTTACAATGGAGATTTATTAACTTACAAGCTTGCAGTTCTGAGGCCATGAAAATGTCCAAATCAAGGCATCAACAAGCAATGCTTTCTCCCCAAGGATGGGGCTACCAGTGATCCTGGGCTACTCTGTCAGATGGCAAGGCACATAGTGTTATCTGCTGATCTGTCCCTTCTCTTCTGGGCTTCGTTGCTTTCAGTTTCCTGCTGTTCCATCTGAGGCTTTCTCTTTGACCTTCTGTGTCTTCCTCTCTCAGATTCCCTGTGTTTCTCTGAATTTCATTCTCTTATAAAGGACTCCAGGAAGAGGATTAAGACCCACCTGGGGCATGCCTCAACTGAAATATCCTAATCAAAAGGTCCCACCCACAGTAGGTTTACACCAGTAGGAATGGATTACCTTTAAGAACATAATCTTCTGGGATTCATGAAGCTTTAAACCATCACAATGAACAAAATATTAATTTCTGATAAATTCAGGATCAGTATTCTTGATTCTTCCTTTTACCCGAGGCTTCTTACATCACTGTTACTGATCCTGATTTTGTTAAAAAGTTTGATATTCTATTCATCATTGATATTTTTTATTATTTTAATTTTTTAAAAAATATTGCAATAAATATTCTTTATTTTGATTACTGAGGTTTTTTGGTGCCTGAGGCAAGTGCCTCATTCACCTGGCTTTCCTCACCCTAGTGTCTCTTCCGCCCAACCCCTGGCTTTTTCCTCTGAGAATACTTCCTTGTCCATTGTCCTCATTTACTGCATCTGACAGGGAGACTGGGGAGGATATCCTTCCTGGTGGCCAAGCTGCTTTCTGCCAGTGCAGGTTTGGTAACCTGATGCTGTTTTAGGTGTGCAACAACCTCAGGCTTTGGCCAGCCAGGTTTGCCATTCATGTGGTAACATAATTCCCTCAAAAACCTATAAATGTCTGTCTGCTTCCCATCAGTTCCATGGGATCATAACAATAACCAATGGCCTCGTCTAACAATCCTTAAGCATGAAAATTTCAGTCTTTCATTTTCTGTCCTCTGAACTCTGCCCAACTCTCTGAATTTCAGAGACCCCTTTTCTCTAAGGTAGATGAGGCCATTAAAGAACAGACTTGGGTGGTAAGGAAATATCCTTAGTCTGATTTGTGTCACTCTGCCACCTCCCATCACTGGGCAGAGAACACTTATTGGGAAGTGCCTGAAAAAAAGCTTGGGCCACAGGCTCCTCTCTTAAGCCCACTACTCCACAACCACCACAGTAGAGAAGCTATTAACTTTCAACCCTCAAAGCAACAAATATCTGGACTCTGCCCCAGGCCAAACAATACAAACTCAACAGAAACAAACCAAAGCAGCCTCCCTAAACAGAGCTAAATTTCCTTTCATCTCTACTTTCAAATAAGCTAATTCTTGCTAGCTCTCTCTTATGGGACTTTGCTGAGGATGGCAAGAAGCAGCCGATATGTACTAATAGTCTGGAAAATTTCAACCTTTTTTCTTTAGCACACCCAGTCAGCATGGGTCCTGAATTTCATGATATCATAGGAGACATGAGTAGTAGGCAGAAGTGTGGCATCCCAAAGTTGTCTGTGACTTAATCTCCAAAACCTGTGAATATGTTGCATTTCATGACAAGAGGGAACTAAGATTGCAGATGAATTAAGGTTAATCATCTGACTTTTCCTGAACTACCCATGTTGGTCCAATTTTATCACAAGGATGCTTAAATGGTGAAGTGGGAGGCAGAAGTGGTGGTCACGGTGATTTGATGTTAGAACTTGACCTGCCTTTGGTGACTTTGAGGTTGGAGGACAGGGACACAAGTCAAGGAATGTAGTCAGCCTCCAGAAGCTGGAAAAGGCAAGTAAACACATTATCTCCTAAAGCCTCCATAAAGGAACACAGCCCTGCTGGCACTTTGACTGTAGCCCAGGGAAACCTATGTTGGACTTCTAACCCACAGAACTGTAAGATAATAAATATATTTTGTTTTAAGATACTTCATTTGTGGTAATTTGTTATGGCAGTCATGGAATACTAATACAATATTTTTACAAGACATTTTGCCCTCAGCTTTCCAGCTGGAAATTTTTATATCCTTGTTACCTGCTGCCTAACCAGTAAAGCCAATGTCATATAACTTCTGTTGTGTTATGTCATCATCCCACTTCTAGGTATCAAATTCTGCTTTCATTATTACATTGCTTCACGGCTGTGACAAGACCCAAAATATTCTGGCTTAAACAAGATAGCATTTGATTTCTGTCTTAAATAAAAGTCCAAAGAGAAGCAGACCAGAATTGCCATGGCTCTGCCATGGGTTGGAAATGCAGACCTCTCTCTTGTTTCTTTGTCATTCGTAGGTATTGCTTCCCAAGAATGACATTGAGGGAGACTCACCATTTTAGTTCCAGATGAAGAAATAGGGAATGAAGGGCGCGTGCCTTCCTTTTAGGGGCACGACTTGGAAGTTGCACACATCAATTCCAGTCACATCTGTGGATCTGAAATTGGGCACATGACAAAATTTCTGCCCAGGGAATACCATGACACAATAATTGCAAAGGAGGATGGCAAGTGTAATCTTTATTTTGGGTGGCCATGTGCTCAGCTAAGATTTGGGGATTCTATTACTAAAGGATAAAGGGGAGGATGGAAATATTGATTCCCACCACACTCAGGAAGTGACATAGCATTGCACAAAGCAGGGATTGATTTTGATTGGAACTCCTATTAAGAAAAAGACTTATTTGCCAAACTGGCTGTAAAATCCTTCCCCAGGCCCTGGAGTAGCATGGTGTCATCCAGAACCAGAATTCCTGCATAGATAGTATGGGTATAGTATGTTCAAGCAAGACACTGAGGGCTGCAGTGTGCATTAGCTGACGGGTGTTGGAGTTAAGTAAACCCCCTCATTTAGGACTACGATTTAGTGAAGAGTGTTTACACTAAGAAGTGGACATCCTAGAGCAGACCTTGTGAGATGAGAACAATTGGAACATTGTCTTGGTTTCCTGGGACAGCCATAACAAAGTGCCACAAACTGGGTGGCTTAAAATAACAGGAATTTATTGTCTACAGTTCTGGAGGCTGAAAGTCTGGAATCAATGTATCAGCATGGCCATGTTTTCTCTGAAGCCTGTAGTGGAGGTGGCTTGGCATAACTCACATCTCTGCCTCCGTTACATGGCCATATTTTCTCTGTCTGTGTCCATTTTTCCCCTTGTTTAAGCACACCAGTCATACTGGATTGAATTAGGGCCCACCCTAATCCAGTCTGGCCTCATCCAAACTAATAACATCTTCGAAGATCCTATTTCCAAAAAGGATCACATTTATGGGACCAAAGATTAGGACTTGAACATATCGTTTTGGAGGACACAACTAAATCCATAACAAATATAGAAAGGTGACTCCAGATAGGACCAGACCAGAGGCTCTTCCCTTCTTCCCTTAGCCACCGAGGTGAAGAGTTATCGTCAATCCCACTGGTAAGA